>NC_133025.1:70397857-70734285 GCF_048771995.1 Taeniopygia guttata
GACCAGGGCTGTTCCCTCACAAATGCATTTACCTTTTTTTATCTCAGATGCCCTGGCCTTGCTGTGGCTCTGGCAGTGCCTGGCCATGCATCCATGTGGAAGGAATAGTGTTCAGCAGTGTTTTTTTATGTCATGCCATCTCTTCACACTGTGGTGCCACCTCCGTTCTGACTCTTCCAGACACCAAGCCAGGTGGGATGGGGCGAAGCGCTCACTGTCAATGACTATAAAGGCAGCTTAACCCACATGTGAACGGCAAAAGATGCGTTAGTGGCACTCGTGTCCAACATAAAAAGCTTAGCTTATTAAAAATTCAAGTGGAAGCAGTTGAGCTTTGACACTCTGGGAATACTGGCTTTCCATGTGGATATAAAACCCTGGGCATACACATCTCCCTTTGCCTTGCTCTGCCCCAGCAGTCAGCAGTGTGCAAGTTCTTCCACAATCCCTGGCCAGTTATAGCTTCAGGAACTCCATTTTTTTCCACACATCTTCCCAACACTCTGCTGCTCTTTTTGGTCTGTGTACCTCTACCTTCACTCTAGGGGATTTTTTTTCTTCCCAGAGATGGGGAAGTCCCTGACATCGAAAAGTGATGAAACCACTTTCGTTTTCATTGCACTGGCTTGTACATTTGCTCAGCATGACCAGGGAGCCAGTTTGCTGCCCTCATAAATTCCCAGGGTTGTTGCTAGAGGCAAGATGTGCTCTCTGAGAGGGTATGCTACCTGTAGTTTCTGGGACTGAAATATAAAAGTAAATCTCACAATTTATCAAAAGATAGGAGAGAAGAATGCACTTCACAAGGGCAGTCAAACTGCCCTTGTGCCAGAAGGCAGAACTAGTAGGAAAATTGGAAGGCAGCACTCATGGGGATTTTGTTATGTGTTATGGTGCAGACGACATTATTATACAGCTCTGCACAAACCATCCAGGGATTTCCACCTCTAGAAAGATGATGTGCTGTGAAGATGGGCTTTTGGTGTGCTACATGCATTTAATGTTGCTTGAAAAAGTGAAATGAAGTCAAGGACTGGGTAATCAGAGATGTTGTTGTTTACATGCACATGAGAGTGGGTAATACGGGTCCTTATTGAGCATTTTAGGTCACTGAACAGCACAAGTGCTGTTGCCACAGGCTGAGAAGAGCAAGAAGGCCCTGCAAGAAGCGTGATAAAGGACCTGCACATGTCCCAGCAGCAGCCAGGCACACAACTCTGGCACAGGACCTGGCAGTGTGGGGAGCAGGGCAGTGATAGGGAGACCCTAGAGAGTTTGTGGGAAGAAAGAGGAGGCTTTCAATGAGAAGCAAAAGGCAGAGATTATCCGAGGTATTTTTAAGTATTTAACTTTGGTGCTCCTAGCTCCATCTATATTCAGTGGGGAGAGAAATTAATTTTCAGGAGATAGTTCAGACAACTTTGTGCAGAGATGACTCTTCTAGAGTCTGCAGAGTCTATAAATCACTAAGGTTCTCAACACTGAAGTTAAATTTGTACAGGTTAAGTTATATATATATATATATCCTGAGTGTATGCCTTTTCCCATAGTTCTGCACTGTGGAAGGGTTCATTACAGCCCTGATGGATGAGTATCCTCAAGTCCTAAGAGCCAGGAAGAAGATCTTCATCGCAGTAGTCTGCTTCATCTCTTATCTCATTGGATTCTCCAACATCACCCAGGTACAGATTGTACAGGCTGTGCTTGTACCTCCATTCCTGACACCACTTGGCATATCACAGCACCACCAAAGCTTTGGGAGAAGTGACAGCATTTCTCCTGTTCTGGGTAAAGTGGTTTGTTCATCACTGCTACTTCTCAAGTGACTTAGGATGCCTCCATAATTTTTATCATCTTCCTATTGTCAGTCTGGCCTGTTGTTCTGCTGTTTGCAATGAAGACTCAGGCCAACAGAGCCCAAATTTAGGGAATGCTTGCTTCAAAGAGTTAAGATAACACAAAGAAAACCTGTCTGTTGGGGGCTTGAACCTCTGAAGCTGAAGCCAAGGTTCACAGGAGGTGAGGTGAGGGCTGAGTGGTCTGGAGACCATTTGTGGAGCAGTGTAGGTTCATGAGGAGGCAAAGCAAAACTCTGGGGAGGGGCAGAGCAGACTAACTTGACTCCTTCTAAAGCAGTGAATTTCTTTTCTCCTCACCTTGGGCTATGCCTGAACAGGCTGGCTGATTGTCTGCAAGACCACATCAGTTATGCTGCTGGGAGTCAAACTCCAGTGAAAACATTGCAACAGTGGCTCTACTGTCCAAGGAAATAGATATTAAACCAACAGACAGGGACAGTAGCAATCCAAGCTGCTGGCTGATATTACTGATCATCATCTATAACTGAACTCCTTGACCCTGTTTTTGCCTTTTTAGGGTGGCATTTATGTCTTCAAGCTGTTTGATTACTACTCAGCCAGTGGCATGTGTCTTCTTTTTCTTGTCTTCTTTGAGACCATCTCAATTTCTTGGTGTTATGGTAAGCACAAAACACCTTGTTCCTTTGTTTTCTCTGTGGGCATGGTGACTTGCTGAAAAAGCCAAAGCCAGTGAAGACAATGACAATTTTGCAGCCGAAAATAGCTTACATTGATAACTTCAGAAAATCAGGAGTGGAAGGCTGTCATCTCACTTCTCCAGGCCCTCACAAAGACTTCAGCACAGACTGGCAGATGCCCAGGGTCCTTCCCTCTGGGCCCTCAAGAGGACACCAGGAACATGGAAGCTGTTAGCATGAATTTGTGTCCCACTACCCCATCCCCTCCAGCTAATGCTTCCCATGCCACACTGTCACCCTCTTGCTGTGCCTGGCCTGTGCTCTGCCATGAGAAGAGATGAAGGCCGTGGTACAGAGATGGTTTTTATTTTCAATACTCATTTCTTCTTGTAGGTGTGAACAGGTTTTACAGGAACATCGAAGAAATGATTGGCTACAAGCCTTGCATTTGGTGGAAGATCTGCTGGGCCTTCTTCACACCTCTTGTCTGCCTGGTAAGACCTGGGGAATCCTATGTGCAAGAGCAGGTCTAGAAAGGCCTCTAGATGGGCTGTAGGGAAAAGTTCTGTTCTCAACCAAGCACAGGTCTGGTGCAAGGGAGTCCCAGGCAGACTGGAAATGGGTAATGTGATACAGGAACCTCTTTCACTCTGCCTGCTGGAAATCATCCATAAAAAAGGTCTAGATGATTGCTTTTAATCTAAATAAGGCCATTGTTTGGTTTTTTTTGGGTTTTTTTTTGTTTGTTTGCTTGTTTGTTTTTTTTCCCTGAGATGCCAGAGCATAAGCAAAATAATGTAATGTTTTAAAAAGCTATTATTGGTTCTGGCTTTCAGCTACTCCAGCTTCAGCCTCTGACAGACTTATGAAAACAAAAGCTATCACCAACTGGAGGATAACTGACTGCAGAGCAGTTTGGCCTTTGCAGGCTCCTGCCCTTCCAGCAGAAGTAGTGCAGGGAGTGGTGTGATATGAAGACTCCTGAGACCAGCTGTGAGGATGCTGGTTACTTGCATAGCAACTGCTGTGGTGGCACTGCTTGTCTGAGTAGTCTAGTGAAGAAGGAAATATGGGCTATTCCAATTCCAGGTTTTTGGAAAGCTTAGGATATCTTATCCAGCTTAGGATAAGAAGAAATGATATGAAATTACCAGTTGGTGTGCTGAAAGAATCTAGACTAATGAAAAGAGCTGCTGGGTTCCTGTAAGACTGTTGGGAGCTAAGAAGATAATGAAGGAAAGAATGGCTGGACCCCAATTTTGCACTTTCCCCTGCAATGGCTGGTGTTCTTTTCTAGGGTGTGTTCTTCTTTAGTGTGGTGGAAATGACCCCTCTGACACTGGGAAAATACGTCTATCCTGTGTGGGGACAAGGCATCGGTTGGCTCATGGCCCTGTCCTCCATGTTTCTGATTCCAGGGTACATGCTCTACTCTTTCTTCACCTCAACAGGAACTCTCCGGCAGGTAGGAACAGCTTCACCACCCTGCCCTCTGCTCAGGGTAAGCTCCTCCCTGAGCCCAGCCTGGACCAAGCAGACCCTGCTCTGACAGAGTTATGAGTGCAGCGGGTTGGTGCTACGGGAGCTCTGTGCGCCGTCTCCCCAGGAGAGAGCAAGGGTTCAGCTCAGTCCCAGTGCCCTGAACAGCCTCCAGTGACACGGGCTCGCTGGACAGGAGCTGCCAGCACAGCTGAGCAGGACATATCTAACTCTGGGAGCTCAGCTGGGCTGTGGCTGGGCATGCAGATAGACCTTCAGATGGTCTACCCTTATGTCTGCTGTTCTTCAATGAGATTTGTGTGACCATCACCACAAAAATGTAGCCCTCCTCCCCTGACTATTGTTTTGGCATGGTGTACTGGAGCCATGGAAGAGTTTGGGAAAAATCCTTAAAGTTTCTTGATCCAGAGAAATCCCAGCTCCTGACAATTCCTGGCTATGAGCATGTTTACTTGGCACTCCTGAGCAGGGAGATCATCACCTCCAAGCCTGAATCCTGAAATGTCTTAGGCTAGGCTCTGCTAGCAGCAGAAACAAGCACAGGGGTGTATTGTCACGTGCCTTTCAGAGAACACTCAGTGACTGAGGTGTTAGGAAGCAAGAAAGACCCACAACACCCACCACACTAGCTTTGTTTAAAACATTTTCTTTAGTAATTTGAGCAGGATTTTATGAAGCAGTGAATCTTGTGTCATACCCAGTACTTACTGTTAAGATTTTATCCACAGTGTTGACATTCCATCTTGAGAGCACTGTGCCCCAAATCCCTGGCTCAGTGCTTACAGTTGTAAGAAGTCACCCCAGGAGTGTTGATTTATGGCTTTCCCAGCCCAGCTGGAACAGCAATCAGATGCCATCAAAATCACATGAGTTTATTTTTGAGATGCTGTATTTTTAACAAACTTTGACTCAAAGAAGTTGTGGCAGGATTTACTGGGCTGAGGTCAGCTTCAGATTCTCTTCCTTTGAGGTGAAGTTGCAGGTGGATTTGAGTTTTCTTCCTCCCAGCATTCCATTTGGATGGACTCTGAAGTGGGTGAACTGGGTGGGTTTAGGATCTCAAATCTGCTTTCAGTTTTTGGTTTCTCATCTGAAGCTGGGTTTAGGTACTTGTCCTTCCTGCAGGACTCAAGCCAGGGTGCTATGTCAAGCTGCTTCATTGATTTTGGGTTTAAAGCCAACTGAATTCCAACTGTAGGCCCTTCCTCAGACATTTATAGGGCTCCTTATTCACTCATAATGTAACTTGGAAAAGGGGAGAAGGGAAGCCTGAAAGCACAGGTATGGGTTCAACCCTTTGCTTAGTCCCAATCCTGCTTCACTGGAGATGGAAGAAAGCACATCACAGCATCTGGTGGAGCCCAAACTGGTCTGTGACCTCTCAGGAGCGGCTTGACTCCTGACCAAAGCTTGTGCCAATTATATCCATAGTCCTTTCAAAGTGCTGTGTATTCCTGTGCCCCAGGGGCTTGGAGGGAAGCTCCTGAGTGTGTTTCCACCCCTCCCCTCAGCATCTTGTGCAAACCATCAGCACCAGTAAGCAGCATGAGTGGCTGATGTGCACCCTCCCAGTCTGACTCTTCTTCTAACATTGCCCACAAGCATCACGAGACCCAGACCCCCTCTCAATCATTCATAGACCCAGGAGTGAGCAGCAGATGGCAGCAGGAAGAAAGTAGGCTAATCTGTGTATGCATGTGTTGGTATCAGAGAGACAGAGAGAATTTTTGGCCTCTTATATACACAGATCCTGGATTAATTTGTAATAGAGCTGGAGCTGGAGGGAAATTAGATGCCAATCCTGAATAAAGTGGTTTTGACAGACAGGAAAGATTACAAGTAATTTTGATCCTACTGAGCCTGAATGTTAGAGGGAAAAAAATACAATAAATGGCAGAAGCAGTTCAGTGAACATTTCAGGGAATTCACTCAGAAGCAGGCACTTCAGTGGTATTGGAGGGTAGGAGTTTGTTTCCCTTTACTGGAAAGAGGTTCTACTTGTCTTAGTGATGTCTGTTCAGGTCAGGCTTAATCCTCCTCTGCATTCTCTTGTGCAGTGCACAGCATCAGTCCCTCCCTGACTGGCAATAGTGATTCATTCTTTTTCATCACTCCTGATGCTCAATCCACACGTCTCCAGTAATGATTGGCCCCTCCGTATTTTCGTGGGTTCTTGCTTCACTTTACTTGACTCTGCAATTTCCGTTTGATCAGCTCAGGCTGACAGGAATTGCTGCTGTGCAAAGGTTTGTGCAGGTGGATGTTCTGACTGGCATCAAAGGCACAGACCTTAAAGGCACCTTGTTAACCTGCTGTAATTACTTACTAGTGTTTTGTAATCAACCCTGATTGAAAAATAGGTCTACTCTGAAGCCTGTGGCATTGCAGCTCTCTCTTTTTCCTCCTTGCAGCTGGTCTTGCCTGGTAAGATTTTGCCTCTTATCAGGATGTTCCCCATATTTCTGATAAAAGGAGGAGCTGCTGTGCTCTGTGCAGCATCAAAGCAAAGGTGACTTGCAGAGGCTTTTGGGGTACTACCAAATGCTGCTGGAGGAGTCACTCCATGCAGCATCCCCTTGCCCTGTAATCAGGGTCACCTCTGAGCAATGTGGTGAGGGTTCCAACCCTCACCATGCCCTGGCTGTACCCCTGCTGCTGCCCCAGCCCTGGCTGACACTCTCTCCTTTCATTCCTGGCAGCGTTTGCAGCAGATGACGCAGCCCAGGCCAGAGGTGCACGCTCAGGACAATGGTCTCCAGCCGAAGACGTCCTTGAATGGGAGGATCTCAGATGATGCCGTGTAGGAGGAAAGGCCGAATTCCTCGCTCTGCCCTGTAGTTGCTCACTCCACATTGTCCCTCGAGCTCCTCTGGCACAGCTTGCTGTCCCTGGCTCTGCAGTGGCTTTCATTTGTCCAAGAGAGGACCTGGTGGAGGAACCTGTTCGTGGCTCTTCCTCCTGGCATGGCTGACCAAGGCCCTGAACAAGCTGCCACCAGGGCATTGTGTGGTGATCACCTTCATCCTTCAACATCCTGGTCCAGGCTCTCCGGGGGGAGCAGCTGGTACCCACATCTTCCTCCTCCTGAAGAGAAGTGGTGTCTCTAGAGAGCTTAGACTGATTGTTATCCATTTCTCTGTTTTTCTTGCCTTTCCATGTGAAACTCCACAGAGCATCCCCCAGCACACAGCTGTGTTTCACCCCCAGAGATTGCTATCACTAGGTTCAAATCCCAGATGACTGTTGATTGATGGAGCATAAACCACCAGCAAATACATAACTGGAGGGGATATGCAGAACAAAGGGTTCTAGTACAGAACAAGGGATTCTAGTGAGAAATCCTGCCTGTTGGTAGCTGTAGGACATCACCCAACACCTGGAGAAGGGCTTGGGCACAGTGTGTGCTGCTCACAGTGCCATGTTTCATCTCTGCACGGTCTCCAGGCATGTTTGCTGCATCTATTGGGGCTGGCACTGTGAGCCAGAGCCCAGTGGAGCAGTCAACCTTTCTTTCCTGGAGCATCCTACCCTCTGTAGCAGTGTGCAGTAGCCACGGCCTGACCCTAAAAAGCAGCTAAAAGGGTAAATGGAGGGCTCTTTGCTACAGACTGTTTAAGTCTCCCACACTGACAACAACAAGCTTTGTGCAGAGGCAAGGCTGTGTGATAAAGAGATTTTCCAGCACTGTGAAAATCTCCACCCAAGATAAAACATGGTAGTTCCTGCCAAGCACCCTCCCTGGTTGTGTCCCTGCATGGGAAACAATCAGATGGATCATGATGGCCATGGGTGGTTCAGTTTATACTTTTTTAGGAACTGGCCACTCCTAAATCCCAGCTGGTGGAAGGCAAGAATTCCTGAGGCAGTTGGCAGGATGCAGCCACCGTGCTTAAACCCACCCCTGTGAAACAGTGCTGACTTCCCTTGGGATGTGTCTGTTCAGACAGATTGGTCACTGGCACACCCCAGCTCCCAACACATAAACCACAGAGGGCTGTGAGCTCTTGTAGATGGTGCTGGAGGAGTGTAACACCTTGGAGAAGGCTAAGAAATGTTTCAAAGCCATCCTTAAACAGCAGCATATTTCTTGGTAGGAAAGCTTTGTGGAAGGAGGTGGCTGATCATAGTGCCATGTGTAGGTGTGATAGTGATGCTCCCAGTTGTGCCAGCCTCCCAGTGACCCCACACAGAGATATCCTTGTACACAGAGTGTTTGATGAGCACACCTCCTGTGACTTAGTGCTGATTAGGCTCTCCCTTCCCCTGGCACAGCATTGCCAGGTCTGCTGACACTCCCAGCTCTAGATCAGAATCAACAAACTCATAAATGAGCATTCAAGAAAAAATACATCCCACCCATCTTTCCTACCAAAGAGTCTGGTCTCAGAAGTGACACACTGCAGTCCCCAGGCATCCTACTGCAGGTGACAGGTGAGTGATGAGCCTTAGCACAATTCTCTTGCTCTCCAATAGTAGTTTCTGCAGGTTGGCCCTGTGCTGCTTGTCCCTGTGACTCACCAGAGCGTGGGGCCAACCTACTCTTCTGCCAGTCTTCCAGCCTATGGATCAGTAAGAGAAGGAAGAAAGTTTTCTGGTGAAAGCTAAAGTCAGACCCCTTTGGGAGTGGGTCGCCTGCCAACTCATCGGTGCATCTTCAATTACTGTTGCTTCAGATGTGTAACCAATCTATATTTGTATGTGTGATTCTCACCAGTCATGGCTGCTGGGCATTACGTGCATGTTTTGTGGTCTCCAACACCCTGAGCTTAGATCACGCCCTGTGCCACTGTAATTGTTATGGTGTTTGTGTCAAAAAATTTGCAGCTGTTAAATAGACATGAGGAAATGCTGAGTTTATAGGCTTAGTCTTGTAAACCCAAAAGCCAAACACTGAAAGCTGCAGTCATAGCTAATCACTATTAATTGCAGACAGTTACAGACATGTCATCTTTCCCTGTCCTTTAATTGTCTGTGCTTCTGTAGCTGAACATTTCTATTCCAATTTCACTTATTTTTATGAACTGGGGCAATAAGGAAACCACTCTTTATAAACATGTATTTCCTTGGAGAGGAACATCTGTCCACAAAAAATGTGTTTAAGCTCTAAACTTTGCAGTAATTACCCTTACTAGAGACCTGCTTTTGTCTGTGCATCCAGGTCCCATATCATCCCTTCCCTCAAATGCAGACTGAGGGTTGCACAGATGGGTGATGGGCAATGGACTCAATTTTTGAGTGAGGCCATAAAACCATGGAAGACTTTGTTTCTTCCAACTTCATTGGGGCAGCTGAGGTCTGAGGAAGAACAAATCAGCGTTAAGTGGTAATTTTTTTTTTGTCTCTTGGCCAATGAGCTTTATTGCTGGCAGAGCTGTTCGAAGGTTGTTTCCTCCAGGGGAGTAGGGAAGGAAGGGTCCAGAAAACAAAATTCTTTCCCTGGTTGCCAAGGAAATCTCTAAACTCTCAATTCCTGTTTGCTAGGATTTTAGCTCCAGCATCTCTCTGACTTGTGGCCTTACCTGTGGCACATTGTTCCAGATGTAGCAGCAGGGGCTGCTCATAATAACAATATTTGATGAGATTTAACAATTTGCTCAGTTTTCTGCTTGTGACCTCCTCCTTTGCTTTCTCTCTCCTGCCCTGCTCCTTTGTTTCTCTTGCCTCAGTCATTTCCTGCTATCATCTGTTAAGTGGAAATTATCTACCTCAGCTTTCTTCTTCCTGCTTTCTTAGTTCCAGTACTGTAAAATTGAAACTCTCCCTCCTTTCTCTTCTGCTTTCTATTCTTTCCTCATTTCTATCTATTATCACCAGCCTTCTTCCCTGTTTCTCTCACATGCTCTCCTTCCAACTTAGAGCTCCTTCCTGCATGCCTGTGGCTTAGCCTCTCGCTGTGTGCATGCTCAATACTTCTGCCTCCTGAAAGCTGGAGCTCAGGATCCCCCAGAGAAACCCAGTTTTTCACAGGATCCAGTCCCTAAAAACCAATTTCCATCCCAATATCAACATTATAATGAAGTTCCAGGTATTTCTCTTCCTCTTTGCACCAGAAAATGCTGTGCCAAGGAATACTATCTCCTGGTATTACTAGAAAGATATTTCAAACCACATTCCCCAAGCGTGCACAAAGCTGTGCCTGTTCTGAAAGATTTTGTGGCCTTTCCTGTTTTTGCACTATGTTATTTCCACCATGAATATTTGGATCTGTGAAGTCTGGCATGCATAACCTTGCAGGTAGGAATTTGCCCTTAGTCAAGCTCTATCTGATGGACTGATCCCCTTCTCCAGCATTGCAGACTCCTCCCATCCTTAGTGCTAGAAGAGCTTTCCCACCTCCCCGCACAGGTTTTCCGTCTAGTGAGAAGTCAGGGGTGTTGATGGACCCCCTTAAGCTCATCCCACATCTCTGAAATGCCACTGTGGGCGGGTCTGCCAAAGCAGCCATATCTGTCCATTGATGTGAGAACTGCTTTTGTCCTGTTTGCACCACATTTGCTGACCACCACTCTGCGCCTCATTCCTTCTGACTCACCCAGAAGAGAGGATGCATAGCCAGGGTGTAGATTGCTCCCCTCTCCTCACTGCTGTAGTTCAGAAGGGGATTGTGCTCCCCAGTGCTCAGCTACAGCACTCCTGCCTCTTCTCTGTCCCCTGACCCCCCCAGCACCTGCCAGCCTCTCCCCCACACCATAGGCAGCAGCTTGAAATAATCCTTTATGAAATCTCTTAATTCTAAGAAGCTATTTAGGGACCTGTGTTCAAATCCCTCTCAAATCCTCTTTTTCCTGAGGCCTGCAAAATATAAAATAAATGCCCCTGCCCCCATCCTCTGCTGCAGCAGGGGGTGACACAGGCCATGGGAAAGGCAGGATTGTTCCGGCGCTGCTCTAGAGCTGCTTCCCCTGGAGACCCAGGGGTGATCCTCTCCCCTGGGAGAGGGGAGCTCTTTCTGCTGCCATTCTAGCAGATGTGTTCCAACAGCTGGCAGCTGGTTATAAAAGACTTGTGCCATGTCCATGACAGGATATGGTGCTGTGTGGCACTGGAAGGCTTTGGCTGGCCAGCCACTGTGCAGCTGGTAGTCTCTCCACAGTTCTATTAAATGGTGTGTTGAGAGGAGCTGTGTTGTGCATCAGGGGTGCCCTTAAAGCTGGTGTCATTCTGGATGAGCAATTTGTCCTTATCCATTGCCTCTTCCAGGGGGTTTCTCTTGGGACTGGAGGATCCTGGTTGCATTTGGTGATGTTGGCTAAATGGGGAGGGGGTCTGCATCACTGATGGGATATATCCACTGTGGTTTGGCTTGTACTGAGGGCTACCAGCTTTCACCAAGCACTGCCTGCCTTCCTCAGCAGCTGAAACCATGAGGTGTAGTGCTCATCTCTGGGTGTCTGCTGGGCTGGAGGCCACATGGTGTGCCCCCAAAACACAGCAGAAGATGGGGTGCATCCCAGCATCCCCACTGCAGCCCTGCCTGAGGCAGCTGTGTGGGGCTTCTGGATGTGTGTCCATCATCCCTGTGATGCCATCAGCTGGGAAGTGTCCATGCCTGGAGACACTCAGGAGAGGTTAGTGCTCCCCGTGCCGATACCTGACAGCCATGAAGCTGACGAAGATGCCTCCTGACAGCCTGGCATGATGCCACTGTGCTGCCAAGTAAATGGCACCAGCTTCCACTGCGGCCTCAGGGACCAGCCCCACGCCCTCGTGGGGTGGCACATGTCCCCACCACAGCTCTCGGGAACAAGCAGCGCTCACCCCGCAGCTGCAGCCCTGTGCAGAGTGGTCATGGGGGGGATTTATCCTGGCCAGGCAAGGTGCTTCTGCTTCCAGATGAAAAAACAACTCATCAGGAAGGGACTTGTCTGAATCACTGCTGTAATGATATGGGGAGCAGGCTGGCCCCTGGGGGTCCCATAGCCAGAACACAGGGGCAGGTAGACTGCTGGGGGGCACTGCTGCCTGATCACTGCATCTCCCACAAGCCCAGGACCCACTGGCAGAATAGGGCATGGTGGCACAGCTGGATGTTTTTCTGCCTTTGAAGGCTGCACAGCTTGGAAAAGATTCTTGGCCAGTTTGAATTGCATCATGCTGTTCAGGAAAATACAAATATCCCTGCACTGACCCCACAAATAAAAGCACCTGCTAGTTTTGTGCTGACGCTGCTGACCCAGATCCAGAAAAAACCTGCTCCATATCTTTCCAGATAAAAGGTTCTATCATGTAAACTCATCCCTTGCCATCCATCCAAAGAGCACTGCCCACTGTCTGCTCAGTGGCTCCAGAGCCCCTTACACAGACCTGTGGGTACATCAGCCCCCCGGCTGGCCCCAGGGTGACAAGGGCAGGACATGGTGGCACCTGTGCCCCCTGTCTCAGCACACAGGCAGTGCCAGCTCCCCGCCCTGCTCTCTGCCCATCCTCAGGGAGCCCATGTGCCTTTTGGACACAATTTGCTCCTGTCTGAGTGCTCCTGCCACCCTCTTTTCTGTGCATCCCCCTCCAGCACATGCCAGAGCTGACTGACACGCCTCTAAAAATAACTCCTGGGTATGAAGGAGGGCAAGACAAGGAGGGGGATGACCGTGCCTGGTTGGAGAGAGACAACATTCCTGTTTGCTCGTCCCTGCCCTCCGGATGGTGCTGCAATGGCCTGGCCAAGCAGCCGTTCTGGGTCACTGCCTGCCCAGCCTGTGACACAAATGCTTTGCTGTGTTTTTGAAGTGCATTTGGTCCTGCAGGGGGGAGAGAGAGCTGACATCTCTGTCTCCTCTCTGCATTTACTGCAAATGAAGGGATTAGGAGTTATAATCCAAGATTCTTCTTTTAAAGCGGCTTTTCAGCTCTGTGAGGGGAACTTCAGCGCGATGCTCCTGGGGGAGGCAGTGACAGAGCAGCTGTCACAGCCCCAGTCACCACAACTGCTTGGGCTTGGCAGCCGAGGCTCAGTGGCACTAGGGTGCTCCAGGCTGTGGAAGTGGCTCTGGGAGCGGCACTTCTGTGGGGAGAAGGAGTGTGTGTGCAGGGGGCTCTGCAAGCCCAGGGTACAGGGGATCTCCCACCAAGGCACTCACCTTGGCACCAGGGAGCACATCCAAGCACTCCAGATGCCACTGTCAGGTTGCACTGATGGATTTACAGGGGTTTCCGGATGTCTTGAGCTCTGAAAAGATGTGTTTTTCCCAAAGAAAGGGCTCTTCCTTTGGGAATAGAGGGCAGGTCTGTGTTACCAGCACTGTTTAAATGGGAGCTATCTGGGTGGGCAGCACAGCCATGGTGAGAGATGTGGCAGCCCAGCCCCTCTGACAGCATCCCAGCCATTTCCTGGGGATTATGTGCACCCAGCCCCGTGGGACTGCCCCCATCTCTGGCAGCACTGTAGATCCCAGGACCACTCTCCAGCTGTGGGGACTCCTCTGCGAGGCAGAGCCTCGAGATCTGAGTGAGATCAGCTGCTACTGATCCTCTGTGGCAGCATCTGCTCTTGGGATGCCGAGTGCCAAATTGCACCAGCCCAAAGCATCCTGCAGCCTTTGGAAAGCTTTTGTCCCACACTGCCAGCAGTGTCTGCTTTGGAGAAATACACTGATCTTTCTTCTTTTGTATTTGTTAACTCTTTCTCCTTCTTCCCACTGCATGCATGACAGACCTGTGTAAAATGGTAGCAAACTGCTGTTTTTTTCACTGGCATCTCAGCAGCCTTTGCCTCTGCTAATTATTATAGCCATGCCTCTTCTAGGGCAAGCTGACAGATGGCTGGGGTTTTATCTTTGAACAAGCTATTTAAATAGGGCTCTGGCTTTTCCCTTGCACATTTCTTTCCTGGCTGCATGTCCTGAGCTGCTGGATGGGTTGTCCTTTTCACTAGGGATGACAGACGCTGTAAGATGAGGCTGAAGGCTGAGGTCAGATCCCAGGAGATGAGTTCTTTCCTTTCCTTTTAGAAAGGGAAGATCATTCTGCCCTGCTTCATGTGGCTCATAGAGTGCTGTCATTTGGATTTAGCATGAGAATAATGTTGATAACACCCTGATGTTTTAGTTATTGCTAAGTGATATTTACCCTAAATTAAGGGTCCCATTCTCTGCCAGTGAGGAGAGGCACAAGAAGCTGGGAGGGAGCGTGACCAGGACAGCTGACCTGAATGGGCCAAAGGGATATTCCAGACCATAGCAATAATGTCCCATACATAAACTGGGGGGAGCTGGCTGGGAGCTGCTGATCATTGCTAGGGGATGGGCTGGGCATTGGTCAGTAGGTGAACAACTGCATTGTGCATCTTTCCCTCATTTTCATTATTATTATTAATTATTATTATTACTATTGTTGTTGTTGTTAAACAATTCTTATCTCAACCTGTAAGTTTTACCTTTTTCTGATCTCATTCCTATTCCACCAAGGGTGGAAGGGGAAGAGAGAGAGCAGCTGCAAGGTACTTAGTTGCTGGCTGGGATTAATCCACAAGATAAAGAAAATGTACTGAAAAGTCAAGCCTTCCATAATGGAAGGGAATAGAAAGGTGTACATAGGCCATCAGGACAGGGATATATCACTCTAAATGTTTTTACTGCTACAGCCTTGGTCGTACACTGTGGAAGAAGATCCTTCTGTTCCCTGTGTAGTTTTTTTTTTTTTGTTTTTTTTTTAATATTTTTAAGGAACTTGATATTGTTTGGGACACCTTACCCTTAATGAGGAGGAAGGATTAGGAAGACAGGATTCTTGTTTTCAAAAAATTCATTGATAACTGTGCCACGCTGTAAGATCCCTAGGCTGGAGTATGGATGCTGTATAAAATTTGCTCCAGCCCTACATACCTAAGAACATTCCCAGCTCATGGATTTAAGATAGAAAACATAGTTTAAGGCAGAAAACAGCTCCTTAGCCAGCTTTTAACCTCAGTTGCACTCATTAGCTGCAGAAAAGTTGCTTCAAGACCCACCAAGTATGACAGAGCTTCTAAACTGGTTAAATCCCACAGCCCTGCTAACCATGCATCATCATCCTTGAGGCACCTGCTTATTTGCAGCCTCCTTTTCCAGGTCAGGCAGGTGGATGTGCATGACTCCAGGTTGCTGAATTAAGGATTTGGGCAGTGACTTTACAGAGGGGCACCTTTCTCCAGCAGCTGGTGAAGACAAGAAACCTCAGTCTGTGGGGAAGGATGGAGCCTGACTGATCAGCTGTGCCCCAGGCACCCCTTTTCAGCACAATCTTACCAGAGTACCCCAGATGAGGTGCAAAGGGACCCATAATGACCTTCACACAACAGTGACACTGCAGGCACATGGCAGCTCTGGGTCTGTGCTGATCTTCCTGCCACCACACTCCTCCTGGAGGACTCCCCTCTCTCTGCAGGTATGGGCATGGGTCTCTGACACCTGAAGCAGCACCTTCAAAGCAGGATGCAGCAGGCTGTGAAGTGCTGAGTTCAGTGGTGAGTCTGCATTTTGCTTGACAGGCATGGATAGAACCCACTTACAGCAAAGTGTTTGAGGAATGTGCTTAATTAAAAGTCCATCTGAAAAGTTTCAGAGAAAAATTGCATCTCAAGATTCTCTGTGGAAAAGAATAGTGTATTTTGATCAATTCAACCACACTGTGTATCAGTTATTGCACATAATGGATGCTGTATAGATATAACAGGGTACGGATGCACTGTGACAATTGTGGTATTTGCTTTTTGGGTTGTAATCCTTTATATCAGCACTACCTATATGTCTACATAGTATCCTTCCCAGAGACACTTGCCATCTTCCGATTAATAATAGTATCTGTACATTGGAGCAAGTGAGGAGTATTTCACATATAGACAATCTGGTTTTATTGCTTTCATCTTTACTTTACAGCCAGGTGTGTGATCTGAACATCAGCCAGGAACTTTAATAATCTTCTGTTTCAAAATATCTTAGAAAATTCCTGTTTGGGATGGGCTGATTTATAATATATCCATGGCACACAAAAAACATCAATGGAAGCCACTGGATCCCTGGGAAACAGCCTGTCTGTTTCTGGGAGGGATTATACGGATTCTTTGAAACCAGCAAAGGATTTGCAACCTATAGACAGGGTTTTCTTGGCAGGTGCAATCTGAATCCAGCATCTATTGGATCCAGCTGCAGAGATGTAGCTTGTCTTCCCCCACTCATTGCAGAGAGCTTGCTTTGTGTGCACGTGCTTGATTCTCTCTCAAAGGCCAGTTTCATTAACCTTGGGGTTATGCTTTGTGGAAATATGCACTTATATCTGATCTGCACAGGAAATGTAATTTTTCTTACGTGTCTCCCATGCAGATGTTCACCAAGCCTGAGCCTGCATGGCTGGTGAGATGTGCTGTGATGGTGATGCTGTGGCCAGCAGAGCTGTCCTGCTCAGGCACTACATGGTGCCTATGCCCCACAGATTCTGTAGAGGTGCCCACACGCTCTCTGAGTGTAGTCCAGCGTGTTGGCAGGTGGTGTGAGCACTGCCCCATGGTGTGTGCTGCTCTCTGGTGCACAGTTCCTGTGTGGCCACACATCCTGCAGCGTACAGGCAGCAGCAAGTGCTCTGCAAGGGCCTCCCTCCCCAGAGGTGCAGCCTGCACAGCCGAGAGCATCCAGTGAGATGGACAGCAATGAGCTGTGCCACAGAAGGGCTCTGCCTTTCCCCTCACTGTCTTCCTCTCCACCTCCTTGCAGGGGTGAATTTCACAGTTAAGGTGCCACCTCCTCAACAAGTTTATTGCTTCCTGTTTTCCTCTGGGTCTGATCCTCAGAGAGCCTGAGCACTGAGCTAGCTCCTGCTGCTTTCACAAGAAAACAGCAGTAGCCAGAGCAGTCTGCCCCTGAAGCAGCAGGAGTCCAGGATGCTCAGCTCTCCAGGAGTGCCCCTTGGTGAGTGGTTCCAGGATGCTCAGCTCTCCAGGGAGAGCCCCTTGGTGCGATTCCAGGATGCTCAGCTCTCCAGGGAGCACCCCTTGGTGCGTGGTTGTGTGCCTGCGCATGCTGCTGGAGCCCAGGGATGCCCAGGGTGGGGGCTAAGGCAAAGAAGACATTGGAACACAAGTGACATTATCTCAATATAATTTCTAAAACTCTATTGATTGAACAGATAAAATACCTCGGATCTATTTTTGTTATTTTTGTTACAAAATATTAGCCATTTGGACTCTTTGCTAGGTGTGACCACACCACTTTTCCCAAAGGAAGCTTTTGTTGGTGATATTTACAGCAGGAGACAGGTACAGACAGACAGGTGCTTTCAAAAGCCTACGCATAGGTAACACTTCTGTTGTTAGATTTTTAAAAAGACACATTCAGATGGGGTTGTGACTAGTGTTGAAGAGCTGGGTGACATCAAAGCTGCTGCCCCAGGCATGGCTGCGAATGAGAGGGCAGGACAAGGACAGCTCTAGCTCACAAAACACTGCCGGCAGTCCCTGGAGCCTACACTAGCACAGTGAGGCAGCTGGTGGAGTGGGACACAGGGGGAGTTTGCTCAGCAACTTGCATTTCAAAGCAGAGACTCTGCCAAGCAGCAGCATCCTTGGTTTAGGGCTCAGATTGGTTTTGGAAACCTCGGAAACATGCGCACATAGTTGCAGGTTGAGCCCTCTGAGAAACAGGTAACAAAACTCAAACCCTTTTGGCTTGGAGGCCCTCAAATGCATCCAAATCTGGTGGTACCTTTCAGTATGAGTATTGATGAAATTCAAATTGTGGACCATACCCTCACCTTTCATCTACAGGCAGGAGAGAAAATGTGAACAGTGGGATGCTTTGAAAGCCTTGTGAAAGCACTAAGTGTTGCTAACCCAGCAGCCAAGACTATGGCATTAAAAATTACTATGGCAGCAGAAAAGCACTGCATTAAACCCAAATTGTTTGCAAGGCTCAATTCTCCCGTCACATTTTCCCATCCCTTTGCTGCAAGTGCTAAGAGATTCATTGCACTGAGCCTGCACCAGCATGAGCAAGCATCAGTATAGGGCCTGATATAATACAGCTCAGTCTCTCCTACTGTTCAGCAAAGCCACCTTCTCATTTGGCCACTGACTACCCAACACTCACTGCAGAACACTAGGTTTCTGTTTTCTCTCTCCCCCTTGCTCCTTTTTAATATAGAAGGTCATGAATTTGGCAGCAAAAAGACACTGGTTTTTTTTTGGGTTGAGCTAATCTCTGCAGCAGCTCCCTGCCTGACTCGTCCACCTGAAAGATTGTGCTAGGTTCATGATCAGAATCCCTGCTGTCAAGAGCTGGTGATTTTTCTTTGGGCTGGTCCCTCCAGGTGGGCTGTGGTACACATTCTGTCCTTCATTAGGTTGTCGCTGAGATGCCCCTTCTAGCCTGCTCCCTGTCAGTCTGTGTGCAAGGGGATCTGCTCACAGCTCTCAGTCTGTGTGTCTCGCTGGCATATGGGAGGACTGCAGGAGCAGACAATACAATAGATCAGATGAGGTGCAGCTATGTTTTAAAGTGCTTGTCATCCTTCAAGACCAACCTTCAAAGAAAAAAAAAAAAATAAAATCTGTATTTTGAAGTGAAGTCCGAAGGGCTCGGCTCCACAGTGGATTTTTGACCAACCTTTTCCATGACAACCTGAAACAGAGTAGGTATGTGCCTCTCCAGCTAAACCAAACATCAGATGTGGTAGCCAGCAGGCTAGAAGACAGCAAGAGTTATCTACATTTGCTTCTCTGTTCAAAGCTCAAGGCCAGCAGCAGCCTTTGCAAGGTCAAGGAAACAGAACCAGCTTGCCCTGAGAGAATACTTTGCCTCAGGTACCTCAGCACTTCAGTTCACTCACTGCTGCCCTTCATCCAGCATGGAGAAGGGAGTCTCAAGCAGTTTCCTTATTTCCTCTTTAGATCCTTGTAGCTCTCCTAATCAATTATTAAAGCAGCAAACATCTTGTGTAGGAACTAAATAGGCAGTGTTGTAAATATTTTATCTAAAAAAATTATTTCCTCACATATCTTAAATTTTTTTGCTGTTGTCACTTTGTGTTAAATGTCAAGTAAAATCTAATTTATTTATTTTAACACACACTCAGAGCTTCGTTGGCTCACTGCACTCTGGAAAAAAACCCCAAACTAGTACTGCTATTCCTCTCAGACAGTGAAATAAGTATTGGGAAGGGAGAACAGTGCCAGTGCCTCCTGGACACCCATTCCACTGCAGCAGTGATCAAAACCATCAGCAGCTACACACTGCATGACTGAAAATGGCAGATGCCACACATGCTTCTTGGGAAGCTATGGGCAGCTCAGATGAGGTTCTGGCTGCTGTGAGGCAGCAGGGTGTCACCCTGAAGGGAGTCAGCAGCAGACCAGGCCAGCTGTGCCTCACAGCTGGCTGGGGGGTGAGGGTCTGAGCCCTGGACAGGGGTGAGGACCTCTCCTAGAACCCAGTTCAGGATGTGGAGCACCCAGACTGCCCTGGGGGGCTGGCTAGGAGTAAGCTTCTCTGGTCTGGAGGGAGACTAGGGTTCTATTCAGGGTTTTCTTACAATCTTTTCTGTTATCTGCTTCTGCAGTCTTCCCTGAGGCTCTGCCTGTGGGCTCCCAGTCGGTACATTTGCTATTGCAGATAGAAGTGGCAGCCTGGCTCCCAGCTAGTGGCAACCTGGCTCCCAGCTAAGCAAACAGGTCAGACCTCTTGGCACTGCTGGGTCCATGGGTCATGCTCAGACAGAGGGGGCCCTGGAATTGAGTAGGTTCCTGCCCTGGAGGGCTGGATAAGTGCAGGAGACCCATCATTCCAGCCCCTGTCTTTTCCCTTAACTCCAGCTGGGCTTCTGCCCAGGTCACATTTACGAACTCTTTCCCTGAACATTCCAGCACAGCCATCAAGCATCCAGGGGAGCCAAACCTGTCCCTGATGCATTGTGGCTTTTGTCACTGGCAATGGCCCCAGAGATCAGCACACTGGCACAATCCCCAAGGAAATTGCTGTGTGGCTTTTACACCACAAGGTTTAAAAAAGTTTTCTGCATCTGTCTTTGTTGTCCCCCTTTTCCTGACATTTTGCACATCCCCAACACTGGCAACAACTGCTGCCATTCCTTACCCTACCACTACATCATCAGCACCTAGTGCTCATGTCTCAGCCTTGCACAGGAAGGAAGAGCATTTCTGTCTTTCCCTCATAAAATAAAATAAAAATAAAGGCCCTAAAAGGCATTCTGTCCTATTTTAGTATCCTAAAGTTGATCTTCTTAAACCTCGAAGGGAGCTAGAATGAGTGAGACCAAAACCTTTAAGCTAATTAATACCTTCCCCTCCCTACTGCACAAAGAGATTTTTTTTCTAAAAATACATCCACAGCCCATTTTTAATGCTGTCTTCCTTCACATCAATGTCCCACATAAAGCAGAGGAGCTGAGCTGTCATCTCTATCTCAGGATCTGCCCCTCCTCTCACTTTGAAGCTTGGGATAGAGAGGGAGAGAAAAGAGGCTTTGGAGTCTGGTATCTGGGTAGCTTTCCTATAGGAAGGGCTGATGGAAATAAGAATATAGGGGTAAGGGATACAGGCAAGAAATACAGATGGGACCTCACATGAGTGGTCTCCAAAAGAAGTTCCTTCCCTCTAACACAGGTAGAAGAGCCCAAGTGAATGGAATACCCACCCTAAAAGGTGAACATAACACTCAGCTTTGCTTTCAGAATACAAAAATGCAGGTGGGCAGGAAACACAAAACCAGCCAGAAGAAGGAAAGCAGAGGTGAGTCTGTTTTAGAGAAGACAATCTCCTGTGTATGTGTGTGTGTGTGTGAGTGTGTGTTGAGGTGGGAGGGCACCTCTTGGTGCTGTCTCTTTGGAAAAGTACACATCCATTCCAGGAAGATCCCTGGACTGAACCCTCCCTTCTGTTCCCTCAGAACTGCTTGGTGTTTCCTTAGTGAGCATGCGCATACATACGCTACCATACAGAGTATTTACATGTGGTGAGGTCTGCTAGGTCTCAGCAGAGCTCTCTGGTACAATGCTCCAACATAACAACAGAAAAGGTTTTGGTGTTCAGTGAGGCCATCTTTGTGTACTTGTACTGCAGCTTAGGACAGTCTCTCCTCCTCTCTAGCTCTCTTCCAGTCGTGCACTCCTTCATTTGGAGCCGGCTGCTGCAAGGAGATAATACTTGGAGAGCGATGAGGATGCAGCGTGGCAAGAGGTGCAAGTTCTCACTCCAGCTTAGCAGGTGGCAGTGATAGTGGCAGGGCGAACTCCACCCCCAGGAATGCCCCAAGGTATGGCATAGGTGAGTCCATTTCTCTGTGAGGCTGGCGAAATTTCAGGGTGGGTACAAACCTATGGCCAGATAAATGCAAGGCAGGAAAGGAAGCTGAGGAGTAGGAAATGGAAGACACGGTGCCTAGAAAGCAGCAGGTCATCAAGAGGAACAGGGCAGCAAAGTGCTACATGGGGACAACACGAGCACAGAAGCCAGCTGGGCTGGCAGGTTGTGAGGATGTTTGAGCATGTAGGTTGGCAGTTTCTAGAGATGGCTCCTCACAAATAGCATCATCTTGAGGGTAGACAAGGGTAAGAGTTAGGTCAGTTGGCTTTCTTTTTTTTTCTTTTGTTGTTGTTTTACTAAAAAATAAATCACAAACTAGATCTCTATAGGCAGAAAGGATCCCTGGGAGGTGGTGGGGAAGGGAAGCGAGGAAGTCTGTGCTGTTTGGTGCTGGTGGTATGGCTACACGAGGCTGCGTGAGCCACTGGAATACCTGCGCCTCTGAAGCAGCGAGCTGGGGGGGCAATACTGGTGGGGGTGGTTGTAGGGAGGGGGTGGAGGTGGCAGGGGGGGCTGATGGACCAGCTTCATGGGGGTCCCAGGGAGCCCACTGCCCACACCGCGCCAGGGGCTGGAGGTGCAGGCGTCGGAGGTGACGTAGCGTGTCAGAGTCTGGTTGAGGGCCGGCTCCATCCGAGCGAGGCACGGCTTGTCCAAGACAATGACTTTGACAATCTGCTGGCACTGTACAAGTGTCCCCGCCGAGGCGGGGTGCGAGGGCGCCAGGGCTGTCTCCAGCTGCTCCCGTGGCATGTTAAGACGCATGCTGGGCTGCATTCCACTCTCGGGCCCCAGGGCGGAGTTGTGCTGGTACGTTTGAAGCCTGTTGTGAATTGACACCTAGTTTAGAAACAGCCAAAGAAGCATTAAATGTTACAAGACTTTTCCCATCCGCTGCTCTGGCTGCCCTGAACCCCCACCACCAAACGACCTCACATGCATTCATCCCTCCCTCCCTCAAAAAACTAGAATAGACACGACCCTGGCTGCACAGTCCCGTCAGCAGCCCCTTTGTCCACATCCAGCCTGAGTGTCCCTGTCCTTCACATCAGGTCAAAGGCAGCAGAGCCGGCGTTCCCAAATGCAGTGCAACTTTGTCCCCAGCAAAAAAGAGAGGGGGACCAGACCACAAGGTTTCAGATAATCGAGGCTATATGTTTCAGCAAAATGATAGCAGCTGAATCTGAGATAGAGTGACAGAGAAACCCAAGCCTTTTCCAGTTCCCTGCCTTTCTAAGTAGGAAGGTACACCACCTGACTGGCTAATCTGTTTGCAAAGGAAAAAGTAGAAACCTGACACAGTCTAGCATAAGGCAGCTCCCTCTGATCCATTTGATGGTTTGTCAGTGAAAGGAAATGATTTTCAAAAAAAAAAAAAAAAAGAAACAAAAAATGCCCATCTATCTCATACAATGATAAAAGAAATTCACGATGAAATGGCAGCAGATTAGATAATCTCAGAGAAGTGGAAATGCTCCTCTACTGGCAGAGTAATACTCAGTCAGCTGAAAGCAGGTAGGGAAGCCAGCATCAAGATGCTTATAATGGAATCAAATAAGGGAGCTCACTGAGACCAGTCTGAAAAGGACGAGCTGGCCTGGACAGGAGGTCCCTAGCAGGAGAAGTGCAGCAGGGAAATAATGCTTCTCAAATGATGGATGAGGTTATAGTTCCTCCTGGCAAGGACATAGGCTGATGGAGACCCCAAACCAGAGCTAAGTTGCTGGCTTAAAACAGAATGTCAGTCAAGTGACAAGCCCTGGGGAGGAAACAAGTGCTCGCAGGTTGGCATGGCACTTCCAGCCAGGCAGGGTACAGGTGGGACAGTGGGGCTGCCCTGAGGGTCTGGCAGAGTCAGCAGCTGCACCAGTAACTGGGAAGGAGAAGCTGTGAAGTGACCAAGCTCCCCACCATGCTGGAACAAGGATGAGCTGTCTTTCCCTATCCAGACATGGAGGTTGCTCAGACTCACTGCACAGCAGGACATAATAGTGTGTCAGTATTTATTCAGGTGATGGAACATCCCACAGGAAAAACTGGTTGCTGGGCCATGAAGTGCCAATGACATTAGGATACATGGAAGCCATTCTACACGGGGAGACACTTCTCCCTACAGGAATAGGAAACTGGCTGGCAGAGACACCTTTCCCAGAAGGGGTATCTGCAGCGAATTAGGGCACTCTCCAGGGAAAAGAAGCAGCACCTACTCCCCACAGAGAAGCTGAATTCTTTAAGTAAATATATATTGACAAGAGGGGAAAGAACTACCCTGGAAAAGGAAAGGTTCAAGACAATGGAAATATTTCAGATAGAGAGAGAGTAGGAAGTAGTTGATAAGATTTTAGTGTGAAGATTGCATTTTCCTGTTTCCTCACAGGCAGTGAGAGTACGGGTATATGTGAAGAAACAGGCAACCTACTGGATGCTAGACATTCCTGCAGAGATAGATGTACACAGGACAGCCAAGCTCCCTCCCTAGGAAGGTGAAGCTCTAAGGAAAGTCTGGTGTACAAAGGCCATGCTTAATCCCCTTCAGCGGGATGGAGAGACAGAGCTGCAGAGATAGTGCAGGAAAGCTGGGCTGTGGGGAATTTGCATGTGATGCTGCATGGAGTTAGCATGTCAGGGAAGTCCTTGGTGGGGTTTTCAGTCTCCCCAGAAGCAGTGGGGTGGGTTAGTCTACAGCGTTTGGGAGCTTGGTCCGTGAAGGATGTTACAGTTATAGAAACGGATTGAAAATGCTTTGAAGTTTAGTTTGGATTTGAAAGTTGTATTACCCGTCCTAGCAGTAACTTTTAATTGTATCTCTGGAAATTGGTAAAATTGTCAGTCTGGCTGGGGAGGCATTGATTAAAACCTGAGAAAAGAAACAACAGAGAATGTGAGAAGTGCTGAAGTGAGAGAGAATTACTTACCTCAGCTGCTCTGCACTCTACTTACCTCCACTGTGCTGTCCGAGATCTTCTCCCCCAAATCCTTCTTGCCTTTGAAATAAAACAAAATATCTCACTCATGAGATCTGCCCCTCTAGTCAAGAGCTGGCCCTCATACTGTGGCCTGGAGACTTAAAGGGAGAGGTGCAAGGCCAATCCAGACCCTCTTGCAACCTGTTAGCTGCTTAGTGGGGTAAGTTTTATCAGTTCAGGGAAGAAAATCGGGCCAGGTTTTTCAGAAGTTACCCATGCTCTATCAGTAACAGCTCTTTACCAAGTATTACAGCTACACACTGGGTAATGAAACTTCAAGGGTTTTCCTAAGGTGTTTGAAGAACGTATATGCTCTCGTATTTCCACTATTAGGCCAAAGCTAAAGAGCACAAAACTGAACACTTCTTTATGCAGTTGTTCTCACAGAAACCAGTGAGAACCTATTTGCAAAGGCAGCAATTCTAGACCAAAGAAGTTGGGTGCTGGGTGTCTTTTTACCTGTTGGAGAGCCTTGCTTAGACTGCAGTTCCATCTGGGCTCCATTTGTCCTTAAGGAGAGATTTTTTGTCCCTTGCTGTTTCTCCAGTTCCCCTGCAAAACAGACATATGGAAATAAATGAGGGGAGGGATGGAAGGAAGGTCACCAGCATATTGAAGGAACAAAATGGGAAGTCAGCAAGGAGAATAAATGCAAGGAAATCACAAGTGAGTGTCAAGAAGGGAGAGAGGAACAGCAAAGGAAAACAGAAACTGGAGAGGATTTGATATGTGAAAAAACTTAGGTATCTCTATAGGACCTTCTACATATGACCTACATTTAAACAGCATTGGCTAGTGCTGCAGAGATGGGGACCACTGCAGCTGAGCTACTTTGCTCATCAGTCTGTACATGGAAAGGCTCCACGGACATCTTGTCTGTATGAGGCCATGGAGTGACAGACTGCTTGCCCTCAGGACAACTCTGTTAAAGGTACAAGATCTATCCCAGGTATTTACAGGTCATATTTGCATAGTCAAAGGAGTATGGGACAGAAAAGAATCTTCTGGGTGTGACAGTTTAACCTTCCCTATTCCAGGCTGCTGTATCTGCCTCCCTGTTCCATAAGCATCGTAAGTAGTTAAGTCCTTCAATTTTTCCTGCTGGCCAGTGGTCAGAGTGCTTCTCCATCCTGTCAGTGAACCCAGGAACATCCTGTGCAGACTTGTGCTGCTCATCCTCTTGGCCCCTCTTCCTGAAGACTTTCTTTATCCTTTTTGCCTTGTAGTCACATGCAGTGTGATGGCATTGGAATGTGAATTGTATGAGAGACCCTTACATTCAATTCGTATCTGTTCCAGTTCTGTCACTTCTGCTATTGACTCTTTCAGGTCTTCCACAAACTTCTGCATTTCCTCAGCACCCAGAGCACAGAAGTGTAGTACCTGTTTTTTCTCTGAGCCTGAAACTGGAGTCACCAGTGTAATGCCATGGGGGTAATCTGAAAAAAAAAAAAAGTGCCAACAAAATAAAGAACTGTTAGGCATTCTTGATGGAGTAGTTGGCTGTTTTGGTACATCTGAAGGACAGAGAGTTCTCAGCATGAGTCCAATGGAATTGCACACCCAGAGTTTGTCACACTGCCAACTGTGGGAACCTGCAGCACTGCAGCCCTCCAAGAGAACAGAAGGACCAAGCTGCAGCAGCAAGGCATGTGTCACCAGCACCACAGTGCTGCCAAAACCAGAGAACTCTAGCTCTTGGTTACTTCTAGTGCAACACTGGGCCTAGGAACCTGAGCACAGAGGTAAGATTGTAAAGCCTTTCTCAATCTTTGGAAGAATAAACAGTGTTTATGAGGCCAACTACACTTTTTCTCCTGTGGGAGATGCAGCAGGAGAGATTGTCTTCTGGGGTCAGAGCCATTGCATTCACAGTGGCAGGACTTGCCCCCAGACTCTCCTTTCATCTGCAGAGAACACAGGAGGGGTGTTGGCACAGTGTGGGTGGGGAGCTCATTGCACTCTGCAGAGAGAGTTGTAAAAGGAAAGATGTGTATTTGTAGGTCTCTGCTTAGTACTCCTCACAGGCAAAACACACAGGAATGTAAATGAAAGGCCATGCCCAGAGAGTGAAAATAAACAGCAAATGTTTTGAAGATCAGGTTTGTGTGCAGAGAGGTGATGATTGGAGATTCAGCCAACAAAATCAGGAGAACATTGGAATGCAGAGAACTTGCCACACTTTTGACTAGACTTCCTCTATAATTTGCTCAATGGCTGGTGGTTTCAATCCCTTTCCTCATTTTCTTTCACATTCCTCTAAATTTAATTTCTGTCTTCCCCTGTCCTGCTTTCCTTCCTTTATTAGCCTTCCTTATTAGGGGCAGCCTTCCTTTAATTGCCTTCCTCTATCAGTCTTTCCCAAACAAGCCAAAACCTTACCTGTTATTTTCACCCAGCCCTCTGGTCCCCCTGTTTGCATGCCAAGCTCTTTTCCTGCCCTGTGTCTCTCTCACCTGTTCAGATCACAAGATCTTGGTGACATTTTTTTTACTGTCTTAGCAGGGGATACACAAAAGGGCACCTTTGCCAGAAGATTTGGGCACTCCCAGGATAGTCATGCTACCCCTGAAAGCTGATTCCAGCTCTGATGGTGCCTCCTGGGGATGCTCAGGTATGAATGGCCCCTGAGTTCACAGGACATGGGAGCCTCTGCATGCTGCAGAGTAGGGTGTTGGGAGACTGACTCATGCTGCCAGTAGAGCAGGAATAGAAAAAGCTTAGTATAGCCACACTGCTGCTACATTTTGCCTTCCTTGCAGCATATTCTCCATGTGCTCACAATGGAGAGCGTTGTGATCCCAGGGGATTGTGCCCCTGATCCCAGGGGCATCAGCCATGCTTGCCTGGGACTGCTGTGCTGCTCCTCTGCCTGTGCCAGCAGGAAGCCTGCCTGTTTCTGGAACTCCTGCATGGCACAACCAGCCCCAGTCATGACACATCGTGGCTCTATTCCCAGACTATCAAGGTCAGGCTGACTAGGGCTGGCCTCCCGCCATGTTTTGGTGGATGCTGTTCCAAGGGCTCTGCCTGTGCCTTGGGAAGCTCTCAGCACAGCATGGCACTGTGCAGGGAGGTGGCAGCAGCACTCTGTCAGGATCAAAGGCAGCAGTGGGGGTTGTGACTTTGGGCATGAGGGGAGAGGGGCTAAAGCTGGCAGCAGCAGTTCTGTCAACAAGATTCTGCACCAACAGTTGGCTTCTGGGAGATCAGTAGGATGTATATGGGGATTGCTTCCCTCAGTCTTCACCACTGGTGGTGTCCCTGCCACCATAACAAGCCAGATCCTTCAATGAGGCCCTTCTGCAGATGCTCAGACCTAGGAGGGGTATCAGGAGCTTCTTCTCATCACAGTATATCTAAAGAGTCATCTCCTTGGCACAAGTCTCAGTTTTCTCTCCTCCACTTTTAACTCTGACAGAATCTCTCTCCTAATGCAAAGTCACACATGCCCCTCCCTCCTTCTCCTTTTCCCTGCCAAACCCCTCCAGGAAACCCAGGAGCAGTGGACTTACACTCATTCTCAAAGAGATGGAACTGCATCCCTAGCAGGCCAACTGACTTGCAAAATGTGTATGTTGAGGAGCTTTTCTTCTTCGGGCAAAGCTTGAGGATCTGTTGGAGGGAGAGAAGCAACATTGGTGCTGGGAAACAGTGAGGCAAGAACGATGCAAATTGCTCAAAGCAAAAAAAGTTCTGTTAAATGTACATGGGAGCAATGTTTGTTGAATGACTGGCTCTTTGCTGGAGAGCTGCCTGGAATGCTGCACTTGTAACAACACTTCTGGAATCCTGTAGGCATCTCCCTGGGCTCACTCAGCTCTCTCCCAGAGGTGCTTGATTACCACATCTTGACTTTGAAAGGGTTATTCTCTTCACCAAGGAACAGATCAAAAGGCAAAGGGAAGCCTGTTATAAATACCTTAGAGCTGGGAGCAAGAATGTATGAGAATGCTGTGCTGCCCCTGTACCTCAGCACTAGTTCTTGTGGACCTGGTTTATCCCATGGAGTAGAGGGATAGCAAGGGGCAGACACTCTCCTCAGGTTGATAACTGTGCAAATGGCTGCAGAGGAATAGCTGGGTAAAGCTCTTTTATCCTCTCCTTCTGCAAAAGGGTTTGGGTTTAGCCTTGCATCTACTGCCACCACAGTTTTACTTCACCATTAAATTCAGCAAACTTCCATTTTGTTTGGCCTCCTTCCAGTCTCAGTGTAACTGCTCTCCTGTACCTGCATAATTCCATTGCTGGAGCAGGACACTTTCAGAAATACTGTACACATTTGGTCTGGTAAGTACTATGTAGTCTGCTACATCCTTTTCCACGTTAGGAGGCAGTGATTTTAAAGTGTCTGGCAGGAAAGATTTAAAGGGCATGAGAGGGCTCTGTCTACTGTAGTACAAACAAAGAAATGAACCTCCCTTTCATGAAATGAACCACCCTGCTGGCAAAGGCATGAGAGAGAGCAATAACATTGCTTGGATGGCTGTGGGATGTGACAGTTTGTTTTTTCAAGGGTTTACTGTAGGTTTTTAACAGTGAAGGGTACAGAGCTGTGTCTCACAATGTTGATGAACTGGGAGCTGTCCTTAGAACAGAGGAAAAATGGATGTTGTGAACTGGTTTCAGATGTCCTTACAGAAACCAGGGCAGGTTTTATTACTGCAGTGCCTAATTGCCAAAGCACACTCACCACCAGCAGGTCATTGAAGAGGAAGACTTCCCTTTGGTGAGCTGCCTGCTTCTGCACTTTGTTCACATCAGTCACTTCAAACAGGCGGCTGCAGCACACCAGCCGGCGGTGGGGCACCGACAGGACCTGCAGAGAGCACACAGGGGCATGCAGGGGCTGAAGGAGGGGCCACTGTGGGTCTCCCCCAACTCAGACTGCACAACCCTGGCCAGTGACACAATTCCATCCCCTCTGCCCAGACAAATCACCTCCTCACCACTGCTCCTTGCCATCAATTTTCCTGTTAGTGCAGTAACAGAGAAAGCCTTTGCCACCTTCTTGCTCACATATCCTCTCTCTGGCTTCCAATCCTTGGGTCACTGCTCGTCCTTTCTCACCCCACTGGACATCTGCAGGTTTTCTGAGCTTTGAGAAATCATCCTGCTTTATTTTGGATAAAGAGTATGTATGTTCTTGCCCTACAGATTGGTTACTGCCAAATAAGATGTCTCTACTTTGGGGGTCTCTTAATCCCAACAATTTTTAGGGAACTCATTAGAGACAGACAGGTAAAATTATTTTCTATCACTTTGCCTTTCCCTTTCTACACCCTTAAAATGCCTGAAAGTTTGAAACACTGCAGACCTATCAGTTGAGCCAGCCAGGACATGCAGTAAAATTCATGGGCAGACAATTACAGCACTAGATACTATAAACTCTGGCCAAGGAGATGCCTCAAAATTAGGAAAGAATGAGATAGCAGAAAATAAAGAGTTTGGAGAAAAAGGAGTACATCTGTAGAGACAAGCAAGGAAAGTATTACACAAAAGAAGAAAGGCATAGAGGAAAAACACAGGAAAGAGGGCAGGGAGAGAGGTGGGGGGCAGAGGGGCTGACTGAGTGCCAGCAGGTTTATGGATGCTCACCGTTTTCATTCCAACTATGGACTTCTCCACTTTAGTGACATAAGTTACATGGTCCTCATTAGATTTTAGCTCTTTCTGCTGGATCCTCTCATAGATCCCCACCACCAGCTCCCGAGGGATGTCAGCACCGTCGTCCACCCCTGCCAAACACAGAAAATGTTGGGCAGGCCAGCCAGAGAGAAGACAAGGGAAGAACCAGTGGTCCCTGGCAGGTCACTACTGCCTCTGCACTGTGCAGTGCTGGGAAGGCTGAAGGGGAATAGCAATACTTCACTGTAGGCTGTCTTCTTTGTTTCTCTAATGCATCTAATGCACCAGCAGGAGAGACTGACATCTCTAAGGCCAATGCAGTGGATTTCATCATTCCATTGCTCTGCATGGTGGCTCCTTTCCATATGTTTCCTAAGGTTTTATAGCCACGATTTCACATTCATATATCTTGGGCCACTCAGCAGTAACCCCTGCATTGATTCTGTATCATCAGAAGTGCTATATGTGGAGAAGGCTTATGATGGGATTCAGCAGCTCTTCCTGCCAAGGCAAGCATCATCTCTCCTTGTCTGCTTGGTGGCCTCCACCATTTTCCTCTGTGTTGTCTCCTAGGAATAATACTTTCCTGCTATTCTGTTTGTGGTATTTCTGCCTTGACCCTGCCCCTTTCCTCTTTTACATCTCCTTAGATAATTCTCCATATTTTGCTGTCTGACCATTCAGAGGCTGGCAGAAATGTTTTTTTTTTTTCACCCTTCCCTGAGCAAAACACTGAAAACCAAGTTTCCAGTCCTTCCTCCAAACTGAATTCCTCCAGTCATTTTATATTGATTTTCTCTGCATTCCCTCCAGCTCCCTGGTCTGAGATGTACTATCCTGAGTTATGCAGGTGAGGACCTGCTGAGAAATGGAAAGGCATTGAGATGTTCTGCTCCCTTACCTACATCCTTGCAAATGTATCCCAAATAACATTTCAAACACAGGCTGCTGAAGCTGCTGGCCTGTAGGTGAGTCTGGATTGAACTGTCTCTCCTTTTCTGTGATAGGGTGACATTCACTTGCTCTAATGAGTTGTGGTGTGTTGCACAAGGGAGGTGAGTGACCTTCATGCTAATTTAATTAATTGTGGTGTGAACTGACAGTTTTAAGGGAACTCTTAGTGTAAGTTAACATTAAAAAAACACCCCTCTTTTGTTAGTGCTATCAATTGTAATACTAAAGGGGGTGATGGCAGGTAGCAGACCCATTCAGTATCTGTGGAATTAACTTGAAAGAGGGCCTCGGTGTCACATTATACCAGTCTGAATTGGGTGACAAATTGTGGAAGGTGTGGGAGGCTGAGATGACACTTTCTGAACAGCAATCAAGACAAAGAAACAAGCCAAAGGAACCCAGTAAAGTGCAAAATCTTCAGAAAAGACAGGAATTTATGCTGGAAAAATGTTGGGGGAGCTTTATATGAATTGCAGATGTGCGGTAAGAGAAACTTGGAAAATGGCTGACCTAGGATGACCTAGGAATGAATATGGCTGGGAAATTAGACAATAATTTGTCTAGACATGATGTCAAAAAGGCCAAACAATACTGAGCTGAGTTAGTAGATCTGAAAATAAGAACAAGGCGGTAGCTCTATATATGAGTATGTTGTGACCACATCTGAAAAAGTGATTTTAACAAGATATTACCAGGATGGAAAGGACTTGAAAATAGAAGAAAATTGATTTGGGGAACTGATGTATTAGAAATTGCAAAGAAGTAATGTATTCATGAACTCTGTCACGCCTACAGTTACTCTAAGTAATTGCAGGCAATTAAGAAGGGGAAGATTTAGCCTGAATAAAAGGAAAATGTGTTCATATATTCAAAGCAGCAAGTAGGGCTTGTTTAGCACAACCCAGCAGGGTCAAAGAAGGATGGAGGTGAACAATAAGAAAATGTAATACAATGGACTGTTTCCAAGCAATGAGATATCTTAAAAGATGAAGCCATCTCTCAAAGGAAAATGATTGGTTTCTGAGAAGGCTGGATGGCTTTCTGCAGAAAACAAAGTTAATTAGAATTTCCCTTCCCCAGCAGCCTAGAAGGTATCTCAAAGGGCTTTCCATTTCTGGCTCACAGGGAAGCAGCACAAGACCTGGAGAAAGACAGTTCCACTAGGTTTTTCCTGCCTTCATCTAGGCAAAATTTAGAAAAGCAAGTGGGCAAAAACGGAAAATCAAGGCAGAATCCTCACCTCTCAGATTGCGAATGAAGTCCTCCAGCATCATCTTCCTGTCAGGCTTGATGTTGGGGCTGTACATGTCTGTGTTGAGGAGGATGATTGCAAAGGCCAAGATGAAGATGGTGTCCGGGTTGTGAAACTGCTGGACTACATCTGGGTTACACATGCAGTACCTCTGGCTGCAGCAGGAGGGATGCACACACTTAGCAAGGAACATGGGAGGAGGCCTCTGCTCCAGCTTGGCAATGGCTTTATCACAAGCAGATCATATTCCTTTCACTCCACCTCTTACACATAAGAGAAGGAACCCACTGCTCTCTGAAGGCAAATTTCCCCACCAATGGCTGAAGTAGGCCACAGAAACTTCAGCCTTCCTGTTCTCAGGAACCAAAAAGGCAGTGAGACTGGAGTGTACTCCTCAGAGTGTGTCAGTACATAAGTGTAATACAGGGGGGGTTTGCTCCAGCCTGCCTTGCTAAGCATTCCTTTGGATGCACCAAGGGAGAACCAAGCAGCCCTGCAAACCCCTCTGCTTCTCTTCCTGTGAGTCACCAATGAACAGGGAATGCCTTGCTGGAAGCCACATCAGGACTGGCCTCACTCTGGCCCCTGGAACCCTTCATGCCACCGAACATCTGACAAGGCCACAGCTGTGACTCAGCAGTGGCACAGGGGACACCATCCTTCAGGAGCCCCTCCATGATGCCCCGTTGGAAGGGAAGTCTGTGGGCATTTTCTCCATGACTGCTGTTCTTTTGCCTTGGGTGCCTTGTGTTCCCTGCTTCCCCTGGCTGCACACTGGGGCTGCAGGGCTCCTTCTCTTACCTGAAAGCCTCGATGAGCCGCTCCACCTTCTGCGCCTCCCCCTGTACACGGATGTGGGCCTGGAATTTCCGCAGGGCTTCGTCCAGCTCCATGCCTGAGAAGTCCATCTCGTCCACCACACAGCTGTGAGAGGGGGACACAGCCTTCATTAGAACATGCTCTGCTGGATGATGCCAGGCAGGCTCCTCCACTGTGGTACTGAGGCCCAGTCCCCAAGGGAAATACCATGGGAGGGGCCCTGAGGCATCACTATGACTTCCTGGATTCTGCTTACCATGGGCAGTGATTTCACTCAAGTGACTCCTGCATTCTACAGCTGGTGAGCAATTCTTGTGCCATACTATATATTTATATATATGTGTGTGTATATTTATATGTCGCCGTTGAGGCAGGATGGGAATGAAAGAACTCCAGTTCAGAAGGCTAGATGACGTGAACACTAACTACTTTATTTCAAATACATCACTCTCTTATAGAGAGCATCGCACAGACTAATTTCATTGGTCTTAAAACATATCACACCATTGGTGTGCAGTGAATGACACACAGTGGCAGAACATATCTATAAACAATGTGAACAACAAGAGAGATAGAGAATTATTTACATTCCTTTGCAACTCTTTCCCAGGTTCTAGCTTGGTTAAAAACTCTCCTTTCTATCTGACTGAACTGAGAATACCCATATTTATACACCGTCATAGATACATATCACACCACAGACAGCATCTACATTCACATGTGCATATACAAAGTATGGGGATATATATATATATATATATATATATATATATATATATATATATATGTGTGTGTGTGTATTGATACTTACCTGTATCTACATAGATATATAGACATCTGCACTGACATAGGTATTTAGACACTTGTATCAATATCAGTAGGACCAGAATCAGCTCAGAGAAAATAAGAAATGGAAGCTGTTGTATGGAAATAGCATGTAACATTATCTGCTCATCTGGTGTCACTTTTCATTTCAGCGTGATTCACTGCCCACTGGAACTTCATGGCCAATTTAGATACCCAAAGAATACCCCAAGATATGTCTCTTATTTCCCACTAAAGCATTCTCATCTTATAAAGGCCCTGTTGTTAGTCTCCAAAACCTACCACTACAGTACTTGCTCTCTGTATTAGCCAAATAATCTACTTGTTCTCATTCCTACTGCATGATGCTTCAGTCACTTGTAATGACAACATCTTTCTCATGTGGCTTCAGCAAATTCTGTTAGCATATTCCTACCTTTTGTGCTCAGGTCATTACTGCAAGCATTAATCAAAAGAAACCCCTGTTCATAATGTCCCTTAGGCCCAATTTTCTATTTCAGCAGAGTATGTAGGCACTAATGTCTGTATCAGCCAATTTGATCCTCTGTTTATGATTCCTCTGCTAATTTCTCTCTCTTCCACTCTCAACAAAAATTTCTCATGTCCAAAGCTTTGCTGAAGTCTAGATTTATCCTCTGCACGTCCCCTGTCTACAAAACTTGTTATTCTAAAAAAGACAGACATTGAATTAGTCTATTTTCCACCGGCTTTGGCATTATTCTTTCCCAAAAATAAATTTTCAAAACTGAAATACTGTCTGACAGAGGAAGAAAATCATAGGTGCCAAAACCCCACCTTCCTTAAATACAAAGTTACTAATTTGCTAATGGGATCGCCTTGACATTAGAAGTGCATTAAAAATTCAAGAGCTTCATATTTTCTGCTGCTTTTTACCTTGGATGCTACTTCTATTAGCCCCTTAACCCCTTTATTGAATTCTTTGTATTGTGTTTGGGTTGCTTTGTCATGTGATAAAGGATAAACTGATCCCTAATTTAGGGTTATTAGGGAGGAAATTTTCCCACCAGACAGGTTGTCTGGGATTTTATGAGGAGTGGTATAGGGAAAAAAAAGAGGGGGAGGGCATTAGCTCTCTTCTGGATCCTTCTGTTTCCTAGGATTATTAGGAAATTTTTGCCAAAGAAACCTCTACTAATAAAGGGATATGCTGTTACCCGTTTCTTCTTTTCTGAGATAAACTGGGGCTGTGTCTGTTGGTCGCTTCTAAGTGCTGCAGTTAGCTGTGGGTTGTTGGAAAGTGGTTTGTGAACTAAGCTGTTGAGTGCCATGATTTTTATTCTAGCCTTGCTAGAATAAAAAGCTGTTGCACAATTCCTCAAATGGGTGAGAGACAGAGTTCAAATGCTCAGAAACATCTCTGCATTCCTCCATTGCCTTATTGATTCAGGAGTTATCACCATTTAACTGAAATGACAGCCACAGAATAATTTACCAAGAGCTCTGACTGAACATAAAGTGCTTTGTATCTTCTGAGGTTGGACTTGTTACAACCTCAGCTAGGAATTGTGGGCTCTTTCTCTGCATAAAGTCCATATAATCGAAATTCAGAAAGAAATAGGGAGCAAGGGAAGAGAATCAAAAGGACTGCTCTCATAGGAAATCTTCTATGAAATATTTTTTTATCTGTCCAAAAGGGTGGACTGCAGAAACATTTGGTAATAAGAAAAACTTCCTTCACTGCATCTTTCCTTTTTTATTTTTATTTTTCTTGTACTTATACTCAGTCCCTTGGGTTAACATCAAGGCATTCTGCTGCTTGGAATTTATCATTGATAGTAAAAAGTTTTCCTCTTGTTACTCGTTATTGTGTTCACAGCTGCAACCACCTCTTCACTTGGGCTTTTGTTATTATTTTTTAATCCTTTCCAGTGTGCAAGCATTTCTCAGCACTGACCCCGGTGATTTTGCTGCTATTGTTTGCTTCCAGACATGTGAACACTGAGTCATTGCATATCCCAGGGACACCCGCTAAGGTCACCCTAGTAGCCCCAATCCACCAGCATTATATCATCTATCTTTTGCTTACTCCTTCCCTCTCTGATCAGTCTTTCACCCTCCACACAGGCTGCCCTAAAATACCCTCCACTTTGTACAAATCTCAAGTAATAAAGTCAATGCCCTTAATACAGAAAGCATCGAGCCTTCATTAGGACAAGTAGGACAAGGCAGCTGTTCATAGCTCTTTTCAAACTCAAACAGGCATTGCTACTTGACTTATGCTTGGATTCTCCTATGAGAGTTTCTCTCACAGACTGACTGATGCAGGTTTACTTTGTAAATTCTAAGTCCTGTGAGTCTCTTCCGTTTGTCTCTCAGTCCAAAGAACAGTGTCCCTTGTCCTGCTTACTAAGAAAAGTTGACCAGGCAGAAAGGACAGGTTAGAATGAATTCTTGATTTGAGCAAAGTCAGCCTGTGCTTGGATTTGATTTATCTGACAAATCCTGTGCCAAAGGTATGAAGAGCGGCTCCTGGAGGAGCCATCAGGTACCAAGCTGCTATTTCTGCCGTTAGGCAGAAAGAAAGATGGATCAGACTTGTCTGTTACTTTTGTGTGCAAATTTGACACAGCAAAGTCCATTCAAAGAGCCAAACAGCCTTGTGCTATGGGTCTGACATGTTCCTCCTCCTCTTCTAGACAGCTGGAAGTTTTGCAGCCTTCCTTGACTTCAGATTCCTGGCTCGCATTAACTTTCCAAATGCACTCTGGTAACTGTGTCAGACACCCCCTGAAATACAGCACAACTTTTCTTTGTGAAACCAGACCAAGGAGGTCTTTTCTTTCCAAGCTAGAGACCATGGAAGCTGACAAAGGATATGAGAGAGGGTGGCTCCCTGCATCCAAGAATAAACCAAAAACTTACGTGCACATGCCAAAACCAGTGCTGAGTTCATCCTCCCACAAACAGCTGGACACCCATGAGATGCCTATTCCAGGAGGCTTGAGAGATTATGATACAGGGACACAGTAATCACCTTATAAAATCTCATGTTCCAACTCCTTCCTGCCCATGAGCTTACAACAAGCCACACAAATTGAACTCACAGTGCATCCAGAGATTCATTTAGTCCCCTCTCTGCAAGGATATGACTTTGGATATTTGGATCGTATTGTTGGAGCCAGCAGGAAAAACTCTGGCTCCCTGTCTCACGAAAAAGGACGTGGGGGTAGAGGAATCTTTGGCCACCTGTGTGCATGGGGAGTTTGATCTGTGCTGAGGCATCTCACAACAACAAGCAGAGAATTCCACACCAGGTTCCAAGACGAAAGAGTGGGCTCCTAGCTGTTGTCTCTGTTGTAGCCTCCTAGGCTACAGGGAAAAGATCCCCCTAAAAGTGGGTGGACATAATGGCAGAAGAGCTGCGAGGATTTAGCACAGGGCTAAGCATGGCGAAAGAGTCTGTGGCAAAAGGGTTCAGTGAAGACAGGAAGCAGCTGTACCATGTGGGGCTGGGATCTGCTCACCCAAGTGTAATGACCTATTTTCCAGCTTTTCCACTCAGGTGACAATGCAGCAGGAGCTGGGATGCAACTAAAAGCATCTGTAATGAACCTGCAGCCTTCCACTCAGGGAGGGAGCAAGGGGGGAGGCAGCCAGGTGGAAAGTTTAAAATCACAAGGCACAAAGATATTAATGAAAACCATCCCTTTTCTCAGCCTCCCTGATTCTACAAGCTTTCTGAAGGTGAATCAGGATTTGCGAGAATTGTAGAAGAGCTCAGTTCCCTGGAAGGAGACTGTCCTGAACGTGCAAACTGAACAGAAAGAAAAGTTAGGAGGACTCCCCAATTCCATGCACCAGTGGGCATAGGTGTGTGTCCCAATCCTGCCCTCCCCATCCTCTTGGGAAGGACAGTCTCTACAATGGAGACCACTGCCCACACTAGTCTTCCCTTTCTGGAGAATGCTACAGGATTGGTGTATTGCCTATTTTTCCCCCGGGCTGTCATGCCTACTCACCCTCCCATGGTTGTTGGTAGCTTACATGGCTACTTACTTGGGAATCTGTTCCTTCCTGGGTTTCTCTGGGTACTAGGCAGACTCAAGTTGCACATTCAGCCTGTACAGGCCTGGCATGGGAAGGCTGTTCTTCCTCACATTTGGTGTGTGCTGCAGCCTTGCTTGCAGCTGGAGGTCAGAACTGCCTAACACATTCTCCCTGCTGTCCTGCTTCCATCCCATCCTTATCTAATGCTCCTGGTCAAACCCTCCTGTGATGAAAGTCCCCTACTGAGTGGGGACTGGAGAATGCTCTGTAGCATTCTCAGTAAGAAGGGGAAAGAAGGCTAGTTTGGGTTAACCTGACAAGTCCATTCTGTCTGTCCAAGAGGAACCTAAGCCTTCTCTAAGAGGCAGTCCCTTTGCTGGGGTCCCAGCTCTGCATGTACCAAGAGCAGCTTTTCTCTCCCTGACTTTCCACGACAGAGGGAGAAGACAACACAGGCTTGACAGACAGGAGACCTGTTCAACCCCAGGGAGAGTCTCTCCAACAACAACTTCTACTCTTAACACCAACCAGACCCCAGCTCAACACAATGTCTCCTCTGCTGGAATCTCTGCCCATTTCTCCTCTGACAACAAGTGGACCAGGACAGCCACATCTGCACTTCCAAATCCCACAAGCTGAACAAAACCCATCCAGTATCAGCACAGCTGACTCCATTCATTAAATCACTCACATTATCTTGTTCATGGATGAACTATGAATGGAAGTAATTCCTGAGTCAGGAACAGGTGGAGGTGAAGAATGGACTAAAGTGAAGGAAAGTATGAACAAAGGAGAACAAAAGCAACAAATAAACACAGAATTAAGAAAGGATGCAAGAATGATGATGTGTCATATTAAAACTATGTGTTAATGTCTTGGGCCTGACTTTTTCAAAGAAACAGAATTATTTTTCTGCAGTAACTTGACAAACAGATTTGATTAAAACTGCTCAGTACCACACGGGTCCTTTAATGGGTCAGGCTACCTCTCTCCAGCTGTATTCCCTGGACTGGTAGACATTGAAACCCTGGGGCAGGTCTCCAGTGATTCCCTCTCGCTGGCTGCAGGACAGCCAGTAGAAGGAGATTCTTGGATCTTACTGGATCTTCTTAGATTCTTCTGGATGCTGATCACAGTGAATGGTTATTTTGTAAGATGCTTAAAATAGGTTACAAGTGGGATTTACGCCCTGCAACACAAAATGCCTAAAAGCTGCAATCCAGACTAAACTAGCACACCGAGAAAAACAACACTCTTGAGGGCCCCCTCTCTCTCCATCGACAAAAGGAATTCATAAATTTCTAGAAGACACTTGTTGCTGTCGAGGCAGGACGGGAGTGAATAGACTTGACTCAGAAGGCTGTGAGAGTGAGACTCCGGTTTATTCAAAATACACTGCTCTTTTATACAGAGCTTCGTGAGGACCAACTCCATTGGTCCTGAAGTGAAAACAAGCCACAGCATTGGTGCAGAGTGCTTGATGCACAGTGATAGAACTTAACTATAAACAGTGTGAAAAACAAGAGAGATAAAGAATTATTTACATTCTTCTCCAGCTCTTTCCCAGCTTTTTGCCTGGCTAGAATCTCTCAGTTTCTTTCTTTGACTGAATCTGAGACCCACAGACACTAAACTTGGTGGTGGCCAACAACAAGTGAGATAAATCCTAGTTTTAAAGACTGAAGCCTTTTCTATACAAGAAAATTACATACTGCATCTTCCTAAAGAGACAGGCCTGAGTGGTTCAGTTATCAATGTGTGTGTGTCAATTATAGTCAGAAACTGTTGAAAATCTCCTGCTCTCTCTGTTATTCCTCTGGCTAGCATGTAGAACTGCTTGTGAATTATCCAGGCACCCTTTTTGAGTTCCAAGAAAATCAGTTAAAGGTTGAAAGATAAGAGCAGGAAGATGGAAGTGAGATTATAATTTCAGAGCATTTAGGTGCTGGGCATGAAGGTGTGGGAAGGCAAAATAGACCACCAAAGTGCTCAATGCTCATAAAATGCTTACCTCACTTAAACCCCTTCCCTTTTATATAAAAGGCTATGCAACCATCATAGCAGTTCTCTGGAGTTTTACATTTACTGGTACCAGTAAAGTGGGATCATCTGCACAGTGCCAAATGCCACTCTGCACCCCTGAGCTCTGCTGTTTGACAGCAGGAACAGGCTTCACGGTCAGCCAGCACAGCTTCAGTATCTGCAGAAGCCAAGAGAACTCTGCAGTGTTATGTCTGGACATTACAGCTGAGTCTGGAGTTTGTAACCTGGGCAGCTCTTCCCTGCCTCAAATGCACAAGGGAGGCTGACACTTTTTCAAATGTTTCAAAAGCTGTCCTATTATTTATTCATGCAGCTGAGTTAATTCAACCTGGATGCAATAGAAACATTGCTTACAATACACAATTGCAACATAAGTTTTCACATCAAGCAAAAGCTAAACTAACACAGCAAGTAGCATCAATAATTTAAATTGCTTTTGGGCGGTAGAGGAGGCTCCAGGTCAGTTTTGGGATGTGAAAGAGCACAGACATCTCTGCCTGAATACATTTGACCTCAGCAGGACTAAGTGCCTGTTCTTCTTCTGCCCATTTGGGCCACAAAAATGACTGTGGTATTGGGCAAATCATGCAAAAGCTACTGTATGAACTCTCCTGTCTGCTGCATGCTCTCCAGGGAATATCATGTACCTTAACATTACTAAGTGTGTGTGGATGTGGGGACAGCAAGACAGCCCTTGCAGAGTCTATTCTCCCAACCTGTGTCAGTGTTTCTGAGCTAGTTTGATGGGAATTGGATGGGGAATGAGAACCAGGCAAGGTCTTAGACAGTTCTAAAATGCCAAAAGATCTTTGATCTGCCTCTTGCTCCCATAGAAACAGCTTGTAAGTTGTGACCAGCCCTTAGATACAGTGCACTGGAAATGCCAGCACACTAGACTACACTGCCAGCCCTCTTTTTCCTGCAGCATGGACAGGAAAAATATCCAGGATTATAATTCTGGGCCATGATTTCTCCTTTCAATACCTTATTTCCATGCATGGTACACTGCTGGGTGTGCAGCCATTGCCCATCCAGCTCTCACAAGCGGCTGATGAAAAATTTGCTTGCAAAACCCACCAACTATGCTCAAGCATACCCCCAAGCAGTGAACTGGCACAGGAAGAAAGTACCTTCAAATGACACAGCTACAACCAGCTGAATGTTCATGGGGTTTTTTTCCTGTTTTAGAATATTCTACATATATTTTAAGTCCACTTTTATCTTTGCCTTTATGGAAGACGAATCAGGCGTTCATTGTGAAGAGGGGATGGCAGCACAGATTGTTAGTGCAAGCATATCATGTTGCCTGGTGAGATCAGACACAGGCTGGAACCCTGAACTCAGACCCAGTTGTTTGATACATGCTCAAGGACACACAGTCCCTGCCCAAGATGTACACACATGTACACACAGCCTCAATATCTCAGTCCCCATCTTTGAGCCTTGTTTTCTACAGATGTTAATAGGATGGGCAAGGTCACTCCTTCACTGACTATTTGGAGTGTTACCATGAGAGGAGCAGTGGAAACTTCTAATAATGAGCATGATGGAGTAGGGCCACCTGCTCCAATGGCCCACATGCCTCATGCAGAAACATGACAGGCAACCCCAGTGTAGAAGCTCCTGGGCACTGAGTCTGGGAGGCTGACACCAGGCTTTGCAATAGGCACTGTTCCCAGGAGCTGCTGGCACTGAGTTTGTAGTCCCACGTGAGGCAGAGGAACATGGTCATTTGCAGGGATGATGCCAAATTTACAATTACAGGAAAGTGTCAGCCTACTGTTGTTGCAATATTTCCATGTGCGTGCAGAGGCTAGGTTTGGACTTGAGCAGATTATCTGTGAGGGGAAGCAGCCCACAAAATGCTTACTGGAGAAAAAGAGGCAATTACTTTTAATTGCAGTTCTCAGTGTGAAGAGACTGGACAGCACATGTGTCTTGCTGCTGGACAAATCAATACTGCTACAGTATATTAACAAAAGAGATGGCCCAAAGGTCAGGTAGGTACCTGCAGTAATAAGAAGCAGCAATTGAAGCTGGAATTAATTTTAAAATCTAGGCCTAGATTTGAGTCTTGAACTTTGGCATCCTCCAGTCTTTCTCTGGAGTAGAAGTGGTATATGGATGGCATTTGGAGCTTCTTTATGGTTTAGTCCAAGAGAAACCACTGGAAAATTCAAGGGAAATAGAGAACATTTTGGAGAATGGGAGAATGTAATAAAAGACCCAGTGCAAAAGACTTCCAGCCTAATGAAAACAGATCTCACTAAGAGCTGTGCTTTTGCATAATAAAAGAAAGATGCAGCTGAGTGCTGGTCATGCCTTGAAATGGGTCTCTGAGTGAACTTGACTTGAAAGAGGGGAGATGTGCAGGCTGAGAGATGCGTGGCTTGTGACCAGGAGAGGCTCACAGTGAGAGAATTGAAGGTAAAAATCCAGCAAAGGCAGCTACTGAACAGAAGGAAACCTCAGATTTTGTTATGAAAAGGGGCAGTTCAGCTTGTTGGAGATTTTGGAGTGAGGATGTTCCTCAGCGCTCCATGGCTGCTGTGGCAACGACAAGCCCTTAGTAGCATGTTTTCATACGCAGGAGTCATCATCACAAACGGGACCTTGTAATTATCCTCATAATGCGGTTGGACAAACTTGAAGAGCCACCAATTTCCAACATGGACAGAAAGAGAACTGAGTATGTAGCCAGCATTCACTTCTCCCTGCTGGTCTCACAGGAAGAAGCAGATATTTTTCCTCCTCTGTCTCTCTTAGTACTTCCCAGAAGGCATCAGAAGTACTTTATATGGATGGGATGAGATGTCAGCCAAAGAGTTTCCCAGCCCCCAAAACAGCCAGCATCACTTGTTCTGCCACCTGACAGCACTGAGCTCCTGCGAGGTGAACTCAGGCCTCCTGAGGAAGGACTGAAATGAAAGAATTGATGATATGAAGGGTGACACACATAGCTGAGAAATGTGTTGAGGGATGCCGGATAGGGAGCGGCAATGGTGGAGTTCCTAAAGAATGGGGGCGAAGGGGCATGGAGTACTTGAGGGTGCAGCCAGGGGCAGAGTGGGCTGGAAACTCCTTTAGAGTGGAGGAGGAGGGGAAAAGATTTCCATACTTACTCCAGAACATCTCTGTTGAACTGCTTCTTGCTGTTGCCCAGGAATTCCCCAATCATCTGGCGGCTGAGGCCTTTCCGCTGCAGCAGAAAGTGTGCCACCCCAATGGGGGTGTCTGGGATGAAGCCTCGGGAGATCAGGAACTGGATCCCTTTGTCTGGGTTTCTGGAAGGGAAGGACAGAGACATGGTGAGTTTGCATGAGCTCTTGGAGGCATTGTTGCCTCTGGCTCACCCCATGACTTGCATCAATACAGCCCTTGCTATGTGCTTGGGCTCCGATGCCTTCATGTGTGTGTCAAGAACAGGACCGATTTGGGTTAGGAAAAGTGACTTGCTGTGTGCCCCTCTAGCTGCTGCTGAGGACAAAAAGATGTCATAGGACCTGCTGTGTCACTTGCAGCACCTGCTGTCACCTGGTAACCACAAGTGGCATCCCACTGCCACAATGAATCCTACTGCATTGTACCACGCCTCATTAGTGACTTTTCTGCCATGTCTGCTGCAGAGTCAGAGGCTCTTCCCTCTGTGAAGAAACTTAGGAGACATCGCTGCCATGGTCTATGGGCAAACGAGGCTCAAGGCTCCAAGGGGCATAACCAAAAGTGGACACTTTTTCTGTTAAACAAATAATTTTGTTTTTCATACATTTTCAACTTTCATTATAGAGTGTTACATTTTTACCTTCCTCACCTGAGCTTGATGTTGGCTGCCTAAACAGAAATCCCACACTCAGATTTGTTTATCTCTGCTCTACTTCCCCCACCCTTAGCTGTGTTTTAGTTCCCATCTGTATTGATTCATGCCCTCAGGCAAAAATCTTTGTGTGTGAGAGAAGGCACCCAGAGAATGCTTTGTCAGAAGAAGGGAGGGAGCAGTGTGCAGCTCCCAGACAGAGGGCTTTTCTCCCTCTATGGCTGTGAGCATCTCTCTGAGAACAGGTCTGGTGCTGAGTGGGCCTGACTGCCTAGCTGTGGGAGTGATTTTCTGCTTCTTAATGTGCCTGTGCCTGCACACACAGCTCGTGCAGAAGCAGAGTGGTTTGGGTTGGGAGTGACCTTTAAAGGCCATCTACTCCAACCCTCCTGCAGTGAGTGGGGACATTTTCAACTAGATAAGGTTGCTCAGAGAACCCTCCAACCTGATATTGTATATCTCCAGGGATGTGGCATCCACCACCTCTCTGGGCAACCTGTACCAGTGTTTCACCACCTTCATTGTAAAAATCTTCTTCCTTACATCTATCTAAACTGGTCCTCCTTCAGTTTAACAGCATTACCCCAGGTTCTATTGCCAGAGGCCCTGATAAAACATCTGTCCCCATCTTTCGGTCCTGGTTTATAAGCCCCTGTGTATCCCGAGAGTGGCTGTGAGCCTATGTGGTGCCTGTCTCACAACTCAGACAAGAAGAAACAGTATATGTGTATTGTGCAGGAAGTTTTCCTCCTCTATTTCAGCCTGCCCCACTGAAGGGTCTCTGTCATGATGCACTGTGCTGAGGTGACTCACTGCAATGGCAGGAAGATTGCCACATTTCTTTGGTTCTCTGAGCTGGTGAGTGGAGAGAGGTAAAAGGGTGACTTCATTGAATGATGTCATCCTTCCATCATTAATCCAAATTCAGGGTTCTTTGTCAAGGCTCAAGGAGTGAATTTGCTCAGACAGTCTCCTGGCATGAGAAAAGAATAGGATGAGATTTCAGAGCACGTGAATGCATGATATGCACAGGCACAGACTGTGACATTGTCAGGTGGTGAAGTATGTGGGTGAGCAACATATGTCTAGCTATAAGGGGAGCTGCATTCAGCAGAATGACCTGCTCCTTACAGGGGCCTCACGGACATGTAAAAAGTAGATGGGCTTGAAATAGTTCTGCTTACTCTGTAATGTCAAAAGAAAATATCCTGGGCAGTGTGGCATCGCTGGGCAAAGGGCTGCAAGAACAATCAGCCCATTAAATTTATACATAGGAGAGGTGCAAGATCTGATACTGAAAACCCCAGGCCTTCTTCAGGGAGAAGTAACAATGCACCTTCTTTATTATCACACAGACCTACTGGTTCACCACTGAAGGGTACAGGTACAGTTCCCTGCTAAGTGCAAAAGTGGTAAGGTTGAGACACAAGTCAAACTAAGCACCAAGAGATTCATAAAATGCACATCCACCTGCATACTTTGGTATTTGGCAGGGGACAATATGGTGTTCACAACACGAGGATGAACGCAGTTACACCTGTGTGACTCCAAAGTCACTGGACTGACTTTGGATCCACTCCAGAGGAGTTGAGAGTTTAATATGGCCAGAAAAAATGCACACACTAGCATGGATGTGCAGATTTCAGTAGAGATGGTACACACAATGCCATCTAAGGATGCAGGATAAAACAGTCCAGGTGTGACAGCCCTCCTGCACTGTCTAGACTATAAGTCAAAAATTCTTTCACTAACAGCAGCCTTTCATCAGTTTTTCCCAGAATTCAATTTGTTCTGCACAGAATCCTGATAGCAATACAGTATCTCTGCCACTGAATACCTGCAGATGTATCCCATGTAGTGCAGCATGCAGCTTTTATCCAGAGGTGCAGCAGACAATTCCACTCCTCTCTCTCCTGAGCCTGGTCCCTGTTATTCATTTTTGGTGTTGCAGGGGTGCTAATCAGAGCCAGCAAATGCTGTGGGATTCCTCACGTCCTGCTGTCTTTCCCTCTGCCCACGCAGCCAGCTGCCCACACACACTGAGCTATTACAGCAGTGCTGCATAATGAAGCACTCGCCATTCCAGGGATTTCACCCCCTCACGGTGCAGCAGGGATGGGGAAAGTGCCAATGCATCGATGTGTTTCTAGAGGCCTGCTCCAAGCCACAGCACTACCTTCCAAAAATGCAAGGCAAGGCCAGAGAGACTGTGGCAGTTTCCACTAGAAACTGTAGCCTTTCAGTTCCTGCTCCAGGGAAATCCAGGAAAAACGATGTGAGCACACGCACACACAGCCTCAGCTCCATGTCCTACGGATCAGTGCCCACATCCCGAACCCCACAATAGTAAAATTGCTTCTTCCTGGAAATAGACAGGGAAAGCAGCAACCAAATAACTGCAGAAAGCTTAGTGGCCCTCCCAGCCCCTTGGATAAGAAGCCACAAGGGGAAGCCACATGTCCCCTAGATACTGCTCAGAGATTGAAAAAGAACATAATTCCCCAGAGCTAACAAGTTATTTTCCTCACTCCTATCCTCCAACCTGTACTCAAAACTGGAAATATGTCCCTCTCAGTTCTGTAAGAGTCCCAAATCTGTCTGACTTAATGTCACTTCACTTCTGGGTGTGCTCTGGGACCAACCCTAAAAACCTCTCTTCCTGGTCCCTGCCTCCCGGAGTCCACAGCTTCCATGCTACACATATATAAATCCTGTGCATTGCCCCATTGTCTGTGAAAAACTTCTTCTTAAGACTGCATAATGATCAGTCCTTGCTTTGACTAAAATGCCCATGCTAACGTGTGGAAAAAGGTTCTCCTAGTATGGTTACATTACATCCTCATTATTAGGGGACTCAAATGGAAACGAAGACAGAGATATGAGAGTGTGATGATAAAGCAAAACCCAGTACTTCTCGTGGCTTGCTTAGATGAGAAAAGTCTCATCAAATGGCAATGAGCAAATCCAAGTCTTAAGGGAGCTCAGCTGCTTTCTGCCTATCTATGTGTGACCCCATGAGTTAACCTCTTTGGATGGTAACCTCTGCTCTGCTTTTGCTTTCACACCTACAGCCTTCTCATAGGATACCAAACTCAGATATATGAGAGACAGGTGACTAAACCTGGTCTGCCAGGTGAAAATCTACCCAAGTATCTGAAGGAGAATGCCAGCCAGAGATGTAACTTTATCATTATGACTCATAATAGGCCAGCTAAGCTCATCTGTGTTTCTGTCTCTCTCTCTCTTGGAATTGCCCCATGTTAAGTAACCAGGGCTGGATTTACAGTCCTATGTTTGTTCCTTTGCAACAGAGTGCAGCAGATTGATCCCAGGCTCAGCTGGTGGATGCCAAATGGACAGCAACTGGAACTGAAGGTTCAGTGAATTGTGAGAGAATGGGCACTACTCATGGGCTTGTTCCTCTGTTAGGCAAAGGAGAAGGACAGTACTGGGGAGAATTTAGGGAAAGAGCTTCTGGGAAGCTGTGCACTGCATACCCAGATGGTCATGCCCTTGAATACGGACAGCCTTCCCTGGAGATGGATCTAGACCTAGAGCCTGCCATCATCTGTTCCTGTGAGGAATAACACCGGCTGGGAAATAGAGGAAGAGTCACTTACATATTAAAGAGGTTCAGCCCAATGCGGTAAAGGCGTTTCCTCATGGTGTCTGTGGAAAGTGTGGGGGACTTGCAGCTGGCTGGGTTCTCGCAGTGGTACCTCGGGAGACTGAGGATCATGGCCTGCAGGGCTTCTTTTGAGGATACCTCAGAGGCTGATTTGGCCGAGGTGGAGGTGCTGCTGCTGCTCAGCTGCTCTGAGTTGTCTGCATTCTCAGACTCCAAGCCTTTGCTTTGTCCCGCCTCATTGCTTGCATCAAACTGGAGCTTCTGCACTGCCATCTGATCTGGCTCAGCACTGCTGTCTCCTGTGCCATTAGCACTGACATCCACCTCAGTGGAAGTGAGGCTGTTCTCAGGCAGGCTCTCTGGGGCAGACAGTAGTTCACTGGCTTCTCCCTCCCCTTCTCCTGGGCTTTCTTCAGCCTTGGTAGCTGGAGAGAGCCCAGCCTGGTTGCTGCTGCTGAGACAGTTTGCCATGGACACCGAGGTAGATGATGAGACAGAGATGTTCTTGTTGTCAATCTGAACGGTGACATCTCGAAAAGCCATCATGAGAGTGCTGCTGCTCTTCGGTAGAGTATCCGGCAGGAGACCTTCCTCCTTCTCCTGATCCTGTAGCTCAGCCTCTAAGTCTTGGTTTGGCTGCATGGAGCTAGCACTGAAGGTCTCCCTGATCTGGTACGAGCCCCCGTCTTGCAGGGAGCACATGGTCTTCAGGCTCCATGTGCTGAGGGCATCATCAATGGATTTTGCCAGGGACTGAACTTGTTCTGTGAAGGAGTCCTCCAGCTCAGTTAGCGCCCCACTGATAGTGGCTGGCAAGGATGGGGACCTCACCAGTGGGATGCCTACGAAGTTGTAACCCTCCACCAGGGCTTTCTCCGCGGAGAAGCTCTCCGAGTTCTGGACGCGGACTTTCCTCAGGGAGATGCGGCGTGGCATGCGGCTCTCCAGCAGGGAGTTGCGGATCTTCTCAAAGTTCTTGCTGAGCTGGTACTGCCGGAATGCGGTCTGGATGGTACAAGCTGCCCTGCGAGACACCAGGTGGCCGCCGTATTTGTGTTCTAGCATTTCGATCTGAAAAACAGAGAACAGATACGTTAGTTTTTGCTGATTGCCTCCTGATGGCTTCTGATTGCTCCACTTTCTACACTGATTAGTCTTCAATGACTGTCAAAGGAACTTGTGACACTGAATTAACTTTTCCCTGCAATGCCATGCCCCTGATTTCAACAGAAGGTTCCCATTTGGGCATGACTGGCTAAATCATCAGCGCCATGAGCTTCCTCACAGCTGTAACGGGATCCTGCCTCTTCCTAGAGTGCCAGTCATAAAATCTGGAGCCATCAGGTGCCCTTCCCTTGCAGACTCACTTCTGAGGGCCTTTAGGGCAAGTTCATAGCTGAAAATACAACATTCCAGCAATATGTCTTCCTGCTCAGCAGTGCTCTGGTAATGTTGAGCATTATCTCTTGTCTCAGAGTGTTACTAATGTTTCTCCCCTCCTTAACAATCTTAGGAAATACTCTCAGCTAAAGGAGAAATCATTCAGAAAAAAGGAAGAAAATTTCATTTTTAAATGCAGAGAATGCTGGCTTGATCTAGCAGTTAGTGAGAAATATAAGCGTCCATGTAAGTTAGTGGAAGCTGGGTTTGTTCTGAGTTGTGTGTTTTAAAAAGTACTCTGAATCCCAAAGTGTCTTCCTTTTTGATATCTGAGTTTTTCAGGTGACAGCTAGCAATGAAAATAAAAATACCCAGAAAAAGAAAGACTCTCTGTTTTGAAAGGTAAAAAAGTCTGAATTTTAAATGTTGAGACAAGGTAATAAAAAAAGTAGAAGAAGGATTTACCTGAGCTCGTAACGACAAACATGTAAATACACCAACACACACCATCTCAACTGGCTTCAGCAAACATGTATGTATGGCCGTTCCTGTACTCTAGAATTTAAACTTCCTGGTAATCCCCCCACTCTTCCTCTGCAGCTGGGTTTTCACTAAAAAGTTCCAGGGGAATGACAGATGATTTGGTTCCAATGAGTTGAAGAGGAAGGTGGAAGATGAGGTTAAAAAAAAAAAGAAGAATGAACTCAAACTACCTTCACTGAGGTTTAGGCTGAACTATTAGCTATCATTGGCATGTCACAGTGCAGAGTGCAGGTGCAGACTGTAGCAATAATATGTGTCTGCACACATGCAGAAAAAACAAAAAAAAAAGATGAAAGGCAGGACTGAGAGTGCTGGTGAAGTTAGTCCTGAATTAGCAGACGATAAATTGCTTTAGTCAAGTAGTGAATGTAAGATCGTTAGCAGAACCAAAGGACGAGTTTTACTGACTGCATCCTCATCCCCAGACATACCACTTGTCCCTCACCTGCCTTGTTGGCCCAGTACTCACAGTTTGAAAAGCTGAGCTCCACAAGATCTAAGTGCAAATTGTTTTTACAGTCAAAGTGAAGCATGAGCCTCAGCTCACAGAGTCACGTCATGTCACCTGCTTCTTTATTCTTTTTTATAACATGACATAAGTTACAGATAAAACCATCAGTGAGTGGCATAGGTACACATAAAGACCTGGTCTGACAGCTAGGAGAAGTGTAAATGACCTCTGGAAACTTTCCAATATTAACTCCTCTGGTCTGCATAAATATTGCTAAAAATCACCCCCCGCAATAATCATGGCTACAGTGTCATTTGCCACAAGGCCTGGCAGCAGGCCTTTTGGATAAACAAGGGCATCTTAAATCCCACCATAAAACCAACACTCCTGACACATGCCTTTAAAGTTGGCCTGCCTGGAAAGAGACTGAATTATCCCTTGGCCCATTCCTTCAGGAGGAAGGCTCATGTGAATAAATGTAAATTACACCAGTAACCTGCAAAGTCCCAACCCAGACAGTTATTACTGACAACTGACTGTGAGAGCTTAAAATAATTATCTGGTTAATGAAAATGTAGAGCTAATCGTGTTAGGAGGGAATGAGGAACAAATGAGAGGGAGAGAATAACAGTAAATGCAAAATAAAGCAGAAGCAAGAGCCTTTCAATTATCTGAGGTTTCCAAGGAGGTGACAGCCATTCTGAAAACATGAGATTCATATGCTCTGATCTGATCTGATTAGAGGCAAAGACAAGATGCCATTGCTGATCTGAAGTAAAAGGCCAGTTTATCTCATGGAAGGACAGGGCCAAAAATATCAGACTTTAATAGCTAGTGAGGAGAGATCCTTCTAAAAGTCCAAAGGAACAGAGCAAGCTGTCAGTACCTTGATAAAAAACATTACCAGCTTTTTGCAGTCCATAATCTCAGTCCTTCCAAAGGACTAAGGCATTAAGGAGCAGAATAAGATCTGAAGTGAGAGGACTCCTAGACTCCTCCTCATCTAGTCTGTTTTCTAGCTCATACCAGAGGTGCAAACCTGGGTTCTGCATGTGATCCACTGCCAACTAGCACTGTCCAAAGCAAGGGGAATCCTACACTATCTTTCAGCAGGCATTACAGGGACAGGGAGTGTTCCAAGGGATGCTTGAGAAGACTGGCAGAGCTATACGCAGCATCTCCATAGAGGGAAGTGTCCTCCCCACCTTTGTTTGGTATCAGTAGGTCTTTGTCTCTTTTTCTTTGCTGTAGCCCAGACATTTGCTGCTTATTGATGTCTGAGACATACTAATTTGCTGTCAGATCAAGCTAACTGATAGTCCAAAAGTAGTAAGGATTTCACAAAGCTGTAGCCTATGTTCTTCCTCTCCAGAGGAGGAAAGGGCATCTGTTAGTACCACAGCAGTCACAGGTAATGGAGATGTAAGTCTGGATGGCTGGAGGAACCTTCTGCTCCCATCTGAGAGCTGAGAAAGGCCAGACATGATTGGCCTTCTCTCACTCCTAATAAACCCCATGAATTACAAGTAATTGCCTACTTAAAGCTGCTCTTCTCTGGGGAATGATCTGACAGCCGACGCCAAAGGAAGGGAAATGCAGGAGGGGGATCAGAGGGGATTTCAAAGAATAATTAGCTTAATACATTTCTGGGCCTCAGTATGAACACTCATTCTGAGCAATTGTGGCTGAATTAAAAATGGCTGTGAAATACCCACTGCCATGAGGGATTGCATATGAAGGGAGATTTAACAAAGTCAAGGCAAGCAAAAAGGCAAGCCAGGATATGACTAAGCATTTGAGGTGCACACCCCATGTCTTTGGTGCCCATAGGCATAAATTTATAAATCTGCCAGGAGAGACCACAGCCTGATCTTATTCTCTGTTAGCACTGGTTTTCTACCCAAGTTGCCACTGAGCATGGTGATGGGCCACCATGTTATGACCAGAAAAGAATCAGGCTCAGGGATGGAATCTGAGTCACTCAAGGCAATGTATACAATGTGAAAAAATTAGAAAAAAGACATACAAAGCATACATGTCACTCATTCTTAATGCTTCTCCCTCCCTCCAGCCTCTCACAATGAAAGGACATTGCTATAAGGGATATTTGTTAATGGAGTGTTTTCCTCCATCCATGGGACACTTGCTGCCTTCAGCACAGCCTAGGAGTATGTATGACTGAAATCATGCTTCTCTTTCCTGTGGTCCCCTACATTTTCCCAACATTACAATAGTCTAAGCACAGGATTGCTTTAGTTACTTGAGTCTCTGTTCCAACCTCCCAGCATAGAGTACTTCTGCTCTGTGCACTGATAGAATTCTCTGTTTCATGGGGTAGCGAGCAAGGAGAGCCATGAAGCCACTCACCAGCTCTCCAGGATGATGCTGAGGGGCAATGACTGGTCCAAGTCTTGCAGAGGAGGCTGCACTTTACCCTTCTTCCTTACTAACAGTCATCTCTCAAGAGGTAAATGTGACTTCAATTGTGCAATGAGACTAAAAATGTCTCCTTGCACCTTTTTCTCTTACTGTGAGTTCTATTCCTGTATTACAAGTCCTGCTATAAGTAGGATTCTACTGGGACAGCGCTGTGCAGGTCCTATCACTGTTATTCTCATTTAAGAAAACTACCTGATGAGTAAATTGATAGGAATACCTATAGAAACACATACTACAGTGGAAAAATTAGTACTCCTCACTGCCTGAAAATCCCCCCCTTCCAGAGCTGAAGGTAATGCACTAAAGACATCCATAAGTCTGGAAAGGCACACAAATTGTAAGGCCCCTTTGCTGTGAGAAAGGTGGTTTCACCAAGGAGATCGGTTCAGTCCCTGCAAGGTCAGTTCTGAGGCACCAGACATTAATGAACAATCAGCTGAACATGTTTCTCTTGTTCACAGGCATCCAGGGCAGATTTGGCCTCTGCTGCAAGAACAATGATATGGCAACATGACCTTAAAGCTAAAATAACACAGGACAGACAGTCCCCAGGACAAACCAGAGCAGCTGTAGGATATTGAGGAGGCTAAGAACATACATAGCAGTCAAGATGTGGTCCACCCTGAAGATATGTCATGTTAGCTTGTGAAGTCAGTTAATTAGTCTCTCTTATTCTTTTCCTGGTGTGAAGCAAGAATTCTGTCTGAGTATACAGCATTTTGAGAAAGACAGAGCTGGAGAGCAAAGGTGTCTCTTGCTCAGAAATCTATTTGGTCATTGATCTGACCATGTATGTTTAGGGACAGCATCTGTGCCTTGAGGGAGGTGGTAGAGAGATGTCCCAGAAGTAGCAGCTTCTTCTCTGGAAATCTCATTAGCTGAGACCCTTCAGCTGCAATAGCACAGCTTCCACTGAACTCTCCCCCTTGTCAGTTGTCCTCTCCTCACAGACTGCAGGGTCTGCATATCCTACAGCCTCTGACTGAGCTGCCTTCCCAGGGAAAAGGCATCGCAAATTGTGCTTTAGGTTCTGTTTTGCACAACAGCTCTCCTGGACTGTAACCTGCAGAGATGAGGTGGGAGGGGACACATTCCACCTGTGAAGGAGGAGGCCAGCTGCTATTAGCCCCTGTCCCACTGTATCCTGCTGGGAGTCCATCAGGGCATGCAGCTAGAGATGGGCATGCTTGTGCTCTGGAGCTGAGGCTGTAGCCTCAGGCACATAACACAAGGCTTGCAACTTCTAGGACTGAATAATGTTCTCTTAGCCTGGTAAGCTTGCCTACCTCTTCAGGATCCTCTCTGGACTGAGGGCAGTGGTGGCAGCAGTGCACAAACATCGTGGTAGAATACATTCATTGAATAAACCCCACTTCCTCTTGAAAGCTCATGCTAATGCAGAAGTGTGCTGGAGCCTGCCCTGCACGATCCAAGATGGCAAGTTGGTTCTTGGAGACTCACCCATGAGGGAGGTAATTTGGAACAACCACTTGCTGAGAGCCCTACTGACACTGTACACTTGTGAGCAAGGCACTACCCTTGGATGCTGCTGCTCTTGGCTGCCTGCAACCCATCTCTAAGCCTACACTCACAACTGGGTTTCTAGGTCCATTTTGGAACACTGAATCCAGGCAATGAGGCCAGATGCCAGCAGGTTTGGGTGAAAGGGTGACTCAGTCACAGGTAGGGAATCTACTTCCTCTAGGAGCCTCATGTACCCAAAGGGCCAGTTAGGCAGGGCAAAAGCTCTAGGTGAACAAAAGGCTACTGTACTTGTTGAAAGTCATTCCACCACAGTGCAAATGCAGTCCCACCCGCCCCATCCCCTTCTCCCACAGCCTGAGGAGGAAGCCTTGGTACCTGTTTATTCTTTAGGTCAAGGGAGAGCTCATAATCGGAGGCAGCCGCATGGGAACACGAGGCCGTCCCTTTGCTGCGCTGCACTCTCACTGGGGAGCCCGTGTGGTGGAGGCTCGCCTTCTGCACCAGAGGGGAACACCCCGCTGCCTGCTCTTCTTGGAGCTCCGCATGCTGGGCTTTTAGCGTCAGGGTGTCGGACCTGCCTTCCTGGCCACTCTGTCTGCCGGCCTCCTTCGGATCCTCCGTTTCACACCCGGCTTTCTTGCTTGTGGAACCGCTGGGATCGTCACTGTGAACAAAACGCAATGTTTCGCTTTTTTTATTTGTTTATATTATATTTGATTTATGATCATGCTTATTGCTGTTCTCTACACTTGTTCCCTGAGCTGCATTTTAAATGTCCAGGGAGCCTGGTCTGTCAGAGGTCTCGTCCAGTGACGGATCAGGATTGGAGGTTGATCCAGCCAAAGCTCTGATGCCTCTCTCTGTAAGGGCAGGCACCCCTGTATGAACCAATCCTCTGACTCCTCAAACTGCCTGGTTGCCTCTGTTCCAGCTGCTGCAGTTGGAGGAGAGCTAAGGAGGGTGTCATGGCCTGTGGACACCTCTCCTGCCCTTTGGAGCAGCTGGCAATCACCCCTGTGCACTTGCTGCCTACTGTTCAGCACCTCTGCACATCCTGAGTCACATCTGGCATGGAGCCTGGATCCCAAGGAACCAGTTTTCCCTTGGAGTTCCTAATGGCATGTGGGAAATGGGGCAGGGGCATCTGAATGTTGCTGAGTTTCCAGAGAAACTCATGGAGATCTGAGAATATAAAGGGCCCTGAGAGAGCCAGCCAGCCGGCCCTGAGATCCTGACCCTTTAGAGAGTGTCTCCAATACAGCCATAGCAGACTGCAGAGCTTCCATGAAAGAAACTGCCTCTTTCTCACTCACAAACTGCCACTGAGATCTTGTGGAGAAAGGAAAATTCTCTTTTCTCCTGTCAGCCACAGCAGCAGCTGTGTGAAACTAGGGCCTGACAACAGTGCACCCTAAGAGATGGGACATCTTGCTCCAGGCAGGATGGGATCAGCATATGTCTGATCCATTGAAGTGATGAGGCAGTCTGTACTTAACCCCTCTTGCCAAGTATATTCCAAAATCATCCAATTCCAAACAAGGTTTTGTTGTCCTGGGGTTCTGTTTGAACCATGAGAGTGTTTGTTCATTGTTACCTTAGCCTCCTTGTTGTGGCTACTGAGGAATATTTTATGATTTCCAAGAGTGTGTAAGCCTACACGGACTCTGGCTGCTACTGCACCAGAGATGCTACTGCATCAGACACAGTTCCACTGATTTCCAAGGGATGAGTATTCAGCTGAGAACAATATCCTGTTTGGATATAATTACTACAGAAGCAATGCATTTAATTTCACTGAAACTAAGGATGTGTATTGCCTCCCATACTTAAATGCTATTTAATTTTTAAATTCACTTCTGAAACATATCTATCTCTCTTGGATTTGCTCCACATAAAACCAGTTCTGCTATCAACTAGGTAATAAATTATTTTATGATTGGTATTGATGTCAGTGCAAAAAGAGGGAAATTAGATATGATTTTATGTAGTGCCCAAATTACTTAGAAGCATTTAAGTCTCATTTTCAAAAGTGCTGTATGCCCTTGAAAGTCCAAATCTTCTAGCTGTAAATAGACTGCCTCCTAAGCCTCTGAGCACTTTTGCACACTTACTAGTACTTTAAAAGGAAGTTTATTCTCTTCAATGGCAGCTTTTCTGTTCAATAGATTAACAATCAAATTTAGAAATATTCCCAGTTTCAAAGAGGGCTCAAAATCTGATATGCAAGACACTACCACAACTTCAGAATTAAGAAAGATGAAGGATTTAAATTTAGAAAGTTTCTTCTTTTATACACACGTCTATAGTCACCAGTTAGACTTAAAAACTAAATTCACAGAACTTATGTAAATGTTCATACATAAGTGCTGTATAACCAACTTTGTCAAAGAGTATTAAAATGGCATATTTTCATAATCATCAGTCAGGAAATACATTAAAATGAAGCATAAAATTGTTCTTTTAGGTTGAACACCTTATTAAAGTTTGCATTGTTCTATTCCTGATGCTACATTTTTTCCTACACCTGAAGATATTTTTAACTCTTTATTTTTAATTCTTTCTCTTCTATGTCTATCCACATTGCAGGAAATCTTACTGAAGGACTTTTCCCTTACATATCTCATTGTAACATTTTTATACTGCATACTGTATACTGTAACATATTTATACAGGCAGCCCCTGTACTGTTCATTCTGCTTTTAACCAGCAAAGCAGCAATTCTTATCCTCAGCCTAAGGGAAAATCAGGTAACATAGATTTGATCACATTTTCATTGAAGTGCATGGCAAAAGCTTTCTGAGCATTTCAGTGCAATCTGGACTGTGCCCTATAAAGCAATTTCAGCTAGATGCATAAGCTCTCATTCAGCAAGACACACACTCCAATTTGCTCAGCTGAGCCAAGGCCACAGTGTGCTATGCAGACCTTCTTTGGGGCAGGTCAGGGCCCGAGGCCATCACATGGAGAGTTCGCCTTCCCCTGACTTCCCTTGGAGCCTGAATGGACTCTAAATGCTAGCAAATATTCCCTGACATGATGGTCCTCTAAACACTGGCAAATGTGCTTAGCTCTGTTTTTCTGAGGACTCCACTGGTTGGTCTGGGTAGAACATGGAGTGTGTGTAAGAGTTTGCAGCACTCAGTCCCGCTGCTCTGTAAGGAAGATCTCTTGTGGGTGCATCTCTCTGCTTGATCTTCTGTTACACACAGTGTAGAGCCTGAGTGAGTAACATTCACAGGATATCCTGCATCCACTGGCAATATAAGAGTAAAATCAGCAGGCTTTGTAGAATCAGACTAACCTAGACTGGGAAGGCTGGAGGTGTCTCCTCCAATTCTCTGCTCATACAAGGGCCATTGTCAGAAGGAGATAAAGTTAATCCGGGTCTTTTCCAGACAGCTCTTAAGTATTTCCAGGCATTAAGGTTCCTCAGGCTCTCTCCCCAGCCTGGACCCATCAATTCGTGCTCCAGACACGCTGTAAAAGTGCTGGTCTCCAGCCCTGCTGTAGCTTTCCCCTTTACATGGCCATGGACACACATGATCTGGACCCTGAAGACTGACTCCTTAACTTGACCTTGGATTTGCCACACCACCACAGACCTACTAATGACTGGGTCCTGTCTGACCACACCCTCACCACACCCAATTCTCACCCAGGCCAATGAGGCACAGGGTGTTGGACCAACCCAAATTGCTCAAGAAGCCTCCTTTAACCTCATTAGGCATTTAAGTTACGCTTCAAGACACGGGAGAGCCCTAAGACTGGAAGGACTATTCAGCCACAGATGTGTGAGAAGCACCATTGCCTCAGCACTGTCCCCCCAGGGCATTACTGAGGCCCATAAAGACTCTGTGCTGGGATAAGGACATCAGCTAAGCATACAGACATATTAACCTTGCATGCTCTGAGCCCAGTGGACACAGCCATACAGAATGGATAGTGCTTATGCATGGAATTTCCTCAGGGTCAAAATTCGGTCAAATTCAAAATCAGATTCCATTGGAGCACTCAAAGACATTTTCCAGCTAGATGTTTTTATGCTAAATATAAAATTTTTAACCCCATGCTGGTTTGGCTGTGGTGCTATCCAGGATGCAATAGCAAACACTCCTGCTGAAGTGGGAATAGTTTCTACATGTTCTGTTGTGGGGGAAAAAAAGTCATAAAAATGGCTGAACCACTGAACTATTTTTAAGTTCTTTCAGTGTGAAGAAAATCTGGGAAAAAAAAAAAAAAAAGCAGACTTACTTCATCTTTGAACAAACCTTGGAAATTTCAGCTTCAGCAGTAAACTTCAATGACTTTTAAGCAGTTGAATAAAGGGGGTGAAGACTGATTAGCAGTCTGAATGTTACCATTACAGCTCTATGGTTCCATTTACCAAACCTGTATTTCTCCCAGGTTTACTCTCATCTTGAACCTGTTTCTGAGGAAGTGTTTTGGGAAGGCCGATTCTTGATTTTCTAGTAGCAACGACTGATGAAGCCGCAAAAAAGAAATAAAATACACTGCTAAAGATCAAAACTGATGCTACAGTGAAATAAATAAAAACTTATCAAGCTTGATGTTTTTCCTCTGTCCTGAGTGACACAGTTGATTTGCATTGGTAGGACACAGGGTTTTTTTAACAAAAGAAGACTCAAGAGATATTATGGTCACAGTAACAAAAAAAAAACAAACAGTAATGAAAGTAAGGAGGGGAAGGATAGAAAGTATAGCATGCAAGATCTCTGGGAAAAAAATGTTATTAAGCAAATTAGGGGGATTAATTCGTGTTCCCTTGGTCAGTGAGCAATCAGACTCCCTGGCAGTGGGATGAGGAAATAGAATGGAGCTATTGCCCATACTGTTTCTTGGCTGAGAAAATTGATCTAACCACCTGTAATAATTAAAAGTCCCATGCAGAGTCTAAGGTGTGAATCCCAAAGTCCCAGCCAAACTCTAACTAGGTCAATTTAGTTTGAATCCCAGCATCACCCCTGCAGTTTCAGCTGTAATAAGTGTTCTTTACTTGTTGTCCTCAAGTATCATATGCCACCATTATTCACAGCTTTTACAGTCATACAATCAGGTAGAGAAGGTTTGTAATTTCTTTGAATTCTGTTTGATTAAAAGTTGCAATATAAATGTAAATCACTTGTAATCAGGTAAAAAGGAAAACTACAATTTCAGCTGTTCTCTTTTCCCTAGATGTTCCTACATGAGTTTTATGACCCATAACGAGCCTAGTCACTGTTACAAATAGATTCCATCTGCTGTGAAAAACATCTATCATGTTTCAGGTATGTCCTGTTCATTTGCACAGTTGACTTGTATATGCCTGCTGCAGGCAGGTTTGTTAACAGAAATGGTTACTACAGACAATCTGACTCAGGGCTTATATAAAGTACTATCCCCAGTCTAGCATTTCAAAACAGGGATATCAGGGTTGTGACCTGAATCCCAGTGCTTGTTTCAAGAAGGCAGGATGGTAAAAAAGTTCTCACTGAGACAGTTCAGCTGGCACCCATAAATATTTTTATTTAGCATAAGTAAATCAGTCTTCTGATACTTAGCTTTTATGTGCAGGTTTCTCGGGAAGATTTTATATCAGGATTAGAATAAGGGAAGGATGAAGGGAGAAGATGGAGGAGAAATGTTATAATAGTGAGGTTTTTTATTTCCTTTTTTCTCTCTCCCTGCTCTTATGGAAGCATAAAGACCAAATCAGTGACACGAAATTATCAAGCCAGAAAAGCAATATGCCCATTTCTTGCCATATCAACTCCACATGTCTGCACAGAGCTGTTGTGTGACTGTCTGTCCTGGGAGAGATACGATTGCTTTGCATTTGCTACAGCATCAGGATGTTGCACTTCCTTGCATACTCTTCATCACCTCCTTGCTGCTGGAAATACATGTTTCCAGCTGAGAATGGATCTGTGATTCTAATTGACAACTGTGGAGATGAACCATGGTTATCTACTGGATCTTGACTGTCAGGCTTGGACATTCCCATACTTCATGACTTGAGAAACAACACGCAACCCCTTCTCCTCAAACATCTCAAGGCCATTTCAAGGCAGACCTGCAGGCAGGAACACACAAGTTGGATGCTCCAGACATTACGTTCCATTGCACCACTGTCAAACACCCAGATCAGTTCATGGTCTGAGAGGAATTTTCAGACCTCTCAGAAAAGTGTTTCCAGGGTGGCTGGGTGACCAAACAGGGCTCAAGGACAAGAAGAGCTACTCTTCTCAAGGACAATAATGTTAGTCCTGTAAGAAATTAAAACTGAGCTTTCTCACTTATCACTCCAGAGCTACAGAGCTCCTATGTGGTCATCACACAAAACTCATCTCTTTGCACCTTCTCTCCTTTTCCAACAAGAAAAAAAATTGCAGATAAATAAGAGCAATAACAGAGTAACACCAAACAACAGTCCTTACTCTGGATTTGGTGGGTGGTTTAAGAAACCAGTCACTGAAGAAAAGAATGTTCTTGTTGCCAGGTACAATGGTTATGCAAAAAGGTCTAGGTAATCATACAGAAGGAAGCTAGGGCTGTGAGGTGTTACAAAAGTACTGCAGAGGCTGATCTTAGCTCTTTTTTTTTTGTCTCTGTCACTCCAAGAGAAGACCATCTTTTTGTTGTCCATATATAACTTACCAAATGCCTTCTTCATAGTATTGAAGTTCAGTGAGCAGGATTGTGACCTGTAACTGAGGCAAAGACTACCTGGACTAGTTGTAAAAGACCACAAATTTTATGCATCCATTTCACAATGCTCCTTATGAGGATTGGTTGGTTATAGTATATATACTGTTCTTAAATTGCTGTAAGTGATTAATGGCTGATTAATTGCCTCTCATGGCCTTAGACTTATATGAGACTTCAAAGCTTCAGAGATATCAGAATAAAATAAACCTTACAAAGTACCATATAGAGAATTAGAAAGAGTTCACTAGCTAACACCAGCAGAATGGAGTCCAGAACCCAAGTCTGCAAGACCCTGTTCTTCCTCTGTCTTTCCTAAGCTTCCCTGCTCAGAAAAAAAAAAACCCACAAAAAAAACCCCAACAACAAAAAAACCAACTGCTGACTTAGCATGGTCCAAAGTGGCTTTTCAGTTTATTTCACTTCAGGGTTCCCTGAGGATACCTATGACATGTGGTGAATGGGTTCATCAGAATTCAATGAAGAAAAAAAAAAAAAAAAAAGGGTGAGACAGGCTTGGTAATATATTATGGGATCTTTTCAAGGTTCAGAGATTTCTGACATGCAGGGGGCCTGAGTGCAAAAGAATTGCTTCTGATTTGCTTATAAGTTCAAGTTTTAGGGTGATTTGGAGGCAATGCTCTCTGGGAGCCTGCTGAAACTGATGGAAGACAAAAGTCTCTCCTGCCAGAAAGGCAGGGAACTTGGAACTTGATCTTGGCAAATCATCCCCTGCCAGCCAAGCTGCAGCTTTCTCAGGCAGTCTCCCCCAGCAAAGACAAATACAGGAACAAGATTCTGATTTTGTCTACATTCAAATAACACCTTGCAAAGTAGTGGCATCAAGCCATCTCCTCACACTAATTTTACCCAGGAGGTAAAACTGGTAATTACCATTACCAAAACTGGTAATGGTAATTAGCCAAGATCATTACCCATCCAAAAATATATTACTTATTTCATAAAAGGTCTGGCACACACACCTGTAATATAGATTTGATAGTTTGTAAATATATTTGACAGTACAGTAAATATATTGGAAATCAAATAAATTTAACATCCTTTAGCACAGACTGAACCAGGCAATATCTTTTCAGCATCACTTGAAGTTTTTTTGGTGAGATGTACATTAAGCAGACAGAGAATGCAATAATACAGGGACCAACATGCTAAAGTCAGAGCCTTCATTTCAGATTTAGTCTTTAAACTTAATCCCCACGTGCTGTGTAATTCCCACATTGTTGTGTTGTTGTACCTTTTGCTCCAGAACAGCACTACAGGAACTAAATGTTTCTGAAGCACCCCATGCCATCCTGGTGCAAAGATGATTGTCCAGGTGTCAGATGGGCTGGCCACAAGTCTGAGGGCCTGGTTCTCCATGACAACTTTCATCTACCAGAGATCTAATGCTCTTCCAAGAGGACAGACAGGCTCCTCCAGAGGGCGGCTTGGAATAACTAAGGCTGCTCTCACTTTATGAGAAGTGGTGTTCATGGTGCAAGGCTGGCTGTTCTGGGTGGTGTGGGTGGCTGTCATAGTTTTTTTCTTATAGTTCTCACATGTGTCTGGATGATACCTCAGAATGGCCCTTGGGCCACCTCTCTGGCATACCACTCTTTCCTCTTGCCATCCATGCCTCCTGTTTCACCAGCTGCAGAGCACAAGGCTCAGCTTAGGAAGTGGAGTCCCTTTCTGAGCTGCCTGTCGCACCTTGGGGCTTGGCACCCCGGGCTGGTTTCTGTGCTGTCTCTGCAGGTTAGAGACAAGTCCCACAGCCTGGCACTGCAGACAAGGTTACTTGTGGCTGCTTTGAACAGGGCACTTGTGCTTCACTGAGGTGTGAAGAGCACCAAGTGGACACTGAAGGCATAGAAGGTCCTCCTCTGTAGGGTTTAATTACTTTTATTTTCACCCCAGACCTCTCTTGCTTCTGCAATGTTTGGTAAACATGACCTTTTAGAAAAAGAAAAAACAGATGGCACCCTGCATTAGTGTTACTGCCCACTCAGCACCCCAGGAAAGAGAAATTTGGCTTCTCAGCAGCAGTCTTTCTGCCACTTTGAGTCAGATCTCTTGGCTTCTCATCCCTGAGGCAGGTTTGAACATCACGAAATTCGCTGACAAAAGCCTGCCAGTGCAATCATGCAGAAGATAGAATTTCACTGCTAAAATGAGATGAATTCAGGGCTGGGAGACAGCAGAGCCTCTACAAGGCAAGGAAAGCTTGCATATCCCTCAACCCATTGCTCTCTCAATCCAGCAATGAGCTGGGTGAGGGACAGGGTTCTTGACATTTATAGACCTCCTGGGCAAGGGCTTCTGTAGTCTTCTACCTGCTGTGGTGGTCTCTAGGTGGGACTGTACCTCTGGGCTCCTTCCTAAGGAATCAGGGTAATTGATTTATCAAGGCAGAGAGTGAACCACTTCCCAGGTAGATCTTGGTGTAAGTCAGATAAATTTTGTTTCTATTCTCAAGTATCTCAGGTATTTCATCTCTTGTGATCACTGCATCCCAGTAGAAGGTCAAAACAAACAGAAAGAAGCCTTGTTCTCCTCAACATAAAGAGGAACACAGCCATAAATCACCATCCCCCCCAGTACAGACAATGCAAACAGCATTCATCAGCTTAATCCAGATTTTAACTTTGCCACTGTGTTCAGATCGAGAGGTTTGCATTGCCCTTTGGCTGAAGACCAAGATAAAACAGCATGGTTAGCATTCCTTCCTCCTTTCCCCAATGCAGTGATCACCCCCACAGCCTTATGCAGTAGGCACAAAGCTCTATTTTTCCAGGTTTTAACCTATTTTGTCTCTGCTACTTCCTTACAATCTGATCCACTTCATGTTACATTTCTTCCCTGAGGCCCCATTTCTTTTTCTATATTTTTTTTAATTCCCATTTAGAAAACAGGATGACTTAGCTACTTACACATTTGGCAACACAGGCTCATGTTTCCCTATGGCACCTCAACTTTTCTTACCTATGAGGAATGGAAATTATTCCTACCCCTATTCTCTGTACTCAGACATGGAACTTTTGGGGCAATATCATAAAAAACCCATGAAGTTTGCCTAGACTCAACCAATCCTACTGTATTGTTGAACAGTATCCTGGCTGTTGTTAAAAATGGCTTTATTCCTGTGGATTGCACCTTCCTCAGTGGAGGATCTAGCCCAATATGCTGAATTTTAGGACATTCTGTATAATCCTTATCTGCTCCAGTTAAGGTGCCACAGCACAGTAGTATTTTTCACAACACCATTCTGCACCATTTGTGCATCTCCACTTACCCTCTCACATCCGTGCATTCTGGGAAATTACAAGAATTGGTTATATTTTGCCAATGACCTCTGGAGGTATGTGGAAAAAAGCACTAGTAGTGTATACATAGGGTAGCCTATCCCCATCTTCCCTCTTTATGCAAAAGAGGGAATGAGAGAGATTGCAGTCTACCCAGACACACAGACAACAATAACATCATCATAACCTGCTTACAGGAAAGCAGCACCACACCAGTGTGGGACACAACAAAGGTGACACACAGCTCTAATCACCAGGCAACTAGTTTCCAGTGGGATGATGGTACAATCTGTGTGTGGCTAAAGAATCTATGTGCCAAGCAGAAGTTGTTAAAAGATAGTGGAACACACCTCCAAGAGGTTTGGCCAGAATTAGGTTTCACAGTCTCACAAGAAAAATATCACTGAACTCAGATCCTGTTTATGATGCTTTTCTTCAGGGTGATGTTTTCTCACAGAAGATGGACTAGTCTCCAGCTGTTCTGCAGTTTTTGAACAGGTGAGACAACAGTTCAAAATACCTCCCAACTTGTTTGCATGCACTCCCTCAGCTATCTACTTCTGTTTGCAAATTCAAAGTGGCCTGAGCAGCTGTACTGTGTGCTCCTCTTCAGCCTCTCAGACTCTTCAGTTCTTCCTGAAGCACGTTAAAATCTTCCAGGGCTACATGCAGGAGAAGAAATTCTAGTGCACAGAGATGTTTTTCCAAAGAGAGAGCTTAGAGTATCCAAAAACAGAGCCTGTTCCATAGGGGTGACCAGAAGATGAACCTTCACAGGAGTTGAGTTAGTGTTGCAGAGCACCAAAAAGACAAAGGCCTTTGGATTGGCATCACGCTACAAGAAAATGTGTAATAAAAAGCTACAGTCTCATTGTGTCACAGCCAAAGAATGCTGGCATGAACAGAATTATTCCAGCCAAGGGTCCTGCTCATTTGTCTTCTGCTCATATTTTCTTGTTCCCTACAGTTCCTTCTTTCTTTCACACTATTTTTTATCTTTCTGCTTTCCTGCTCCTTCTCTCCTGTTATTCTTCTTCTCTGTATAGTATGTTTGCCATCTATTTTTCTTACTGTAGCACTGTTACATTTGTTAAGTCTCTCTCCCTTTTTTTTTTTCCCTTGACTCTTTTTTCCATCTCTTTGCCCTGTCTCTGTCTTGAAAGCCATTAACAAGCCTGTGGACAGAGGGTCCACAGAAAACACCTGTCAAGTTCAACAGAGCACACCTTGGTGTACCAAAGGTCTGGAATGGCTCCATTTTGGGGATGGGTGCATCTTGACTGATGCAGATCAGGTCAGATGATATTAGCAGAAGATTAGGATGAATGGTGTGAGCTCCACCATAGTCCATCTGCTGTTACCTTACAAAGCATTTGTGCCCATTTTCTAGTGTTAGATACAGGGTGATTTCCAAGGCTGACACAACTTCTTCCCATGCATATCTGCAGCATTATCACACAGAAAACGCAGGATAGAGCAGGTGTTTATATTGCATTCCCCTGGTACCAAAAGTTGCCATGGTATGTACAAAAAAATTCTTTGCAGTATAGGAGAGAGAACATGAGGTTCATCTGCAAGCCAGAGTGAATTCCCTGGTATTAATGGCACTAACTGATCTCCACAGCTGCGGAATGTGGCTCCCACAGCTGTAAAGTTGCTATGATTGATCCCATTACACACATATTACCACGGCCCAAGAAACAGCAAGTACTGGCTCATGTGGGAGAAAAGCACTTGAATCCAAGTCTAAATTCCTCTAGGGCAGGACCCACATAAGCAACAGGGGAAAATAAAGAGCCGGAAGAACTTGTGGCCAGGCAATGGCTGGATACAGCTTCAGGCTCTCAGAAAATGTGTCTGATGAGCATCTTTGCAGTTTCAAAATAGCATACTTCAAGTGTGTTTTCTTCAGCCTCTCTCTCTTAGCATCTTTCACCTTCCTGAAGAAAGCTGTTGATAGTGGCAAGCAAAGCAGCCAATGTTGCTCCAGATTCTACCAGAAATATTTTATTTTCCTGTTGAAGAGGCAATCTATTCCTCACTTTACTTCTTCACCCTCATGTTCTCCACTCTTGCCTGAAAGTAGTTGCACCAGCTGTTGGAGGGGAACAGGGAAATACCTGTGTGGGAGAGAGTGCCAAAATATCTTGGTGGAGCTCCCTTGCAGGACTGAGACAATGCATCTAAAACTGACCTCCTGTTTCTCTGGATGCTTCCAGAAAGAGCCATTCCTCCCAGGTCATAGTACCAGAAGATTTCCCAACTATACCTTCCTGCAAGAGATTCCTGAGGTTGTTGGTAACTATGATGTTAAGGATGTTTTCTAAAATATTTTTTGTATATAATTCTAAAGTTTTCTATATTTGCCCTAAATCTACATTCACTAAATGTCGCTGTCGAGGCATGATGGGAATGAGAAGGATACCAGAAGGCTGCATGTGAGAGTAAGACACCGGTTTATTCAAAATACACTGCTCTTTTGTACAGAGCTTCGTGAGGACCAACTCCATTGGTTCTGAAGTGAAAACAATCCAGACCATTGGTGCAGAGTGCTTGATGCACAGTGATAGAACTTAACTATAAACAAGGTGAAAAACAAGAGAGATAAAGAATTATTTACATTCTTCTCCAGATCTTTCCCAGGCTTTTTGCCTGGCTAGAAACTCTCAGTTTCTTTCTTTGACTGAATCTGAGTCCCATAACTAAACATCTTTGTGACTCTTGACTTAGGCTCCTGCAAAGCAACTGAAGCTGCTAGTCCTCACTGTACAAAACACCCTTAAAAAGTGAGGAATCTGCTCACTCCCAAGGTTAGGAAAAGCTCAAATCTGGGTCTAGACATTACTCTTGGCCCACATCTTTGTGTCAGACTGAAATCAAAACTCTGAAAACTGTAAGCTGGGGGAATATTTATGTGAACTTTGTTGACCCATCTCTGCCTGTTTGCAGCTTCCTGCAATCTCCAATGGTACTATCTGAAACAGGATTATTAAGTCTACAGGGATGGAAGAATAAGAGAGAAGTTGTTAAGAAATAAAAAAAAAAAAATCTTCTCTTTGTGCCTATGACCTCAATAAGAAAAGAAGTGAGAAGCACAAACAGGATGTGCTAGCAAAGCAAAAATGTTTTTCCAACTTATGGGTGTTTTCAAAAGCAGTGCTCTGGAGGACTTTGGGGGAGTGAAAGAAGCCAGACTATGAGCTTTGTGTATGGTCATTTGTCCTTAGAGTACACAAGACCATGAATGTAGAAGCTTGCTTTGCACTGGCATGTCCACATCCTGTTAAGATTGACCTGGAGTCTTCTTCATTAAGAATCAGAGAAGAATTCAGCCTCTGTGGTGCATGAATTGTAGGAACATGAACTTGACACTGCCAGCTGGGGACCAATTAGGCAGAGTTGTTAGGCTTCTTTAAGTGGAAGATTATAGAACTGATTTGATACAGACTAGAATCATCATCATGCTTCACACTGGAGCCAAAGCCACAGAACAGCTCTGAGTTGAGATGAAGCACTGACCTCCAGATTCTATATACAATATCCTGTCAGCAATCCTAAATCAGAAATTATAATTTCCCATTTCATGAACTGGATTTGCATTTTTCCTGTCAGGCAAGGTCAGTCTTTCACAAGTATGGATAAAATGTTGAGTAGTTCAGTTGTTTAACTATAATGCTTAAAGAGTCACTGTCCGTCTGTTTATCAAGGTACTTCAGTAATGTCCAGAGTAAGCATCCAGTTGGTGAATGGTTCAGTTCTCGACAACTTTATGGGCCCTAGCCTTAAGGGAAATAGCAATCACAACCCAAACAAGGTCATGGGAATTTCTCAGGAGGACCTGTTAGAGAACCTAAATTGACCCAAGGGCAAAGTGAGAGCTGTAGCAGAAGGAGAGATGCTCCTGGGCTACAGCAGTGAGGAGTCAAAGAGGGACGTGATGCTGTGACTGTGCAGTGGATAAAATTCATGTCTCCTTTGTGCCAACATCTTCCAACATGACTTCACAGGACAAAGAACAAATGCCTGTTCAGTGGAAACAGAGAGTTCAGGTAGAGACACAAAGAGTCAGAGATAGAGTTGTCCAGAAGTAAATGAAATCAGATTTTGGGCTTTAAGCATGTGCTGCTGAGGGTGCAGCATATTCATGCAGCTCAGAGAGCTATCAAGAAAGATGTTTGAAGGTTTGAACAAACTGTCCGAAATCTGCCCATCTACTTATCAGCCTCCCACATACAAAAATGGAGCAACCAGCACCAAGGGCTTCCTCCAGCAAGAATGGTGGAATACACATTTCCACTTCAATACTTTGGTAAGTCACAAGCAAGGAAAGAAGGAATTTGTCCAGAAATGCAAGGAAGGCTGGCTTGGAGAAGTAGCCAATGGTTCACATATTTCCTTACCACTAACTGTTGCCAGGAACATAACAGCCAATCTCTTATGGTAACCAATCCAGCAGACACTTTAGAAATTTGTCCACAGGGGTTCAGAGTTTAAAATATATTGAGTTATAATTCAATTGGTCCACAATCATGAAGTAAACATTTTGTAAATTAGTGGCACTAATCATGTTTTAATCCTGATCTAAACAGAAGTCTCCCTGTTGGAAGGTGTGGAAAATATGAACAGAGACAGCTTTTCCAAAGATGTTTCAGATCCTAGCCCTTCTTCCAAGTACACAGCCAAGCCCTTCCAGAAGATTGCTCTCTTTTCCTGAGAGAACTGTCTCGTTTGCCTTAAATGCAGGTTAGGTCTCATCTGTACTTCTTCCACAATGCTTCAGCACTCCAGTGCTAATTCCCAAGTCCACTGCCAAAGCAGACCTGCCCCTGATGCTTAAAGTTTTCTGTAGAACTTTTCCCATCACAGGAGGAGAGGTGATTTTCTGCTGATTTCCTATTCAGCACCACAGAGGCAGACTCCGAAAAGCCTATGAAAGGCAACTGAATGAATATACTGTTCCCGCCAATTGTGACTCCGTAATTTCCTCTCATTACTCTAATAGAAACAAATCTTTCTAATCTCAGCCCTATTACCTCACACAAAGGAAAACGGTCTGTAATCCCGTTAGAACTGGGCTGCTGCTGGACACATTTTAAGGTCATTGTTCTGGGATGCCAGTTTTCAATCTATGTGACTGGGAGAAGTGGGAAATGCAATTACTAGGCTATTCAAGTCCCTAGAATGAAACCCTGCCATTAATAGGCAAAAGCCAGAGAGAAAAAGAGCTGTTGCTTTATGAAATTACAGGGTTTGGCTAAATTAGAGTCTAATCAGCACCTCAGTAAAGGAGCAGGGTTAGCTCCTACTGCCATCCCTGGAATTTCTTCATGTCACTCAACCAGATATTTGGCATCCCCAAAGGAAACCCAACCTGCAAGATGGCTTGCGATCATAAAGCCGGTGGCATACAAGTTCAGTGGAAGCAATGGTGAAGGATTTATACTGTCCTTTGATTTGGGAAAGCCCTTAGAATTCAGGAACAGAAATCTGCCTGCTGCTGCCATCACCTCATCCAGTACTTTGGCTTTGAGCTTTTTGGCAGAAACTGGGATCAGATCTGTCTCTTAATATTCATGGCCTACAGCACCAGCTTTGCTAATTGCTGGTGCAACCCAACTAAGCAGCCAGGTGGGAAATTTGCATTGCTAAACTCATGGAAACGCAACTTCCCCACAAGGAATTCACACCCGGGAGGAGAGAAGGGGGCTAGCTCTGCTTGTGGCAGTCAGTGAAGAAAAACAGAACAAGATGAGTGGGAATAATCTCAAACACCTCATTGAGTTGGCTTCTGTTGAGTAGTTAGACATTGACATGTTCCTAATCACTCCCATCCATGTGAAGCCAAGGCATTTTTAGCTGGCAGCAAAGAAAGAGTGAGAAATCTTACAGAGAAATGTTAGGGAAGACCACACAAGAACAACAATGACCATCACAAACCACAAGCAGAGACAAAATTGTCCGAGATTGTTCCTGGCATTCAACCTCCAACTGTTATTCCCTGTGTTTTCTCCTCCTCCTGTCCCTCTCTTGAGCTGTATGGCCGCTCCTGCTGGTCTCTCCTGCAGTCAGACAGCCACTCATCTCACTGTTTTGATGTCCCTCTTTCTCCTTGTCTCCTATCTTTTTCCTCAGTCTCTCAAAGGACTCCTGTTCCACAAGATGAGTCTGGGCTTCTGCTGAAAACAGAACTGTTCTTGCAGGTCCTAAGAAGAAGGGATGTGGCCTGAGGTACAGTTCCTGCTAGGGGAAGAGGAAGCAGCTGATCACCACTGGAGTCTCCAAGTCCCTTGAAGGGCTGAGAGTCACTTGCCTTTTTATGTTCTGCATTAGTCCCTATTCTCTTTAATCGGCTTAGACTGATGAGCCAAGGCAGCGTTAGGGATCAGCCGGGCTGTTTAATTAAAGGATTGCAGCTCAGCCTTGCAGTTTGGGGGTTTGTGTAAACGAGCTGCAAGTACGTTATTTAATCTGCTGTGCTGAGAGGAGTTGGGGCATTAATGAAGCAAACTCTAATTAAAACTAGATGGCTGATGGTTATTAGTGGCATCAGTTCTGACAGGATTTATCTCATTTAGGGAAACCATCAGAAGGGGAAAAAAGAGAATAAACCCGAGCTGGTTTATCAGAATTCACAGCAGCACCACTTGTGACTGGCTGTTCATTCAGTGGGACATGGAAGACCTGCATAGGGAGCCTCTATGTACCGGGTTCTCCCACCAGGAGCCCTGACAAGCTCATTTAGGGATATGCTTGGCTCACCCAGGAAGTGATTGCCTTTGCAGGCTGTCTGACCCACATATTTCAGTCTTGACTGACTTTTGTCCTGCCTTGCTTCAATGGGGAACTTGTTCATGATTTGAACAAGGTGACAGACTCTGTAAATTATATTATGTGCTTCTCCTAAAAGCCTACTGAGCCATTCCAGAACATCATATGGATATCAGCTCCATGCTGACTGTATTTTCCCCTCTCTGACATTCTTTTGTCTTCTTCACTGTATATATATATATATATGTAACTTTGGACATGAAGGAAGCCCGTGGCTGACTGTAAGACCTGGCAGAGACTAGGAGATGTGTTATGGCTAGCATAAAGCTAAATAGTGAGTTTAATAACTCTCTGCCTGTTTCTCACCTTTAAATAGCCATGGTGGCAAACATCTTTATTTCTGCATGGAATATTGTGTCACACACAGATAGATTCAGGACTGCTGTTGGGATCTGGAGGCATTAGAAATGGCAAGGACACAAGAAAGACTGGGGAAAAAAAGTAAGGAATGCATGAGATCTGCAGTGTGCAGCAAGCTACAAAAGGCATCAAATGGACAGGCACAGATCAGTAGGAGACGCCCACATGTGATATGCTACAGGGGTCATTTTCACTCATCCCCAATTCAGGATTTCCTGGCTCAGACTCATCTTCAGATGTGACTCGACAAAGCTGTAAAATTACTGAAACAGGTGATCACTCCTTCTTCAATTTACCTGTCAAATCCCTGCAAAAGCAGGGGCAGGCAAACTCAGGCTCAAGGGATAGGCAGGGCCTTTGGGAGTCAGCAGGACTGACAAAGAACATGACAAAAATGATCCTAGAGCTTTAGACTGTATGACTGGCAGCCTTGTAGAATAAGAACATTCTAGAAGAAGGGATCTGATCAGAAATAAGATGGAGGCTGGCACAAGAATGAGGCAGGGTCAAGGATGAGGATATAAAGACAGAACACTATGGCAAAACTGATTCTTCGTTCTAGACAAACTAGAGCACTTCAACAAAACTCTCTCACTCCGGAAATGTAAGGGAGAGGTGGCTTTCCCTACCACAGAAATATCCATGGTCTTCTCCTCTGCTGTCTCCTTTTCTTTGCCAGCATCTCCCCATCTGCCATGAAGGGCTACCATGTAAATTTTACCAGTGCCTGAAAGCCCTCAGCACAGACTGATCGTGAGGGTTAACCCTTCCATCTTCATACACAAATGGGCAAGAGAGGTCCTTCTTTACCCTGTCTCCAAGTGTGGCCAAACCCTACTTAGAGCACACACACCCACGCATCTCTGTTTTCTTCACTCTTCACATCTCTGTTGTCCAGCACTCACACTTTTTCTTGGAAGGAAATCAGAAACCACAGTCTGCTCAAGTGAGTAGAACAAGACAAATGTAATTATAAAAATGCAGTGGCCTCACTACTGCAATTCAGCTGCCCAGTTCTGTTCAGAGCCTTGCTAGTGCTAGTAACACAGCTGCCAAAGGTCAGATATAAAAGTCTAGCAGTGTAATGAGAGAAATCTTTAAAGAGAAACCTCCTTACTGTTGTCAGAAGGGTGATGAGGCCTGAGAAAACAGAGTAGGTCTGTAAGAGGTAAGTGTGGGAAGAAGATGGCAAGAACACAGGGACAAGGCCAAGTGTGGAAGCTAAATGCAGAATATGCATCTTGAGTACCTCTGAAGCTCTTTGGACCCCTTGGTCTTGGCACTGACATCTTACACTGATGGGGAAGAGCTGAGAACTGCTGGTGTCCCCATACCTGACTGCACTGGATACAAGCTGAGATAGTTAATAGTACATGTCAATAGCTATTCTTCACTGGCAAGCTCACATTATTTGACACAGGTAAAAATACTCCCCCCATCCCGTTTCAGGGTGTGTGACAGAACCCTGAGTTTTTTGGGTGACCTTTGCTATACTTTAAATGCTACAGTGCATGTGTCCAGGAACCTCATAGCGTGAGACAAATAATTTGAAGGAGAAGTGTGAAGCATGTGTGTGTCAGTGTCACATACAGAAAGAAGAGGTACAAGCATGAATGTGGGTCAACGGAAGTGGATGTTTGAAGAGAGGCTGAAAAAACATTTTGTGTGTGTGTGAGTGGAGATCAGGGAGGGTTTGCAGGCAATTACACAACAGTATGAATAATAATCTCCGGGAGGGAAAAGTGGGCAGCAATGCTGGGAACATGGGATGTAGGGGCAGATGGAGGAGGATTGGCATGTGTAATATGTGAGTTTTGTCTGGGGCAGGAAGATCAGTGATGGATGATAAGGAAGTAGAAAATATAAAGGTCTTTCTGACACCAATTTCCCACCTTGGTGAGGAGTCTGGAGATGAAGGCTTCTGCTCTGTGTCAGCTGCTGGACAACAGAACTGGTGTAAAACAGTTTCATTCCTGTAAGAAAAAACAAACCACAGCGGGTCAGTGTTCACTTCACTTGGCAGAAAGCTCAAGGGAAAATGCTATTTTTAGAGCTGTTCCAAGGGGACAGTGACTCCCAGTGATGGTGAAAGCATAGTCTAATTATTACATGAACAGTTTTTAATCCAAGGGAGAGGGGAGCAGAGAGAAGGGGGCTAACAGTTCTATTCTCTTACCTTACCTGTTCTGCTGCTGATGTCAGCCTGTAGAGAATGGGGCAAAAAAGCACTAACCAAAAGTTTTCCTTCTCACAGCATTTGTTTCACAATCCCATACATCTCATGAAAAATTTTGTCTGTCTTTAATTCTATTTCTTTTGGGACAGAAACATGTCCTTAAATGTGTTTTCTTGTATATATTTCCTACATATTGTGAAGTAGCTGATTTTTTTTTTTCTTACCAGTGGCTAAATTACCTCAGCAGACATTTATTGTGAAGTCTCCCTAGAGCACAGAAGTGGCCTTAGCAGATCACTACTGGGCATTACCAGGAATAGTAACAGAGAACTGACAGGACAAGCACAAGTAGGAGGACTGAGACCATGACAAGAGAAAGAAACCATAGAAGAGATAAGCAAAACAAGTAATCAACTTGAGCAAAACAGGAAAACAAAACACTAAAAATGTGTTTATTAGATAAGAAAGACAAAAGATTTCATTCAAAATTAGAAATCCTAGTGTTGCAGAAATTTTAGACACTGGGCTCTCATTTCCATTAGATAGGTTTATTGCAAGAAATCAATTATGGTATTGGTGTCTTGAGCTTGATGCCTCAAAAGAGGGATGTCAAACAAAGAAATCCCTGGACAATTATACCCTCATGAGCTAAACTCCCCATACCTCATGCAACAGTCCAAATGAACAGCGTTATTGGGGTCTGGGGTCTCTTTACTCTTCATTGGTTTGGTGTTTGGTTAAGAAGTGGTTGCCACTTTTTATTCTCCATATCCTCCATACATCAGTTTCAGTGGAGGTTTTGGTCATTTCTGTAGTCAATGTGCCTGGGATTGAAAGGCAGGTGTCTGCCACGTAAGGTGGGAGCCTCCATTGGAATGGAGAACGTGACCCCCTTCCCTCTGAATTATTCTGACTTTGAACTTGAGGGGCTTTCAGCCAAAGACGTGGGAAGAGGACTAAGGGCAAATTTTTACTAGTGTGTGTACGTACAGCCAGGCAAACGAGCCACACCGGCGGCAGCCTCCTTTTCTTCAGTGCTCTCAGTTGCTCCTCATAAGACTTGCCCAGAGCCTCCAACAACTACCACATAGAATCTTTAAAAAAATAGACACCCCACATTTCAGCCATTTCTAATTTAAGCATTTCCCTAAATGAACTACACTGCTCCCTGCTTTTGTTCAAACAGCAGATGCACAACTACAATACTGTACACGAAGAAAGCAAACAAGAGGGAGGGAAAACATAGGGAAAAGGAAGAAGGAACAAGGATGGATGAAAAACTGAGAAATGGAAGCTTGTACATAGATGAAATGCCTTGTTAATTATCATGGTAGAAACATAAAGAAAAGTAAAAGGGAAACTGGGAAAGGAAGAGTGGTGTGAAGTTTCAGGATTTTAGGCTCAGTCACCTGTGGTCATTTTAAGAAAAAAACATCTCTCAGATCCTTATCAGAGTGGGCACACTCTGAGCATTGCAGCTGCAGTCAGCTCTTGACTCTTATTCTCACGATTTCTTATGTGTGCTCAACACCAGTATTGAGTGTTTTCTGCCCAAAGCAGAGTTGTCTTAAACCTCTGAGATCCTAAGATCCCTGCAATAGTTGTGCCCCTTACCATCACCAAATGCTGATCATGCTCAAAGGCAGAAATCTGCCTCCAGGCCTTTTGGGATCCTTAAGTCCCACTCCAGGGGAGATGACTGTCATGGGGAACCCACCAGGGAGGTGGTGAGGAGCAGATACTGCCTGATGGAGGTAAATATATGAGATGCAAATGGGTATTTCAAGACTGTACCAAAAGCTCTTCCTGTGACTGGAAGCAGGGAAGGGTATCCTATTCTTCCTATTAAATCCAAGTTCATCAAATGCCCAGGAGAATTTGGAGCTCTGTGGCTGTTTGCAGTCTTCTACCACTTCCTTCTCTTTCTCCTTTGTGATCCCCAGGCACACACCACAAGGACTGGGTTCCGCCTTGGAGACTACTCCTGTTAATTTTCTTCTTTCTTTCCATCTCTTGATCCTGCTCATATCTGGTATCTTTCAAACCCAAGCCCTCACTTTTGCTTCATGGCACTCAGACAGGGAGAGGGTTAACCTGTGAAAGAAGTTGACCCATTCCCACCTTAAGAGGTTGTGTTGTTAATTGTTGTTAGGACAAAGCAGCTCTCATCTGGGTGGAAAAGGCAAGTGTCCTAGAGTCTCACTGCCTCTTCTAAGCCTCAAGGCTGTTTTCCTAGTGCTGTGAAGTCTTCAGGTAAGATGTTATTTTTGTTGCTGTGATTCAAGAGGGCCTGCCAGTGTTGGAGTGTCTGGTGCTACCTGGATTTTATCACCCTGTGGTGTTGTCAGGTTTTGCAAGTTTGAGGTTTGAAGTGAGCCTTGAGATGCTTACTATCTGTCATAAGTCAGGATAACACGTTTGATGCTGGTTTGTTGTTTTTTTCTTTTCCTTTCTATGCTTCTTTTTTGTGTTTTAAAACAAATCTTACTTCATAAGCCAGAAAGGCTACATAACTTGAACATGTGGCCTCTGAGGAGTTAAAACCTCAGAAAGCATGAGTCTTGTTTTAGCCTTTGAAAAACAGGGAGAGAGGCAATGTAACCTCACTCATTACTTTGGACTGTGGATCTGTAATTTTGTTTCTTTTTAAATACTTGTGCTGGGTGGCAATGGTCAGCCAATTAAGAGGGTGGGTTCAGGGCCTGCTTTTTTGCCCACGTTTTTCTGTACATCCTCTACTTTGCCTTCCTCAAACTGTTGCAGAGACTGAAATTAAGCACACACTATCATAGGCTGATCAGGCAGGTGATTATGGAGATAATTTCTCCCCATCTATGAGGATACTGTTAAACAGTTCTTTTCCAATGTATTGCTTTAAAAAAAACCAAATTATTATCTCTTGGGCTGTATACTGATGAAAGCTTGGAAGGAAAAAGCAGCAAGAAGAAAAAGTGTTCTGGGTGAGCTGGGTGGCACAAAAGAGGAGGGGGCCCAGGGAGAGGAGGAGGACACATGCTGGGGCAATTGCTGCCAGCACTATGAGACCAGTGTGTGGAGGAGCAGCAGAGGAAAAGGGTAAGCACAGATGCAAAGGGAGGACTGAGAACAGCCTGAGCCTGTCAGTGCCTTGCTCCATCTCGCTGGGATGCAAGCTCCAGAGGCAAGGATTTGACAGTCCAGACCTATCTTAAATGCAGAGATAGCTTGGCCAAGAAGTTGCCCATGCTGTCAATTGAAACATTAGCCCTCTCTCCTCTGAGAGAAAACAGCTGACTGAATTTTATTCAGTTGTCTTTAACATTGCTCCTGACAAGAGGTGTCATGCAGCCAGCTGCCTACAGCCTTGATAGGGGTATCTGTGAATGAGCTGTCCAGCCACAGCAATTCCTGCTCTGTGATGAGCTTTAGAGAGGCTTGTGCCAAACCTCCTGGCTAACACAAGCTGTTTAGTGAGCTCAGGAGTCAGCTCACCTTTCTGGCTTCTCAGAAAGCTGGACTGTGCAGCAAAGGGGCTCCATGACTCATGCTGCCTTGGTCTTCCATGGATGGATCCCAAGGAGATATGCTTTTGTTCTCCTTCTTAAAAAGTGGTATTGTAGACGGAACAACAATAGAGGTCCAAAAAAATGAAAGTCTCTGTAGCTTGCACATCACAGGGCCAAATGGAGAAAACTTTCCTGAAATTCCCTTAATCCTCTATCTTCCTTTTGGACAAGTGCCTGGGGCTTTCTGCTCAGTCAGTGCTGCCCCCTAAACATCAGTGCCCACTAGTTTAGCACTGATCAGAACTGCCTTGAAATAGAGACACCCATCTGCTGAGAGCTGTATTATGGTAAACAAACCTTACTTCTTTTAGTTCTCCTGCACCCCCACAAAAGCAAACCCCCAGACAGCATATGGAAAATGGTTGTGCTCCCTGCGCTCCAGCAGTCAGCTTTAATTAAACATATATCCTGTGTGGCCTGTTCCCAAAGATAAAGAGAAGCTCCGTGTTTTTCTGCATGAATGATTTTAGACTACAAGAAGTGCCAAAACAAGACAGACTGAAAATTGCTCTCGGTATGAGTACACAGAGTGTACTTCTCTCTACCATGGTGCAACACCCCTGCATCCATCCCACTGCTCTGTATGTTACGTAGGACTGCCATACTCCATAAATGGAGATCACTGGCTTGCCCCACTGCCCATACCTGCTAGCCCCTGGATTCTGATCCTTGAGCCCTACTGGCCTGCATAGCCAGCAGCCTTGCCCTTGGCCCAAGCACACAGCAGCTCTTAGAAATCTGACAATACTGAATCAAGCAATGTTCCATCAGTAAATAACTAATCCAACTCATGCAGCCTTTCTGGTTTCTCTTTAAAACTCCACCTTTTGAAGAAAAGCAAGAGACTTTGACCAAAAGTCATTGGTTTTAGTGCTGGATATCTCAGCTTTCCTGGAGTCTTTTGCCACTTGTCTCTATCTTATCTTTTTTCAGATAGCTGCCAAGAGAACAGATGGAGTCGCAGAAAATCATGGCCTAGGAGGGCAAGATTAAAGGCAGAAAGAGTCAAAGAAGAACTGAAGTCATCTCAGATGAAGTTTACTGGCTGTTAATTTTCATAAGATGAGCACTGGAGAGCCACAAACTGGAAATTTTTAGCAATGCTAAGTTAATGAAAGGCCAGTTGCAGTCCTCTGACTCTCCCAAAATGTAGCTCAATGCTACTTCTACCTACCAATGGAGCTGTGACAAAACCTAGCTACGGTTAGCTGCAGACCTAACTCCTTCTATCACCTCCCTCCTGTGATAGATCTATTTTTTACTCCAGTCAATCTGATACTAAGAGTTGAAATGAGATCTCAAAAAGGCACTGTTTCCAAGAGTACTGTCTTACAACTAGCTGCTTCTCCCCACTTCTTCACTCTTCACTGCAGAATACCACAAAATTTTCTAGCTGTCTTAATGGCTCATCTCAATTGCAGGGCATTAGACTAGTGTTTTGTAGGCAGTTTAGTATGGGCAGGCTTCATATTCTAAGGAAACATACATGATTAAAAAGAAATCCAAAGTAATTTCTGGAATTTAAGTTCATTAAGTTCCTGTAAAGCTGATCGCCTTCTCATTCTTATGGGACACTGTTGATAGCAAGAATTTGGTAAGGGGAACTGGGCCTTTTTAAGATTATCCTATTAGAGTACTTAATGCAGATCCTTCCCAAAGCAAACGTACAGGACTCAAACTTACCAGCATTAGAAAGCCCATAGCTCTTTTTTTATTATTTCCTCTTCAACATTTGATGTTGGCTATCTCAGAAAAACAGTTATATAAACCAGAACCACAAAAGTGACTGACTGAGAAAATTCTGTGTTAAGGGGCATGGGCCTTAGTAACCAAGAAGTGTAGGGGTGCAACAAGCCCTAAACTATTGTTGCCTGGAAATAGAACAAAGCTTCCCAAACAATGTTAGAATGATAATATAAAAGCAAACATTTACTTGAAAGCCTTCAGGTACACAATATGGCAAAACCTGCACATGGCACAGTAACTCTACCATTTTTATCAGGTTAGACAATTAGTATACCTATTATATATTGTCCAATTAGGAGAGTAGCTGGTTAGGTAATATTTCCTTGGGTACTGCCCCTTTGGAATCGGTCCAGGGGCTTCTTTGCCCCACTTTATTTTGTCTTTCCAGATTCTGGTTAGAAAACAGAACGTCCTTGTAGTTGGTTCTCTTCTTGGAATAAGACTACATAGTATTTCAGGAATGTAGTTAGAAGGTTAGCTTATTGTTCCATAATGTAGGGGAAAAATTTAGTAAAAATTAGTAGGAGCTACACCCATGCATTACCAATCTACAAAGCTATAAATATATGAAAAATATAAAAGGTTTAAAATATTTAGGCATCACTATAATTTTATTTTGCATTCCCAGCAACTACTACAATCCCAACCTGAGTGTTGCTGGGATTCAGGAATGAAGCATTTTCATAACTTATTTCAGACCAGTGCCTGTCTAGTTCTGCCTATAACCCTCCACAGGCTTCCATATCTAGTTAATTGCATGACAAAAAATGAAGATGTGTCTTGATGCTGTCTCAATTCCAGAACACAGTCCTGCCTAACAAAAACAAACTGATGAAGGAACCCCACTGTGCAGTGGCAGCACAATGGATAAATGTACGACATACACAGACATACCCAGCCTAGCCAGGACCCCCAGCAGCCCCTCTTTCAGTCCACCTGGGTGCCTATCATTGTACAGCTCTTCATAATTCTCAAAGCTGTTCTTCCTTCTCTCCACCACTCAAAATCATGCTAGGAGGGAGGAAGAGGGGGGAACTTGAGAGGAGCATCTATTCTTTCTGCTTGCCTGCCAAAAATGAAAAATCAAATATGTTTTGTAGTCTGGAACTTGGCTTGCTTTGATCATCTCATGAGTATTGGAGAAAATGTCTTATTCCATTATGTTTCTCTATATATTTGGTTATTGAAAGATCAGCACTCATCCTCTAAAACTTAACTAGCACCTGCTTAATCATCATCTTCTTTTTTTGGTACAAAAATTCATTTAAAGTCATACATCCTTTGCATAGCATTCCTATAAATTTCTTTTTTTAGTGCTTGGGGATGGGATGAAGATGGGATTCCCATTGCTAGAGTATTTACAGTTTCTCACTCAATTTTAGAGATCCTGTGAAGTATCTTAAAAGAAATTGTCCTTGCTAGTATAAAATACCATATGCATACACTACTGTTTGGAAAGTGACAATCCAATGTGACACTCTGACACAAATGTGTGTCTCTGAGCCATTGTGGAGTTTTCAGAACAGAACAGCTTGGAAGGATAAGCACAAAGCACTGTGCTGGGGTAATGGAATTTCCTGTGTTGGAGGAAGAGGGTCTGAGCCAATGCTGCTGTGATCTGATCTCTTTTTGGTTAACACATTGGGTGACTACAACTGATATGTCAAATGTGCCATTCATTTATCACCATCTGCTTCTAGGGCTGGGGAGATTAATGCCGTATCTTCCTGAACAGTTGGTTTCTCAGCTTACGTCCATACAAGCGGCAGGGATTTCTTTGGCTCATCTTCACTTTTACTTTGAAGAAATTCTTGGGGGAAAATGTGGCATGACTGGCAGATGGGTGCATGGATTTCAAAAAGAAATGGTGGTGCTTTGTACCAATTTCAGTACACAGAACATGACTAGTAGACATGTACAAAGAGGGTCTGAGCACGTAGTGATGTATGGTGTACATGCCACCAATGTAAGGTGGCAGTGTTGGGCTTGGGATCAGAGTCAGCAATGGGTCTGGTAAATGGTGAAAATGAACTGTGGCCGCATATTAGGGCTCAGCAGGGTCTGTTCCTCTGCCATGGACCTAAATACAGTTTTCTTTTTGTGACAGGTTACTTGACATAAAGATGTCACCTGTCACTGTAGTCAATGAAAATTGCTGCTGATAAGTCCATTGAGTTACCCAGAAACACCTGAAGAAAATCTCATCTATTTGTTAAGTCTGCCAGGCATGGTTGGGCTAACTGCCAGGTTTTCCTACATGCTGGAAATGGGCAAGAGTGGGAAAAGGAATAGGGTGTGCTTAGGAATCAGCTGCAGGGAGAGAGTCCATACTGGCTTCTGGATCCAGTATTGGACTGATATCTCTTTGTGACAGCCAGAAGCAAAGTCTGGGGCCAGGTTTTGGACCCACTTTCAGCATTTCTCATGCTAGCTAGGGCATTACTTTGTGCAGTTTTGTGGCTCTTGATGCTTCAGCTACGATAGGATTAAATAACAAGGTGAACTAAGGAGGATCAACACACTCTCAGTTTATCTGTGTACAAATTCTGTTATAACCAGAGCCAGTCTAGATGAGAGAAATTGTCCATAGGAAGAAACTTAAGATCAAATATCTACTGTATAAAGTTGGATCTTTAAAGCCATTAAATATAATGTATTGTGTGCACATGCAGTGCCTTCATAAACGATAGCAGCTTGAAGGGATTTGGAAATAGTACTTAAATTGGACAGAACAAAACAGTCCAGTTTGGGACATTTGGATGGCCTGGGAAAAGCTAGCTAACTCTCTGTAGAGGGGTACTCGTATCTCTGACGTTGCTGTGTTGGTCTCTTACAGAATTATTTGTAGATGAAATACTCTTTGGGTTTATGGGGGATGCTTCTCATGTTCCCTCTCCTATGTGCCCAGTGGAAGTGATTCACTCAGAAGTTTCTTTTCTTGCTATTCTTTCCTAAGGGACAGTAGGAACAGGGGTGAAGGAGATTATAGTACTTGATAATCAATTTTCAGGAAAAAACTTCCTGGGGAGAAGAGAGTTTGTCATTAGCTGCTAGAGGAACCGGGGGCCTCCATCTCCTGAAATATTGTTGAATCACATGTCAATTGGTAGTCCATTCACTCCATTTAAATTGGCATGGCTGCCTGCTAATTGGATTGGTGCCTGTAAGCCCAAAAAGAAAGAGGCCAAAGTGGCCATGGGAGGAGGAAACACTGTATGTTAGGCTATGCAATCCAATGTGCACCTTGAGACTCTTCAGATCCTCTGTCAGTGGTGGAAATAATTGATGACTTTTTGTGCTAGACAAACCACAACATCATTTTCTTTGGTTTGCTAACAAGCTGAGAGTGGCACTCAGGAAAAGCAGCTACTCTACAAAGAGCAGTCTGATATTCTCTGTGTGTGTACACATCTGATCTTGTGGAGGGGATCCTCTAGTGACACACACAGCACTCACTGCAGTGAGCAGAGGTTTCATAAGTTGTAGCCAAAACTATACTTCAGATATCACAACTAGGAAGCTGCTAAAAATCCAAAGCATGTGTGAGGGGGAGTTTGTGTAAGTTCCTGAAATAATTTCAGTTAAATAATTACCATAAACAAAAACTGTGTCAAATAATTTCTTAATAAAAACTATCTTTCCAAGATAACTTGTGACCTTTTCCAAGACAACATCCCTCACTTCCAACTACAATATCATAATTTTTTTAAAGGTTATATATGTAATGGAATAATTACATGTCAGCAAATGCATGCTGATAGAGATCTGCAGTTCGAAAAATCTTTTCATACCTCTTCTATTTTGTACAATGCAAAGGACCTTTGTTCATATAATATGTTCATATATAACTATATAAAATGGAAATAGCTCACAAAAGCTCACATTTAATTACATTGATAAGCATTCTCCAAATCCCCTCCAGTACTATAATAATTATAGTTTGTCAGCCTCATACCAATGAGTATATGGTCCTTCTGAAGAGATACAGAACCAGCACTCTGCCTGAATGCTCTGCTAGCAGAGCAAACACCTTTTTGCTTCTCTCCTATTTTGGGCCAATATGTATGAATACTAAAAAAAAAGTGAAAGGCTTGTGTTTGTGGAATTGGCAACCCCTTTCATAATTACTGGGACTGTGAGATATAAACAGAATTTAAGTCTCTTTCTCAGTAAGAATAAATTATTTTTACTTTTTGAATGTATCAGAATTAGACTCAGTAAAAGGATTTTTATTATGACTGAATATTTGATCTGTTTTTAATCAAGCTTACACTTTTTACTGGCTTCTCATTCAATCTTAACCCCTTAGTACAGGAAGAAAGCCCTGTGTCTTGGTTTGGAACGACAGGTGTCTGATTAGGAAGGCAGGAGCCTCCCCTGAAATGGAAAAAAAAATGTAGACCCCTCCCTCCGAATTGTTATAAATTTGAAATTAAGGGAGGCTCTCAGGCAAAAACATGGGAGCGGGAATAAGAGTTCTTTATTAGGGAAGAAAATAAAAAGATAAAATAAACAATGCAGTGAAACAAAAAACACTGACAGAGTCAGAATACAGCCTGACACCCTGTTGGCCTGGGTGGTTGGCAGCAGTCCAATTGGGAATTATGGCTGCAGTCCTCCTGGAGTGTCAGGTGTGGTTCTGTCGGAGCAGTGATGCTGTAGAAAAGGGTGTAGTCTTCCTGCAGTGGAAGAGGCAGCTGTTCCTCTGGGAAATCCAGTGCAGAAAAAAGCCAGAAACTCAAGATTATATGCAGGTAGGAATGCTTGGCTCCTCCCTCTGGGCAGAGCATCTCACAATGAGATGCTGCCACTTTCATCAGCCATGCAGTGACATTCAATAGGCCATTAACAGCAGATGTCCCAGGGGGAGGATTGATTGTGGAAGAGATAAAAAAACTGCCCAATTAAGAGAAGATAACTGCCACACCTCTAACAATAGCAACTGAATACATCTTGCCTTGCAATCTATGACACCCTGGAATTTTCCAGAGGCTAAAATCAAAGTGTCCCTAGCACAGGAGAATGACACGAAAGTAAATGAAGGAGTGCTGTTCAGTAATGCAGAATCTCATAAACATGCAAATTAGCTCCATCCATAGCTCACCTCTGAGCTCTCTGTGCTCCTTGGCAGCACTGTCTGCTGCAGACCTGTCCCTGGCTGGCACTGCATGGCCAGATGTGCTGCTGGTACCCCTGCAGATCTGTGCCCCTACAGGCAGCTCTGCATTCCACGCTGGATACCAGCACAGCGTGACAGTGAATTGCACCAGCAATTAAAGACAAGCTGAAAAGCTTGTTCCTACCACGTTGGACTGATGCACTAAATGCCAATGGTGATATTATTCTGCACATTCAGCAAGGATTTTCAGGTTCTTCTGTGCAGTAAGTCCTGCTGCCAAGGGCTGAGCTGCCCCAGCTCTGCTGTTGAGGCTTGACACAAATCTCTAACCACTGACTACAGTGAGGATGATCAGGGCTTGGCTTGCAGAAGGCATTAGAGCTCTGGTTTGGGGCCTTGGCTCTGGAAACCCAATTACCACTACACCGACAAGTATATGGAGCTGCTGCATCAGTGACCTCATAACTGAAAGTGATTTCCTAATGGGAAAGGACCACAAGGAGAATTAGGAATGCCCAACTGGACATAGGCTGGTTGCTGGCATACCCAAGCTAAATGGTGTTGTCCCGTAATGATGGGAGAGCTGAGTTGCTTCTGCTGTGGGAAAGAGAAGAGCAGAGGAAAAGTGCAGGCTCAGTTGCAGAGCTGACTCTAATGCCTCAAAGGACAGACAGCAATAGTCACCACTGCTTCAGAGGAAATTTAATTTGCCCATTTCCCTTCCACACACACCTACATGCTTCCACCATACTTTGACATATGGAAAGCAAGCAGTGTTTGAGGCTGGTTTGTGGACACAGCAGCTGGCTGACACCAAGAGCAGCTGTATTTGCATAAGTAGTTGCCCTGGAAAGTACCATTTGGCACCAAGGCAAATGGCGAGAGGATGCAACTTGAATGCTCAGCACATTACCATCACAGATACTTGGGTTTTACTTAAGAGGAGATTTCACAGCTTCATAAAATTGTGACCTTGCTAAAGCTGCAGAAGAACAGATGGAATTAATGAGGTGTTCTAAGATTTGGAAAATGTATTAAAGTTGTTCCCTTTGCCCATCTTAACTGTTCAATACTTTCTGAGATTTATAACTAGTAGGACATACAATGTTCTGTCAAGTCAATTTATCAAGACAATGACAGTTTAGGTTGGTCTTAGCCGCAGGAGTTGGATTATTTTATTCTCTTCTGGTGCAGCAAAACTGGGAAAAAATTACCACAAAATGAAAAAGGCATCTCTTTTTAGCCTTTAGTATACAGTAATTGTTCATCCATGCCCTATCTCAGAATAAGACACCAATGTTGGCTAACATTCAGATATAGATATGTAGATACAGATATATATCTGGCCAAAGACATGTACATATACCTGGCCAAAGCACTGCGTCAGTCAGTGATGATTATAGAAACCTATACAGCCTGCACCTGCAACCATATATACAGTTCACGTGGAATTAAATGGGCTACTGTACAGTACTGTACTACTGGATATCTCTGTAGTGCCTTATTCCAGCTGACTTGTGCCTTGTGGGGACTCTTAACTTGCTAAGCATTTCACATACAAAACCACGACTGTTCTCTACTCAATGAAGCTTGGAACTTCACACCGTGTGCTGAAGCCCTTTGTATTTGTAGGAAAAAAAATACCTCTAAGGTGTGGTTCTGGAAATAGAAACATAAGAGATTTTCCTCTATTGCAAGAGCCTGATTTCTGCAGAGATATTTCAGGTAAGTTTCATAAACAATTACTAGAATTCAGAGCAAGAAGCTATGGGATTGATTATGCTTCTGCTCCTGAAACAAGATGGCTGATGCAGACTTTTTGAACTTTTTGAACTTACAGCTGGGCAATCTCCTCTAACAACTGAGATTTAACAAGTTTGCTTCAGTACCCTGGTGCCAGCAGGGCTGTAGCATAAGCTGACACCATGAGGCTCAGCATAAGCTGGCCGTGCTATTCGTGCTTTCACACTTCAGCTGTGAAGCTACATCAGTGATGGTTCCAGATCCTGCATGCTGGGATGTGATGGAATTTCCCATCTCGGGAAAAGGCAACAGCAGTGGCTGTATCTGCATCTGTGGTTACTTTAGCACTTGGAGCTGTTGAACTCTTGATTCTTGTGGTGAACACATTCTGCCTAGATTCTAGTTTAGCCTTGGAACCTGTGTGATGGGGGAAATTCCAGTTTTGGCAGCAGCTGTGTGGTATAAAAAGTGTATAGTGCATGAAGAGATCCCAGATCTGTACAAAAGAAACAGTGAAGCTTCTTGCATGAAAAAGAACCTTATCAAAATAGTTTTTTAATAAAAAATAAACTTCTTGGCCACCTGGGAACACATTGGCTCGAGTTCAAGCGCTGTTGACCAGCACCCCCAGGACCTTTTCCAATAGGCAGCTTTCCAGCCACTCTTCCTCTGGCTTGTAGCACTGCAGAGGGTTGCTGTTACCCAAGGAGAGGACCCAGCAAGGACTTTGTCTTGTTGAACCTCACACCATTGGTCTTGGCCCATTGATCCAGCCTGACCAGATCCCTCTACAGAGTCCTCATACCCTCCAGCAGATCAACATTCCCACCCAGCTTGGGGTCCTCTGACTTTATACCTTCGAGCAAAACCATTTAATTTTCTGACCCTTTTAGGCTTGTTGAAGACTACCACCTATTTTTTTTTCCAAAGTAATTTGCCAGAATAACTGGAATACATAAGACATTTCAGACCCTGTTTCTATGTCCTGATAGCTAGGTACTTTAATTTCTTTATCTCTAGGATCAATCACTGTCATAACAATTTTATTCTTGTGTCTCTACATTAATACACTACTAAGGCAGTGAAGATCATATTGCTACTTCTGATGCAGCACAGACAAGACTCAGTGAAAGAGTACGTCGCAATGTTCTAGCAGGATGTTATTTTGGAACCTGCAAGACCTTAGAATAGCAATATTTTTCCTTGCCAAAGTTATGCTCTTGAAATAAGTTAAGTAGAAGGCTCTGTCTCATTAGGTCTTATGATAGCAGGACTTGGATTCTATTCCCATGCTCACTTCCAAACAGTGACCTGCTCTCAGTTAGACGGAGACAGAATTTCCCATCTTGTTGAACAGGTTGCATTACAGATTGGAGTCTTGTGGTTTGGCTGCACTTGAATGGATCATGCTTTTTTAGCATTTATTGAGATCTCATAGTTATTATTGCCATAGGACAGCTCAAGTCTCTTTGCAAAGCAGTGCTGAATTGTATAAAAGGCACCAGTAGAGAAAAAAAATTAGGTTTTTTTTTTGCTGTATCAGCCGTGGGGGTGTATCTGTGGGCCATGACTCCACTGCATGTTTCAGGTGCCATTGTTAAGGCGCTGCCTGGAGCAAAGGTTAACCATATTAGAAGTTATCCCATAAATAAAATGTGAGGAGAACATACATGCACTGAGAGATTTCCCATTAGCAAAAATCCTGTAAGGATTCCAGAGGATTGAAAATTTTCCCATGACACAAAGCGAGACCTCAATGTTGAGTCCGAGGTACAAAATCTAAGGGAGGAGTTTGGAGGCCTCTGTGGAATTCTTACTCTTTTCAGAGGAAACATATAATTAACTGCTGTCAATATGCCAGCCAAAGAAGGGTAAATAAAGCTTGCAGTGTCTTTGACCACCTACTTGCTTGTGTAGGCATCGATTCTACATCTAATCATCCATTGTCCTTTAAGGTTTTCCAAGGCAGAAGGGGTTTGTTGAAACGGGATGTACCCTGGCTGGCTATACACAATCCTTTAGCATCACACTCCTGAATGCCAAACCTCAGCCTTACTAAACTGCTAGCACCTCTGTGTGGTGAGAAGGACAGAGAATGCTCCAGAACTGCGATGAGCATATGGATACTGTTTCCAAACTTTTTAATCTTTCCCAGCACATACAAAAGAAGCAGCTGTCCAAGAGCAAGGGTTGAAAGGGAATCTGATTGTTATTCATCTGGGATCTCCTCCAGCTCCCACTAAAACAGTATTTCCACTGAGTTTGTATATAATCTGATTTCAAGTCTCATGCAGTGAATCCCAGCCAATTCAGCTTTTAAGGGTTGTCCTGACTCAAATGCTAACTATTTGCATCCAAATGAAGGCTCTTACTTATGAACAGATCTTATTCTTCTGTCTGTAGCATGAGAAATGTAATTTATTGCCATTGCAAGTGGGAGAATTAATAAACAATATGGCTTCTCGCACAGCAACCTCTCATAGCAATGCCTATATTGTCCTCCCTGTCTTCAATCTTTTTACATTTGTAACTAAACACTTTCAAATGGGGATATTTTACTGTGGGTGGCAGAATTGACAGCCTGATCTTAAGAGCCCCTAACGATTTTATCCTGAATATTTCTAGAGCATAGGTTTAGAGAGGGATTATGTGTGAAAGGCATACAATTCTGAAAAGTCCACGGCTCACATATAATCCACAATACATAATATTTATTTCCAGATCATAGAATACTGATCCCAGCATTCCGAATACTGATTTTCAGTATTCGGAATTCTGATTTCAGAAATCAGAATACTGATTTCCAGATCATAGAATACTGATCCTTGGAAGGGACCCACAAGGATCATCGAGTCTAACTCTTAAGTGAATGGCCCATATGGAAGTTGAGCCTGTAACCTTGGTGTTACTAACACCATTCCCCAACCAACTGAGCCAATCTCATCCAGTATGAGCCACAAAAAGACTGAAAAAACAGCAAGAGAGGTATCAACTGTCCCACTTAATCTCTCTTCAGTCTGTGTGCTAGTATTACCAAGTCCTACCTGACTTACTGTGTCCCAAGTTGATGCTGAGAGTAGGCACAGTTGGCAGCAGCAAGAGGTGGGTGAGTACATCACTTTCAGGTTAAAAAAAAAAAACCTACATGCCCCCTTCCTAACTGAGATCAGTGAACCTCTTGTGGGTGGCAGGAACATGATTTAGGAATGTCTGGAAAGATCTTTGATTCTTGGACTGAAGACACTTTGAAAGAAGGAAGTGATGGTGGATGCAGGAACACAGCCCTGTGCTCCTGTGGTGCATCCCTTTGGGTGAGAGGTGATGTTGATTTGCTGAGGCACTCCATGGAAGCCTGAGCACCTACAGCCTGTGCTATACTTGTTTTCTGAGGTAAACAGGAAATCTCAGACCATAGTGATGTCAACTCTGAACTTCTCAGCAGGGCTAAATTCCATTTGAAAGGAAAAGAGCAGTAGGAATGATCTCTGTGTTTAGTTTTCTTGTATCTTGTCTTACATCATCCTCTCAGGATTGTGCAGAAGGCCAAAAGGAGACCTCTGATGGTTGTATAAATGACCTGCATAACAGGCTTTTCCAATTGTTGATATGGCATGTGGAAGAACGAATGAGCTGTGCTCCTCTTCTGCCTAATTCTGAGTGACTGGAGAGGGAAACCTTTGCTCTGAATCAGTGGGAACTTGAACCTATGCTTCTCTCCCTCCCCAAATGAGCTCTAAATCCAAAAAAGCTTAACTGCAAAAAGTGCTAAGCTGGATCTGAATTTAAGCTTCCACATCTGGCAAATTGTACCATCGCATTTGGAGTGTCATACATCTCTACAGGTCTAATCAAAGAAAAAAGCTCTCCCTACTTGTTTTGTTTTTTTTTTTTTTTTTCCTTGGCCTTTCTCTTACAAGCCTTGCCTCTTTTCAGGCTCCATCTTCCACCTGTTGGGAGAGAAAGTTGTTTTGTCACCTATATTTGTTTCTTTGAGCCACTGGAAAACCAGGAATTGTGTGTAAGCAATTTAAAACTGCCCTCCTGAGAGTTCTCTCGCCAAACAGTGTTTATAAGTCAAACTGCTCCACCTAAACTGCCTCAAAGAGAAAATGGAGTTGTTAAGTACAGTATGTGATTCTCTCCATCTGAAGATCTCAAGTTCCACATCTCAGTGCTGGCTTTGGGACAGCACTAGGAATGTTCCAGTACACTTGCCTGATTCAGCCCCTACTATAACTTCTGAAGTTGTGGCTCCTTGTATTGTGTCTAAATTAAAATATATTAAAATTATATATAGAAATGAGCTTCAAAAGCTGTCTCTTTGTTACAAAGCACTGTCCCACTCATTTTTTTTCTCCACAGAGTGCTGTCAAACGTGTCCAGCACTCACTGCAGCAACAATGTTCATCCTTCAAAGACAGCATTCTCAAAGCCCTCCGCAAACCCCACTGGCAGACCCTTCCTGCTACCCCTGCAAGAGGAATGAGGAACGCTCATCTTGCACGCAGGAATGCTGAAGTGAAACCAGGCAATGCAATTTGTCCACTGTCACATGGCAAACCTGGCTGTAGCATGAAGTTCCTGCCTTTCTAACAGCTCAGTCCTGGTTTCTAAACAATAACCCAAGCTTCCTCTCTATTCAGCAACTTAAACTACTGCAAAGGATTAAGTAGGCACGTAACACCATATTGAACAGGAGCCAAAAGAATTCATTTCACAGGAGAGAAAGAAACCAGCACAAAGAATTAAACAAGTCAGGGGGTGAAAAAGCTGTGTGATGATTAAAAGAAAGAAACAAACTACGCTTAACTGATAAACCTTATAGCTGTCAAATCTAACCCTCCCATACTGCTTCCTCTGCCCTGATTTGTGATACTTTGCAGACCAAAAAGACTCTTTAAATGAGGAAGAAATTTCCCCTTAGAACAGAGTGCAAGTCACTTCTGCCCAGTAGTTCCCCTAAAGGTCTCCCTAAAGTAAGTTACTTTACTGGGTAGTCAGCACAGGGAATAGAATTGGGCACCTCTCTGCGACAAGAGTGACATCTGAGTCCTGGTGCTGTACTACATAACCTAAACTGTGGTTCAAGCAGAGTATGTCTGTCTCAAAAGTGTTATGCTGTGTCTGTGTGGATTAGGCATTATTCTTGCTCTGACAGGGCTGCAGATGCTATGTAATCTGCCAGTGGGATAGCAAATGAGCTCACACAACCATTGAAAAGCCTTGAACCTGAGCAGCACAAACCTGGGCTTACAGGCTGAGCAAAGCAAGCCATTCATTGCAAGTAGCAAAGGCAACACAAAATGAGCTGGAATGAAATGGTTCACCACACTAATAAACCACAAGAACAGGAATGAGGCTGACCTGTGCTGCTCACTTGTTACTAACAGCCAGTTTCACTGACTTAACCAGTCTCCTCCTTTCCAGAAGACAACACAGAACCTCAATAATGCAGTAAGAACCTCCAGTGATTCCTCAGCACACAAAGCAAGCAATACCTTTCTGTTGGAATCATCCCTAAAGCTCATGGAAGCCTTGCAGCAGCGCAAGGCTAAACATCTCCTTGTAGGTTGAGAGGAGAGGAGGTCCTCATGTCTTCTTATGGAGAAAGAACCTTTTCCTGACTGAGATAAAAGATCTCTCTGAGAATGTGTAGGTGTCATTAGGATTATTTCTTCCAGTTTCCAGGTTTACTTAAACCAAATGTTCTCCTTCTATTCTACTATACTGCAATAAAAGCAGATGGCACATACGCTCAAAGAAAACCAGAGATAAAGGGGTTGTCTAGAACTTGAGTCTATTTCATGGTATCATAAAAAATTATGTCTTACACCTTGCTTGCTTCCATTCAGGCAGAAAGTATCTCAAGAAGGAAGTGCAGCATAAGTAATATACTTAATTTGGGTTGATATAATAAAATGATCAAACTGAAAAGTTGCAGCATGGCCTAGCAGGCAACACCAAATCTCTTTTACTAACTGATCCTCCCTAAAAGCTACTACAAGCAAAGGGAAAAATAAAATGGAGAGCAAGCAAAATGGAAATTTCAGCCAGCCTACAGGAACAAATACCAACAAATTTCCACACAAACATTTGAGACATTTTCTCCTTGTAAAACAACTCACACAAACAAAATACAGCCTTCAAATAATGAGGTTTATCCTCTTCTGTGCTTGATCCCAACACATATTCCTTTACATGGAACTCACAGTATGAGGAAGGAACATGAAAGCAACAAGCAGCTTTTTTTCCCTCCTTCCATGTTCTTCTAGCATTTTGCCTTGTCTTTGGTTTTACATTCAAGGAATCTGCTAGCTTTTGCAGATGGGAATTCTTCTGCTGAGCCTGCCAGTAGGAATTGCTATAACTGTGCTTGCTCACATGGAATTGCTATGAGTTTTCACCCCATTGCAACTTATATCACCCATGCTGAACACCATCACACCAGTGCTGTGCAGGCTCCCTCCTCCTGCAGACTAATCTTGCTGCTTGGCATCAATGGAAGAGCTTTCAGAGTTGAGGAGTATTGGCACACTTGAATACTCTGCTAATCCTCTTTCAAAAGGCATTGTTGCTATTCTTGGAATAATGAGTAGGAAGTTTCCTTGCTCTGTTAAGGGGTCCAATTAGAGGCAAAATTATTGAGTTGCTTTCTGACAGCTTGCTCCAAAGATGCCCATGACCCATTATCATTTCTGGGTGAAGCAAAGTCATAGTTTTCAGGGTATTGCCTAAATGACAATTCATTAAGCAACAACTAGTCAAAAATTGCTAGAATCCAAATAGCCTCCTGACAAGAAGTGCTTGTTTGGCTCAGAAGGAACACTAAAAGACTTTTAAATGTTGGGGTTTTTTAATGACCTTCCAATGAACAATCTAGGAACAAAAACCAGTTTGCTGATTCTAAAGCATCTAATTTTATTGAAAGATACAGGTTCTCATGAGACCTTATCATATATTGAAAATGTGTGGGTGGTTTCTTAGCCAGTTTTAGTGTCCATAAATATTCTCAAATGTTGCCAGAGGGAGATTACAAAAACTTATGCTTGTGCTCAGTAGAAAGGATTTCTGAATTCTAACTTATCTTCTTGGAGACTAGCCACTAGATGCTGTTGTTGCAGTAGAACAATCCCATCATCCCTAACTGAATGCAGTGTTTTCTCCCTCATTCAGCAGCATGATCCAGCTTGGCTTAGAATGGCTGAACCTCACCTGAGAAATGAAGTCTACTTTCCTGTAAAAGGGTGCTAGTACAGTTCAGAACTGCCTGTGAAGACACTCACTTTCTCTCCCACACCCATCCCATCTGCTGGCATTCTGATGTCTGTTCCCGTGTGTCCTGGTTTGAGTTTTCTCAGGAATTTGGGATCAAACCAATCAGTGGTCAGACTTGAATATTGACACCTGGTGTGACCACTGAAGGCATGGACACGCCTCTGAGAACACGGGGAGTTAAAAGCAAGAACTCCCAGGAGAACTGTCTCTGGTTCTGGTCAGGCAGGAGGGGAAGCCATGTGGCCTAGAGAGGTAGGCCATGGGTGAAGGGTCTGGAACCGGGCTGGATGGAAGGGTGGAGAGAAACAGAAATGTCTTTGTTCCCCATCCCCAGAGGGAGAGAGAGAGACAAAGAGCCTGAAGCCACCTAGAAATTTGATATCATGTGCCAGCAGTAGGCAGAGGAGAAAGAGAAGTGGGGGGAAGGTGCCCAGCCATGGGGATTCTGGGCAGCTGAGATTTCAGTCATCCTGGGAGCCCAAGACTTTTAACCCCTTTTTGGATAGAGAAAGTTTTGTGAAACATTAATCCTCCTTGATCTGAAAGAGAAAAGAGACAGCCTGGGACCTGAGATGTCAGAAATCCTAGGTGGGAGGAGATGATGGACTTGGCTGGACTTTTCTGGTATAGTCATAGACCGAACCAATTTCTCCTGCAACACAGACTGCATTTTAGGGAGATGCAATCATTTGAGCCAAGAGAGTGACCAGCTGCAGTGGTTGCATGTTCAGGAGTGGAGTGAACAGAGAAAGATGAGGAGGGTGTGCTGGTGCCCTCAGTCTTCAGGGAAGAAGAAGATCTCTGTTCTTGATACCCTCGGCCCCAGGGGAGGAGAAAATGGGGAGGAATGATGTCCCAAAATGAGAAACTCTTGTTCTTTGGTACTTGGCAAAGCATCCTTAAAAGGAGCCCTATGAGCAGTTTCGGTCCATGCATGGTGGTGAGAGCACTGTACATGGAAGAAAGATTTCACGATGGCAGATTTCTCCAGACGGTGCCATGAGTGACATGGAAACACAAAAAGGTCACAATTGTGCTTCCTGGGGGAGTCTATGGTGCAAGAGAGACTCCTCTCTCCCTTGATGGACTGAGAATTATCTGATGGGTGATAACTTAATCAGAAATCCATGGTTTTGTCTCACTGTGTTTTGTTGGAAATTGGGTGGGGGGGGGGGGAATGTTTTGGAAGGTTTTCATTCTGAATTCTGTGTTTGTCTTTTATTATAGTTATGGGTTAATAAAGTTCTTTTCTTTACTTTTAAGCTTGAGCCTGCTCTGTTCTGTTTCTGGTCGCATCTCACAACACTCATTTGAGAGAAGGATATTTTCATGGGTGCACTGGCATTGTGTCAGCATCAAACCGTGGCACCATGCCATAGATATGAGAAAGACATTAGAAAACGATTCACTGATCCAGGGCGTAACACTTCTCCTTCGGTAGTGGTGACCATGGATACAAATGTGACTGCATTTCTGTTGAGGAGGGGGAGGTGTTAGAAACCCGATTGCTGGAGAAGATGTGAAGGAGATGAAAATTAATGCCTGGATGCCAAACTTGAGGGTCTTGAGTCTTCAGCCAGTGTGAGGGACATGGCTGGCCAAAGAAAGCAGTGAAGTCATTTTCCTCTGTGGCACTACTAACATATTGCATAAAATTAAGGTAGAGCAGCTGTTTGGAATAAGAAATATAGGTAACTTTAAAAATACTCCCAGGAATCCCCTAAGTGCTTTATGAGGCAGGTAGTGGGGAGAGAAAAATAAAGGGAGTGCCACTGAATGCCTACCCATCTCTTAGGTGTGATCTGGCAGTCAGTATGCTGCAGAGCTGTATGAGGAGGATCTTTGAGCCAGGAATATCTAAACATTTTCTCTTGCAAAATGTACTGGAAGATTATTTAAGGATTTAAGTAATTCTGGGAAGATCTAACTGCTCTTTTTGCATGAGTGTTAATGAAAACTGAGCACCTGAAATGTCCTGGTGACTTTGGAAGACTGAGCATTTTAAAGTCATTCAGAGCAGATGGGAACACTGCTGTTAGATTCCAAATCTGAGATGTGCTGCTCCACTGTGAGCCCCCTGAGAAGACAGTTTCTTTGCCTTTGAACAGAACTCTCCTTGCAAATAAATGCTCAGATCAGTAAGCCATTTTGGATAGGAACTAAGAGCTGCCCTGCTTGCAGGTAAGCTAAAGATACCACACATGACTGCAGCAAATTCTCAGAAACCAATATTCCTTGAAATATACCTGGTTTCCTTAAAATTATTTCACTGTCCTAAAGCAAGTGTACAGGCTGGATTTTGTGAGCTCCCACAAGAGCATGCCATTCTACTGCTTTTAAACCTCCATAAGCTTCTCTGTGATTCTCCATCACTTTGCACTAGGCTTTGTGCACTTTTGACTGTGTTGTTGCAGCTGATTGGATTAGAAAAAGGGAAATTACCCTTTAATTTGTGTTTGATAGCTTTGTTTCCTTTCGCAGTGCAGTGGAAACTGCAGAATTAGGAGCCTTTATATAAAAAAAAATGTGTAAACAGGCACAGATTGAGGCTCAGCTAGTTCAAGACTGGCACTTAGAAATGTTTTAGGGATAAGATTGGGCATTACTTGTGTTGTATCCTTGCCATGTCCAAAGAAATCCTTCTCTCCTTTGGAAAGAACTGGAGTAAGATCCTTGTGTTTAGAAGGAAAAAACTCACAGCAAGGTCATATTCAAAGTGAGTCCAAAGCAGAAAGACTGTGTCAAGTTTTTACTGCAGTTGTTAGACCTTCTTCATCTAGTTGGAAAGGTCTGTTTAGCTATATGCAGGAGGGCCACAGGTGAAGAAACTTCCTTGGCTGCTATAAGTGAGTCATTCTGAGCATGCAGCTGGATTGAAGACTTCCAACAAAAACTGAAGGGGATATTGCAATAAGTGGTACCCTTCCTTCTGAGGCACTACTGCACCTGAGCCATGGCATGGTGCTGTAAGGCTCAGTGCCCCCAGCAAGATGGAATGCTGAAGCTACTTGAACTCCTTGTAAGACTAAATGGATTTTTGTTGTTGTTATTGTTGTTCCATGCTTGTGTGTCTAAACATAGAGTCTTCTGTCAAACTCCATTTAGTTAACAAAAATCGCCAGGGTACCAATAACAGCCTGGTTTCAGTTCACCAGCTTGACACCTGTACAACAGATTTTGTGGAATAAATGGGAATTCTGATTACAGGGAACTGCAGCCTTCTGTCCCAGAGGCAGCTATGTCTCAGTGGCAAATAATGGTCAGTCTGAGTCCTCAGAAAGAAAAAGGATTCTGTAAATGGAAATTCATATTCTTCTGGGTTGGGAAAAGAAAGTACTATGTCCCTCAGGGCAAGAGGGGAATTCCAGTCTACAGCCATTATTTGATGGAACTGTTTCCAATTCATATGCTCTAAACGCCTTAATTCAAAACCTCTTTTTTCTAAGGGGAATAGTGCTTCTGAAAAACCTTGTTAAGGCGGGGTATAGAGGGAGAGGATTTCTTAACTGCTTCAGCTACTGCTTCAGTGCAAGCTAGGAATGCTAAGCATCGCCCTGATAAAGTTCACACAACTATTTGAAACACAGGGAAATGTAATTGCACTACCGTGTAAGAGCCCTGTAAAGTGCAAACCAAAGGCTCTAGCAGACCATAGATCTGGGATCATAGAGGAAGAGAAGTAGAATCCATTGGAATGGTAATGGGCACCTTGAGTGCACGCTTGGAGTAGGTGGTGTTGCCTGGTTGTACCAAAGGGGTGCTCTGGGGATGACCTATGGGGCTGGGTACTGCCAGGGGCCATGAAGAAAGGAAATGCATGCCTGATTTTCCTTAGGAATATTAAATAGCAAAGAGACTAAGGGTGAATTGAATTTTCACATCTGTGTACAGCTCCATATTACACTGATTCTGGAAATCTAACAGTGGCTAGCTAGAATGGATAAGATATTAGAGGTTGGAAGGATATTCTTTGATGTTCTGCGCTCAACAGTTCAGCGTCATAGGCTGAAATTTTCTGTCGTGATCCTTAAAATGAGAAAGACAATTATTTGTGACCTTTCCTATCACTCTCTGCTCCATAATCCACAGCTGAACTCTTAAACCTCTGAAGGTATGTCTGCAACTAGACTGACTCAACTTTTATAAGCTAAACCCCAGCTGAGGCCAGGAGGTGTCAATGAGAAGTTAGCAAGTGGAGGAGTAATGGTGTTTTGAACTTTTGTGGGGTTGGGGTTTTTCTTTTATATACTACTCAATATTTCATAGTCTCTGCATAGATGTGAAAGATGCAGACCATCCAGCAAAGTCCAAATCAACAGGTTGATCTTTCCCTGTGCAAAGTGCCCTGAACAAAATTCTGTGGCTATCTAGGAATAGACAGGTTCCTTAACTGTGGGCTGTTGAGGTGTTATGGCTGGGGAGGGATTACTTTGTGCATATTTAAGTCTGTGTCTTTCTTCCATTTGTCTTCTGGGAGATTCTAAACCCAAAGCATTTGTTGCATTCTTTATTGCTGTTCCTCAGTTCATCTGTGTTTTTCACTCCTCACTCTCTCCCGTGGACAGCTTGGCTTGCTTTCCAGGGTCATTGAGTTTGAGCTGTCACACTTTATTTTTACAGTAATTAAGATTTGTGTAATATTCTTGCTTTCTTTGGCTCTCTTTCTGTGACATTTTCTAGTTCTGGTTTCTTTTCTTTTGCTTTTTTTGCTGGAGGCTCCAAGTTTGTTGGAAAGGGTTTTGCTGCCTGCAGTGCACACAGAATGAAAGTGCTGTGAATTTTTGCCACTAGACATCTACAGCACAGCTGCTTTTGACTGCAAGGAACTAGAGCCAGTGACTTTTTTACAGCTGGTACTGAGAGCTCCAAGCATCAAGATGAAATTAGGAGATGCCAGCATTTCCTTCACCTTCCTCAGCCTTTCTCTTGCTGCTGATGGTTCAGAAAGACTGTGGTAGCCTCTGCTTCTCAAAAAGATCAAGGGAATGACACTCACATTTACTGTTTGACCTCAGATGAAATGTCTCTATCTTTCTAGCTATGTGATGATTTTGACCAATGGGAGATTCATAGGAAGAAAAACCTTCAGGGAGCAAAACAAAAAAAGGAAACAGTGTGATGGAAGTACCAGAGGTGGATGGTGTTAAAATGGGGTTTGGGTATCCCAATTCTGCCTGGGGAACTAATAAAGTTAGGGCTTTTACATCAATCCAAGGAATACTCAAATGAATGGTAAGATGTAGAATTGTTATTAATGGAAGGAAATTGAGAATACAGGAAAATACAAGAATAAAGAAAAAAATTTAATTGTACAATCTTACCAAACTGAAATTCAAATGCATCTGGAGGTTGGTCCTCAAAGACAAATCCAGAGGCTCCTCAACTAATATGCTGCACTTGAAATTCCATAAGCTGTGAGGTAATTGTGGACTTCTGGGATCAAGCAATACTCGCACGTTTGAGAATGGGAAAGTCACCACCTCACCTGCAGCTCTCCTCAAAACAACAATGCTGGGTCTGAGAGAATGGGCTGCTCAACATGCAAAGCAGTAAGCTGGTCTGATGCAGGAGCAGGAACTTTGGATGACTAAGTGTCATGTTGCACAATATGCTGCAGCTTTGTGGCTCCTGGATGGATAGCATGTGTCTCTGAAACTACTGCCTCATCACCTTCTTCCAGCTGTTTGTTGTTTTGCTTTGCTTTGTTTAATGATGCCAGCCTTCTGAAGGACAGGGCCATGCAGCAGTGATTGTGCTGTTTAACTTCCTTCATAAAAACCACTGTTGTCAGGCAGCATTGGGGCTTGGGTGATTACCAGACCCTTTACATAAATCACTCTCCTGAAACTAATTTTTCTTAACAAGTTCTTGTATCAATGTTCTCTTTATTATCTCTCCTTGGGAAGGCTTGCTGTCTGTCTCAAGACCCTCAGTCTGTTAAAGAAGGAGGAGGCTAAACAGAGGCAACTGATTAAGTATGCATGTATTACAACAGACTGACTGTTGCTCTCCTGTGTCCCTCTAAATAATTGGCAGGGAAATGCAAGGTATAATAAAGTGTTTTGCTTTTTGCTTCTTTAGCATTTATAAAGGATGCCTTCATATGACACTGTCTTTTTAATTTTGTATCTCCTTTCCTCTCAAAGTTTTTATTCAAATTTACCTTCTTTTGTGTCAAATCCTTACAGAAAGGAACCTGGGGCTCTTCACAGCAGTGTGTGTCAGGGAAGAAGTAGGGGAAGAGGGATAAAGGCAGGGTAACTTACATTCCATTTTGTGAGGATCTTGGTGATGATGAATTTCTTTGAGGTATTGTTATTTAAATACTGGAGTGTTGAAGGAAAGAAGTCTGTTGACATTCCTATTTGTGATTCTCCGTTATCCTTGACTGAATTAAACAAAAAGGAGGAATTAGGGTAACAAAGGCTCCATACTTATCATGTTTAGAAAGTAAAAATCTATTTGGGCTAAAAGTTACAACACCAAGTTAATAAAATATATTTACTCATGGATCTTTGTCTCACTTGTGCTAGAACCAGGATGGGCATGAACATTGAAATATGCAGCAGTGCACTGAAATCTGCTGTAGCATTGGGATACATGCCACATCCATTACTACAGCTAATTGTTCTCACACAGACAACAGCTTTTTCTGGTACAGTGCTACCCTTCTTCGTGGTTGCTTATTCAAGATCTGTTTTTCGGTTAGCAACGCAGCCTGTACTTCTACCAAGGCTGAAATAACTTTTGCTATTAATTGCTCAATCCAGCTACTAGAAGTTTAATTAAATCTGCACCTGTTGCCTGTCCACTAGAACATTAAGGGTCCCTGCTCTCTCCTCACTTCTGTCTGTTCGTGGCTGTGGACTTCCACTGGATTGGCTTCATTGCCTTCCATGGTTACTCTGCATTTGTGCCAAGGTATCAGAACATAAATGTCACACTGAGCATCTGGAAGAAACTGGAAACAGAAAAAATGTATGAGTTATTTTCTTTTTAGGTCTATAGTTTATTTTGTGGAAAATCTTTATTTTGGAGACTGGTTCAAATGCTGTTTTGGAGATAGCTTCTTCTATCTTGTCTTAAAAACCTATCCTTATGTAATTAATAATTAAAACAACAACATCAAAAAACTGATTGAGAAAATTGGTTTAGGTTCTCCATCGTCAAATCCACAAACAGTCATACACACACAGAGAAATCCTGTGCATGGAAATTCAGCAAGGCATTCTACCCAGGAGATTTTCAGCCAGCTATGGAACTGTTATGCTCTTTCCAGCATTATAAATACAGCTTGGTGAGTGTCATGGGACATCCCAAGTTCTCAGGGGTGCATGGACTGTGTGCAACCTGCAGGTACACAAATGGGTGCAAGGATCCCCACATGTATGCCAGCATTGTGCCATTGAAGCAGAATTTCTGTCTTGCAAAGCAGGCCAGGAATATCCTCAGTGCATGGACTTGCTATTATTAACTAGAATACCTATCAGCAAATGAGGCAATTTCTGACTTGGTAAAAGTAGAGATCACAAGGCTGTAAGGACAAAGAACAACCTGAGCTGTTCAGTGAAAAGGAGCCCCTGAGAAACAGAACTTCACAGAGGACAAGGGAAAGAGAGGGGTCAGTAGCAAGTAATCAGCCAACGCTCGCACTCATCATCGTGATGGGCAGGATAAAATTGAGATGTCACTTTTCCAGATCCCTATCAAGATCTCTTTTATCTAAGTCCATAAATATGAAGCTACAGAGCCTTTCCCTCTTCATTTGAGGAACTTCTCTTTTTCCTTCATAATTTATATGAATATCAGTGCTTGGGGAAGCAAAAGATTAATAGGAACTGTCTGTGGCAAGTAGAGTGCAGGCAGGTTTCCTTCGTGCAACTCTGCAGCTTCTTCTCACCAGCAGTACCTGCACCTGCTTTAGCTTAGTCCTGAGCACCCACGTTGCTGCCAGTACCCCCAGATCCTGCTAACCCAGCCCGACACATCCATAGAGTTCTGCTGCTCATGCAGAAAGATGTACAAGTTACTGCTTGTTCTTCCAGTGTGGATTAGATGCATTAGAACCCTGTCCTGATCTTTCTCATGCTATTCCAGTCTTTCTCCTTCACCCATCTTGCCACACGCAGCATTTGCTAGTCCTTTGCACAACACTCAGTTTTCATCTGAGTCCTACAGCATCAATTCCTCCAGTTCCCCATGTCTCTTCCTTAAAATGCAGACCTCTTGCATTCATCTCAGTCCTGCCCAGCAACCCCAACCTCACAAATGTAGTTCTAGATTTTCACAGCACCTTTGCTGAGCAAACTTGGATTTGTCCCCCACAGAAATACCATAATAAAGGGTAGATAAACACCACTAAGCTCACTTTAGTTTATCTTAATTCAAATGCATGGTAGCCTCTTGGGGTGGTAGCCACTCTATGGTCTGCCATAGGAGATCTCCCCAGCTAGCAGAGGGTAGTGGTAGTAGACAATACCTACTATTTCAGTTTAAATAGGAGAATCCTCCATTGCAGCATTGATAAATACACCTCCCAAGTTTGTGCCAAAGCAAAGCCACGGCTGCTGCTTATCCTGCAGCACCTGCCACAGCACATCTGCTACAACAGCTCAGGGATGGTGGGGCAAAGGAGGATTTCTAAAGAAGTGAGAGAGAGGGACTATAAAAACTGAGTAGAGGTGACATAAAGCACATCTCACTTAGACAATTCATAGACAATAGTGAGTGACTATATATGTTTATGTACTTTTGAATCCCTCATTCCTTCAGACTTCACTTGCCTGCCAAAGATGTGTATCTAGAGGGAAAGGAAGACATATTCCAATCAGGATACAGGTGTATCATTCACATGCCTCTTCATCCTACCTATCCTATTGTTCAGAACATGCTGGCATACCATGCTCCTTGTCCTCCCAAGAGCTGTCTGGGAGCTGAGCAGCAGAAACCTTCCTCACAGCCTTGTTCTCAGCCCTGCTATATTCAAACACAGCCACTACAGTGTAGCTCTCACACTCTGCTCTCAAAGCAGAGCTGTAGAACGCAGGTTCGGGGCAAAAAGAGGTTAAAATAGCAAGTGAAGAAGAGGAACAAAGGTGAACTCAGTAATAATAAACTGGAGGTGCTGTGTGGAAGAATCTAGTGAAGTTTGTAGAGGGGCTCTAAGGTCTTTTCCTGAAGGTCAGTATCATTCTTGCTATCTTTACAAAAGCCACTGTACTACAAGGCGGCACTCAGGTCCTAACTCTTTTTTGTGACTTTAACAGAAGGATTAGTAATAGAGAAAAGTCATTAAATTAGTCTTATTTTAACTATTTTTTTCTGAAATATCTCCAACTAGTGCCACACTGGATCCCTGGAGAACAGTTACTAATTGTGCTTCTGGTTAGTGCTCACCTCAGGGAATTCGACAGCAGCAAATAACACCAGAATGGAGAAATAAAATAAATAGAGCTGGAAGATAATGAAGAGAGAGCGAGATTGTCGTACTCCAAGATCCTAAGTCTTTTCAAATTGAAGAAATCAGTATTGTCCTACAGTACAAGCTGAGAGGAGAAAGTAACTAACCAACCAACACAAATCTTCCTGGTAAGAGAAAGAAATTCCATAAACATCCAAGGCACATTCACATCCTGAAGGCATGTTCACCCTCGTTGCAGACCTCCCTTGCCACCTCTGCTGCTAACAAATGCAGCCTAGGTCTACACTGAACACACCCATTCACTGTGGTGCAAGTTCTGTAAGAATTCCCAAAGTGTTCCCACTCCCATCCATGCACCAGAGTGTGCCACAGAGCACTTGGGTCTGTGAACCACTGGATCTGCCCCAGAATAGAACGGAAAATCAGGCAGGATCCATTTCAAAGTGATGTCCCTGAGTAAAAGCTAATCAGGATAGACTAATGAAACTTGTTACCATCAAACCCTGTACTACAACCAGGAGGGATGAGTAAACACAAATGCTCTTCTTATTACTGAACATTAAAATTCAGCCCAGAACCCAATTATGCCAGATATATCCATCATACCAGAGCTCTTCTTGGGAGAGGCAAAAAAGATCTGACAGCACAAGACTGTCTCCCTGACTTGGTGATTGCATGTACTGCTGTGATTGTGCCAGGTGATGAGGGGACAAGGCTGCAGACCCCTTTATGTCTCTATACTTAATAGGAGAACAGGGGAGAGGAAATACAGCACTGGGAGGAAGAAACTGTGTCTTGCTAGGCAGTGTTTTTTGAAGAAGGTGCTCTGTCAACTTATTAACGTGCACTTCTGTGTGTGATAATTACTTTTTGCTTCCCCAAGCTCCATGCAGTGCCTGCCTCTGTAAGAGGCTTTTCCTTTGGCTTACATGAGAGGAATATTTCTGGTGTCTTCCATGTGCTTGCTAAGTTTTCTGCCATCAAAGCAAACTGAAACAGCAGACAACAGATTCTTAACCTACCTTTCTTCTCTACCCCTCATCATTCTGTGCAACTCAGAAATGGTTCATTGCTGCAAGAAATCTTGCTGGACTTGCATGTAATACACATTCACAGCCCTGCCAACCTGAAACCACGTGTCTCAGTTCCTCCTCAAATCCAATGCTCAGTTTTGTTTCCAGCCTCCACTGCTCATTCTTTCTAGTGTACATAACTGACACCGATCAAGGATGTCTGCTAAGGACTTTTGGCCAAATTACAGATCTTTAACTGGCCAAAATGATTTCTGTTATCAAGCTATCCAGGGACTAAATCAGATTTCATTATTTAGAGCAATATTATTTATGCCACAGAAGTGACCTCATAACATTTAACTCTTCTTGTCCTGTTTGTCTCTTTCTTTCAAGGCACTGTGCCTACTTGACAGATCAGAGCCCTGGGACACAGGTTTTACTCTCAGCTTTGACTAGTTAGATGTACTCTAACAAAACCTTTTCCATATCTTCATTCCCCCCTGTCAAATGAGAACTGCCTTTGTAATGACTGAAGGGTCTACTGCTAGATAGTAATGCATAAGAGACATTATTATTATTGCTATTATTATTAGTTACATTTGCATGGTATTTCTATTATTCATCCTGCCACAAGATTTTGCTATGGTTAGAGGTATACCAGCGCTTACATGCTTTCTACTTGATGCACTTTTAGATATTGGTAGGGTCATTTACTAGCAATATTCCACATGTGAGTAAGCACATTACTTCCTAAAGCACTTTAAAATGTAACATTAATGTGTATTTGTGCTCATCTCTTAAATGCAAGTGTTTCTGGTGTTAGGTCTGAGACCTGGCCATAGCAGACTGCAATGAAGCCTTGTAAAGAACTGCAGCAGATACGTGGGCTTTGATTCCTTTTATTTTATATTACCATTGGTGCTTGAGGCAGCAGGATGTAAATTGCTTAGTGAGGATTTGTCAGCATTTCAAATCTACATCACACAAAAGAAAACAAGTTCACAAGATGAAGACAATAAAGAAGGAGGCCTGTTGTCAATGAGACAAAACAGTGAGAGGTGTGTGAGGACAATTACTCTGGCATGTGAACAGGGAAAACACTTTTGTTCTCTGTGTGTGTATCTTGTGAGGGGACCCCAACATTTAACCTGAAAAACAGAGGTATTAATGGCAGGCAGAGACATCCCAAAAATCCTGCTATCTGCAGACATACTCTGCTGTCCTTTCTTAGCACTCTGGGTATTCCTTGGAGATCTTCAAAGCATTATCCAGCCAGGTTAAACTGCACTGTTTTATGAGATCTGATAAACTCTCATCACCCCACAGTGATGAGAACTAGTCACATAAACTCTGGGCATTCAGTAGTGGCCTCCTTCCTTATGCCTAGGAGTTGCTTACTGGGCTTCAACCAGTTGGTACCTGTTAAGGATAATGTTTAGTGTTTGCTGTTATTATGAATTTCTCCTGAGTGAGAGGCTTCATAAAAATAGAACATAAACCCCTGTCATTCCTTCCCTCCCTGAGCATCATTACAGTGGCACATGTAAATGAACCACACATTCAAAAACTTCATAGGAGCCTCTGCTGGGACCCCTGGCCCTTCTGCATCCTACAGTTTCACTGGGTCTTCTGCCTTTACCTTTGTAACTCCTCCCCACTGCTGTCCACTCTTCCATCACCTCATAACCTCCTGCGCAGATAATCTCTGCTGAAGCCCAAATGATGGCATATCCTATCTCTGAGTGCTGCAGAGGCTTCAGGGAGCATGCAGATGTGCACACCGCCGGGATATACTCCTGAGGCAATGCTCTAGCCACGCTTCTAGGCTTGGGATTTGGGGACTGGGTTAATATAGACTTAAAGGCAGCCTGAGGGTTGCCCTTAGCAGAGAGTAGAGACACACTGGAGATGCTTCACATCCTCTTCTTCTCCTCTTCCCCTGCCACAGTACTTCCTTTTTTCTGCCTGCCTGTAAGACAATTTGCTGAAAGCAAATAGTTTGGCAGAAGTCTAATCCCTGACTTAAAAACTAGTAGATTCTTTCTTCATTTTTGGGAGGCTAAATACCTTTAAATGTATGAGACTCAAACTCTTTGCCAACACTTTTCTTCCAACAAGGATACAATCTCGTATTCCGTATCAGCTTGTACACATGGCTGTGTAGGAGCCATGATAAATGAGGTGATAAAGGTGGTATAATAGTTTCAGTCAGAGCATGTCTAATGCTGAAAATATTTCTGTGTTCAGTTTAGCAAAAAGGAGAAACTCACCCCTTTCTCAGCAGAAACAAGTGAACAGCATTGGATGTTCTTGAAGCTAACATGGGGATCACAGCCCCCATATGAGTAATAAAGAATTCTTGGGGGAAACATTACAGCAGTTGGCTGTGCCATCCCAAATGAATGCCATGGCAAGTATGCAGAGAATCTGACAGTACGCAGAACTAACTCTAACTAGTTCCAGTGGTGGGACAGAAGTCAGCTCAAGAACACCTGTAACATCAGAATATGTGTATGATGTTATCTCTCATCTCTTCCAATTTGAAGCCACCTAGTTAAGTGAATTCAGCCAAGCAGATTTGCATTTAAGTGGTGACAGAATCTGTCTCTTAGACCTACCTAGATTGTAAAATAGCATGAATTACTGAGCCATGCAGTCTATCTACTTCAGAAGTTTAACTGGACATAGATTTATTAGCACAGAATGTTATAGAGGAAAATAACTTGAAGAGAGGTCTTTGGCATGGGATTCTGTGAATCCTCAGAGCAAAGGTATGTGATTCCTCAGATTCCCTGCTAGTTCAGATGAAGGTTAGTTATCCAGTGTCAGGGCAAATATCAGGGCAAATCCAGACACTCAGCTACTATGGTAAAGGGGGTCATGTGAGTACCTAGGCAGACACAAGCAATTTATGGTGCCCTACAGGCAATGGATTTACAAATTAAAAACCAGCAAGTTAAAGACAAGGACATCTGTGAGAATTCTGAAGTGACCGAAGAGCTGAACTGCCCAAAAGAGGCAGAATCAGGATTCCTCGAAAGGGAGGGGAAAGAATCAAGAAAAGAGGGCTGAGCTTTGTTCCTTAACTGAGGTAAAAAGAAAGGAAATAATCTCTACAAATATGGAGAGATACCTCTCTTTTCAAAAATGCTATCCCTTAAAAGGTCTGTGAAGAACCTTAAGGCCAAACAACACGGCTCCAGGAGGCAGATTGAAGGATGCTCCATGGAGGCAGGGTCCACACAGGAACTGCAATACCAAGATCCTGGATGTTGAGGTTCAAGAAGAAACAGTGTAAGAGCAATTCTCACACTGGAGCAGGATAATGTGAACCACTTCAGAGGAGTGCCTAGAAACCAACATGGCAAACAGATTGACAGCAATATCCTGAATTTTAATAGAAAGGTCAGAATTTGAAGAAACATCCAAAGTACAGCAAAACCTGAAGAATATTCCAAGCCTCCTTAAGATCTGTAGTAATTTCAGTGTCAATTTTCTACTTCTCTTGAAAATGACATAGATGCTTTAGTGAGGTTCAGCAAATATGAACTCTCTAGCAATAACTTCCTTAGCAGTAGCCCATTCCCATACAAGTGTTGGCAGGAGGAGCAACAGACTCCATTTGCCGGTGTTAAACCTCTACTGGTTGTCCCCTGAATTCCTACAGTAATTCCCAATTCTTTATTAACTTTAATATTCCAAGACTTCTAAGCAGCTATTAAAACAGAACACCAGTTCCAAGACAGGGTCACAGATTTGGAGTGGACTGTTCAGCCATCTGACGTATGCTGATTCAAGAAAACATCTAGGACTTGGTCTGTATTCCCTGGGTTCCTAAGCAAAATGTGATTTCTGTGATCATATAATATTTTCCTTTTTTCCTCCTATGCGTGTGTGTCTCTCTTTCTCCCTGTATGTATGTGTCTACGTTGGTTTCTGCTTTGTAACTGCAAATCCCACAGAGAGTTTCAACCAAGTTTCAGTCAGTTACAGTGATTTCAGAGATACTAACCTCTAGCAAGTTCCATAAAAGTAGCTGGCAGGGTGTAACAGAGAGAACTTTGTAGGTTCTCTATGATGGAAAGGCTGCTGAGTGAACTGAAGCCATTTCTCCACAGAGAAGTCTCCATGTTGGAGCGAGATGTTATAAAAGCCTCAATACCAGGAGAAGCTTAGATCAGAACTCTCATCTTGTTACGCATCAGAAAATGTAACTGTGACACAGATCTTCCAGAAGCCAAGCTTTATTAGTTCTGCAGATCACAGATTCCCTTGTTTTCAGCTAGAAGAGGGCAGGAAGGATAAGATTTAATTTTGTATTTAAAATCACTTCAATTTCATCAAAATGTTCTCTCTTAGTGATTAATCATGGAAGATATTGATCCACTTCTATCTCTCTCAGAAAGTGCAACTTCAGACCACATGAAAATAAGAGGTAAGCAATGAGCATAAAACAATACAATAATACCTGTGTGAGAAGCAGGCTGTGCAAACATAGCACAGAAAAAAGAAAAAAAAATCATTATCTAAAGAGCAAATATATCTTTATAACCCTGAAGTAACAAAACTCCTACCACCTTCTATTAAAATACTGTAAGAGAACATCACAAACCTATTACAGGAAGAATGAGAATGCTGCTTAATGGTTTTCTCATTGTTCACTGTTATCTCTATACATTGCTATCCATTGCTATTATCAGCACTCATTTACACCAGTGGAGGGATGTGTATTTCTGTGTGAGGACAGATTCACAAAAATCTGGCACAGATCCTCAGGTGACATGAATTGTCACGGCTGTACTGACATCAGTAAAGATGCACTGATTTCCTCCAGCAGATTATTTGCTTCTCTGTATGTAAAAAACACAGAAACTAGGTGCTGTTTCAGCTTGGCTCAGAGGCACTTCTGTGGACAAATGCTCATGCAAATATTCTCTTTTTTTTATGTGCAAATATACATATTGCCTTGCAGTACACATTGCAAGAAAGGACAGGAGCTTTAGGCTGCTTCTTATGCTGGAATTTAGAAAAAGGATTGTTCCTGGTCTACCTGCCCACTCCTGTCTATAACAATAGATTTCCAACTGCTTTGTCACAGATCTTAAAAGACACAGAGATGAAAGGGTCAGTCCAGCATCACAAGTCTGTTAAAAATAAATTTAGGAGGCATTAAAGTTTGATTTTAGGACTGCTAGTCCAATGCTCGAACTGAGATCTTAAATAGAGCCACAGGGCAGAAAAAATCCAACAGTCAAGACTATCATTTTCTCACCTAGGGCTTAACTAAATGAAATTACATATTCCAGAATAGATGAATACAAGAATAATACCTGTTTGTTTCAAGGTACATCTCTCTGAGGGAATAAAAAAGGGAATGTATATATATATATATATATATATATATATATATATATATATATATATATCTACATATAATGTTTAAAATTAAGAAAAAAGATAAAATGGTCACATTTCAGACTCTGTCTTTATAAATTACTCTTTTCTTTTTTTTTCTTATTTGTTTTATGTGGTTCCATGAAATGTGGACCAAGTAACAAGCACAGGCTACAAGTAATTCTAAAGCAAATAAAATATTTTCCATCTCTTAAACAGAGAATTATTTCTGGCTTTCTATAATGTTTTCCTTAGGGAGAAAAACAAAAGGTTTCATAACTGAGACTGGAAAAGGGAAATAAACCACTGCTGAACTAGGAAAGAAAGAAGAAAACAAGCAACCTAAAATGGCATTTATAGGGAAAATAACAGGAAAGCAGAAGATGAATAAGAAAGATTATGAAAGAGAGTCAGGAGATCTTTTTTCCTGTTTCAACCTGCATTCCAAGGCAAAAGGGAAAAAATACAGCTGAGAAATTTCTACAGTCCAATAGATATATATATTTGTGTAGAGGTATTTTAGCTTGCAGAAGTGCACATCATTTTATCATGTGAACTCTTTTTGTAATGAGTAAGTAGATGTCATAATTAATAGAAGACCCAAATTCCAGCTGACAGGCTCTGTTCTGGCACTATCTAAGGACTAGATGAGCATTCTGAGGTGAGATTTCTCTGTTTATTCTGACTAAAAGTGTAAATAATTTTAAATATGGCGTTGGTGGGAATGTGTGCAGTCTATCTCATATAAGTAGCCACCTGCTGCATGCATAAACTGTCTGAACCTTGCCTAAACTGTGCACATCATTTAATGAAGGATCTGGAAGTGCCAGTTGCTGCAAAGAGTGGGACAGCCAGCCCAAGAGTCACCTGGCACTGAGGCCCTGGCAGAAATTCTCAAGGGCGTTGTTAACACCTACTCAGCTGGGACATTTTTCCCTTAGTACCCTTCCAAGCAGCAACGTGTGTATTATTTTGAATGCTAACAGTGTTGCCATGTGAGTCCCCTGGTCCTAAAGTCTTCTCACAGAGCCTTAACTTGGATCTGCCTGGAAGGTGAAAGCAAATGGGTCGATACAAAGCATATGGAAGAAAGGTACCCTTGCCACCACAGAAGTTCTGTTTGCAACAGAAAATACAGCTGAGTGACATAAAAATATCACCATCTTATTTAGAAAAATTAAAAAATAAAAAAGCATTTGCATCCCTTATTATTTAAGGATTTTAAATTTTAGCTTTTCGCTGTTGTTTTCAGGCCCCAGCTCCTCTTGCTAAATGATGTGTACAAGTCTTTGCTATTCCAGCTACGGCTCTAACTGTTCAGGAAGGTTTCAGGAACCAGATAGAGAGGAGGTGTCTGTCCAAAGCACTGCTAGATATTGTTTCACAAAAATTCCTTCCTTGATATTACTTCCTGATGCTCCCATCCCACCAGGAAGATTTCCCACAATAGACATTTCAGCCTTGACAAAGTATTGCTCTGGCTGGGACTTTATACAGCATCCTACTGAAGTCTTATCCCTGTGGAAGTCCTTGTGCTGTCCTTACTCAGCAATTTTATAGCTAGAACTTCATCCTGAACCCTTCCTAAGTGAAGTCCTTTTCCATCTCTCACTTCATCTATTATTTCTTAAATATTGTCGCGAATCACTAACTCCATACGCCTCTGCCCAGGATTTTACAGGCCCTGCTGTAGGTAGAATGCAGATGTGTGTTATAAAGTATGTCTTAGCTGAGTGCAATGGAAGAGTTATGGATATATCTTTAAATTAGATGTAGTCAAGGAGAGTCTACTTTCTGTTTTCCTCTCAGTGTGCTCTTTATGCCAAAATCATCTAAGCAGGACTTTAGCATCTGTGAAGCTGTGCCAATGCAGACCTCTGTCATTTGAAACCTGCTTACAGCACTCGACTCCAAATAACTTCTGATGCTGAGACAGTACATTGCTAGCAGGGATTTGCAGAACCCAGGGAAGCACCAATGCAACTATTTCTGGTGTGTGAAAGCTCAAGGGAGTTAAAGCCTGAAATATGCTGGAGGAAATCTGAGACGCTGAAAGAAGAGGGCAGAAGTAGCATTCCTTGTGTGCCCAAAGTGAAAAGAATGGATATCTGGGGTACACGAGCCACTTGGAATTGTTCTGATCTTTTTTTTTTTTTTTTTAATTGCTGCAGGTTTTTTTTTTGTGCTGGTGCAATGCGCAAATACAGCAAAATATGTTAGTGGTAAACCATAATATTTACAGTTGTTGTTAGCTCCTATTGAAATCAGTAGGATTTTTTCTAATGTCTCTACCCTGGAGATAATCCACAGAATAGTACATCAACTCATAGTTAAAAAGAAAGATTATGGAAAACAGCACCTCTGCATATGCAATATCTTCATTTTAAAGTTACATAATTGAGCTTTTGAAATTAACAAAAAACCAGCAAAGAGTCTCAGAACACAAGAGCAATAAGTGAATTTAACATCATCTTTTAAAACTTGCCCCTTTACTAAGATAAAAAAAAAATTATCCTAATTCAGTACAAAATAAAATAATATAAATTTCAGTCTACTGCAAATCCAAAATGAGCTATAAGACCTCTGGAAAAATGTGACTTTAGAAAAATTCTTCTAAGGGTTCATGGACTTTGTTTTGCATGAGGAGTTATCTTGTAGACCAAACACAGGCTAATAATTTAAAGACAATACTTAGATCCATTATGTCATGCTAGACAAAGACTGTTTCTATGTCTTCTTTTCACTGCTGATTACATGGTTAAAAGAAGACTTTAATGCCACTTTAATACAGAATGTTTGTGAATTGCAGCCATGTCTTTTAATGGAAGGAACTATAACAGATTATTAGCTATTATTCTAATTGTATTTGTCAGAGTGAGTTTTCCTGCTAATGCCTGGGCTCAGAACAGAAGTCCTTCCATAGACAGCTCCTACTGAGAGTTTATCTGATAAAAAACAGCAGAATTTGGGTCATTCAGACTTAATCTGCTAAATTCAACCCTGTGGCATTTCCCTGATACTCAGTGAAGGGTACTGGGGATTGGCAAAGAAGGTTGTGTTCTGATAAAGAAGGGATGGAAAAATTATATTCTCAGAATTTGCCGACACTTTGGGATGGTCCCTAAAGACAAGAAGCTGCCTAGTAAAGGCGATCTGAGCTATGCTAATTTAGCAACCTGTATTTTTGAAGTAAAACATTCCATGACGAATGACCTTATTTTTTTGTTTTTAAAACTGTGAGATGCTTATGCAATAGCCTCCTAAGGTAGAAAGAGACAGATGCCATGGAATAATAATCAGCCTAATTCTTGCTGAAAATCTCTGCAAAAATCTTTCTCCTTTTCCTCCTCTCCTTTCATAGGTAAGCTGAGTACCACCTTTCCCACACAAAGACGTGCAGCAACAATTAGGGGTCTCTGCATAGGTCTGCAATTCTTCCGTTTCCAGAGATAATCTTGTTTTTGCTTGGGTTTGGGTTGTTTTTTTGGGTTTTTTTTTTAAGCTTTAAAGAAAGAAAAGTTGTCCATTTTTACAAAAACTAACAACAAAAATAAAGATGAAGTTTTCTTTAAAATAAGAGAGATGCTTCTTTTGCAGAAAACATCCCTTGCAGAAGACTGTTCTAGCTGACATGAATGTCCAAAAGCTCAGATCTTCACTTCTATCCAGAACCTGAGGTAATCTGGGCTGCAAAAAAACTCAAACCTGATTCAAAATGAGCAAAATTCATGGGCTGTGTCTGAGGTGAGAAGGACCAGCACACATCCACACTTAGATATTGCAAAAACCTCCTGTTTTGTGAAGGCAGAGGAAATTCCATGCCTGGACAGAGACGACAGTGCTGCCTGGGTGCTGCTGTAACCCCTGCTTTTAGCCACTGTATCCCAACATGCTAAAATATCCGTTTTGTTCTATTTAGAGTGGCCATTTTCTGTAGTGAGCAGTCAGTCCTCTATTCTTGGCTAAGAAAAAAAAAAATTAGATAACATTTAATTTCAGAGTTTATAACAGGGAAAACCATGTTTGGACATGGTGGGGGGGGGGGGGGAAGAAGTATGAGAGAACAAATACCTGGTCTGTGCAGGTATTAACATATATGTCCCCTGCTGTGCACAAAAGCAAAAATACAACTCACAGGTTGGCGAGCTGAATCATAAGGTATATTGGGCATCCTGTCAATTGGTGGTGAAAGACTCATCACCTTCCATCCAAGCTGCCTTTAAGTTAGATTTTGCAGTCTCTTTGATTTCCCTCTAACAGTCAGAGACGGGAGAGAGTATGGAACTCAGTATACACAATCAGTGGGGGGAAAAAAAGAACCTGCAGAAATGAGAAATGTAGACTGTTTGGCATCTCTTATATTTCCTTTTCTATACAAAGGTTTTGGTTTGCCTAAGCTATAGAAGGAAACAGAAGTTGTCTATTTTAATCTTCTTGAGCAAAGAACGCTGCAGGGATTGCTCTGTTATCCCCAGCAGCAGCCCTGACTTTCCACAAAAAAGGCTCCATCCAACCTTCTATCTATCTATCTGAAACAGAAAGATCATCATATGATATATCAGCAATCAGTTTTGTTCTTAATGCACTTCTCTTTGTGCATTTTGGCATGAAGAAAGAAACCCTATGATTCTTCCCCCAGTCATATCCCACTGCAAAAAGAGCTCGGATAAGGAGAAAGTATTTAGTCTTATGCAGAGAAATTGATTCTTCAGTCAGTGTAATGACGTATGTTAGAAACTCTGTGCAGAAGCAAGGAAAGCCCTTGCTGAGATGATGTTTCTTACAGAGCCTTCACTGCAGGGAGTCGCTCCTTAAAAAACAGTGAGGTTGATTATGCATTTTTATTTGGGTTTCTTAGTGGTTTGACTGGAGGGATTCAAACCATGCTATTCTGGATTTACACCAACTGGCATGAGTTCAGAATCTGGCCCCACTTTTTTTTTTTTAAACTCCAGCTATTTCATGATGAATTAGAGCCAGATCCTGCAAAGGCTTACTACCTGCATTAATACTTTGAGGAGCCCACTCACTTCCTCTAAGTTGTGATTGAAAAATTGAGTCTTATGGTGCAGTATTTTAGAAGCAAGCATATGCTCTTTGGGATTCAAGCATGCTTTGACCGTACCTATTCCTTTAATAGCATTTCTTTCAATAGCAATATCTTCACTGATTTTCATAGAATCACATGATATGTGATAACAAGCTGTTATGGTGTAACTCTGCTTACACCAGTGGAAAATCCAGCTCCTCGTTGTAGTTCTGCTTGTGTATTCAAAACGAACATGAGAGAGAAGGGTCCCTTTATTTAAATTGTCGAAAGAGAAAAGGAAGATGTTTTGGGCTTTTGTACTTCATTTGTGTGCTTCATATGTACTTGTGTGTTATGCACTTCAATTGTTTTGACATCACTATAACAAAGACAATAGAGACAATTCTAGGAAAGACTTTGATCTAGTTTTACTACTTATATTAGTTTCTTTCTTCTCTAAAAGAAGCCACACTAGAAAGTATGCTCCTTCTCCTTCTAACTTTACTAACTCTGGCTTTCAACCAGAAAACATCCCCCTGCTTTCCAAGTGCCTAAACAAAGGAAATCACAATACTGACTGCAGCTGTAATTACCAGCTGGTGAACTGATGGCATATACTGAATACATAATCCAGGAGAATGTTGCTCTTCAGTAGTAGCCCTTTCCACCTATAGTGCTGGAATGCTCACCCTTGTTTACTATACATTCATACACACACAATACATTTCAGTTTCCAGTACTAGTAGTCAAGCTTTCTTCACTGAAGACAAGAGACCAGCAAAAAATTCTTTGTCCTTATGGAGAGCTGGATCAGTGTCAGATGCCACACACCAAAAAAAACAAAACAAAACAAAACAAAACAAAACAACAAAAAAAAAACCCAAAACCAAACCAAACCAAACCAAAAACACACCAAAAAAAGAACTTAAAAAACAAACCACAAAAAAAAAAAAAAAAAAAAAAAAAGACAACCCACATGCAAGGGCGATAAGAACCATAAATGTCAAATCTAAGTACAGCATCTGTATACATCACGTGCAATAATGCACCCCTTACATCAGTGAGGGCAGGAAAACCCCAGCTCACTCCAGGGAGGATGGGGTTTTATAGACAGATACCAGCAACTTAAGGCAAGCAGAAGCGACCACAACGCTGCTGTGCTTTACGAGGCTTCTCTCCGCCTGGCTAAACCGCACTCATCGTCGATCACGGACTTATTTATTTCTGAGAGACAATGAGGGCACGATGCCGTGTGTGAGCACCGCGGGTGAGCTGTCCAAGGGGCTCCAAACGGGCCACAGACACTTCTCCGGAGGAATGAGCGCAGTCAGCCGCGAGGCTGATGCGTCTTGGAAGCAGCATCCTGGCTCCTCTTTGCACTCTGCCTGCTCTCCCCGAGATCGCACCGAGGGAGGGATTCCCCACCCACCCACACACTGCCTCTCCCTCCTTGCGAGGCTGCAGCGGGGTAGAACCCCGTTCCCGGCTGGATGCGGGCCCGGAGAGAGCCGCCACCCTGCCCGCCCCCTCTCCCCTCTGCACTTACTCGGCTCTCCGGCTCAGGACGCCTTTGCCGATGGCCTGGGGGGTCTTGTGCTGGAGCAGCGCGGCACAGCAGCCCTTGTCCCTGCCGTCCTTCTCGGCGGGGTGCTGGTGGGGCTGCGCCGCGGGGTGCTGCTGGCCGGCCCGCCCGCCGGGCCCCGCCGGTGCCGCTTTGCCCGCGGGCGGCGGCGGCTGCGCCGGGAGCTGTTGGTGGTGCTGAAGCGGCTCGGGCTGGCCCGGCGGCGGCGGGGGCTGCTCGGCCGGCGGACCCTGGGGCGGCTCGGCGGGGGCCGCCGGCGGCTCGGCGGGGGCCGGCTGCTGCTGCTGCTGCTGCTGCCCGCGGAGGCTGCGGTTCTCGGTGCTCAGCTCGTCCAGCCGCCGCTCCAGCTCGTCGATGCGCTGGCGCTGGGTATGGATGAGGCTCTGCTGGTTCTGCACGATGGCGGTGAGCTCCTTCAGGTAGAGCACGGCGCGCACCGGGTTCTCCAGCAGGCTCTCCATGCCCCGGCCGCCGGCGCGGGCCCCGCCGCCCGCCCGCTGCCCGCCGGCGCTCCGGCCACAGCGGCGCGGGATGCGGGCGCGCGCCTGCCACGGGCACGCGCCCCCGCGCCGCCGGCGGCCGCGCGCTCCCGCGGACGGGCAGGAACGGGAGCGGCGGGAGGGGCCGCGCACGCGCGGGAGGCACCGGGAGGGGCCGTGCGTGTGCCGGGAGCTGCCGTGTGCCGGGAACCGGGCCCGACCGTGTGCCGGGAACCCCCGTGTGCCGGGAGCTGCCGTGTACCGGGAGCTGCCGTGTGCCGGGAGCTGCCGTGTGCCGGGAGCTGCCGTGTACCGGGAGCTGCCGTGTGCCGGGAGCAGGGCCCGACCGTGTGCCGGGAGCTGCCGTGTGCCGGGAGCCGGGCCCGACCGTGTACCGGGAGCTGCCGTGTACCGGGAGCCGGGCCCGACCGTGTGCCGGGAACCCCCGTGTGCCGGGTCCCGTCCCGCCGGTCCCGTCCCGCTGGTCCCGTCCCGCCGGTCCCGTCCCGCCGGTCCCGTCCCGCTGTTCCCGTCCCGCCGGTCCCGTCCCGCCGGTCCCTCGGCAGCTCCTGCCGCCGCCCCTTGCCCACCCGGCTGCGCTGCCGGGCGGAGCGGCAGATGCCGGGCGAGCCCTTGGCAGCCCCTCCAGAACCTGGTCTGCTCCTTCTCCCCGACTGGCGTTTCTGAGTGTTGCTGTGCTGTCGTTGTCCAGGGCGGCTCCAGCACCTCAATGTCCTTTGTGTAACCTGAATGCTGGGTTAAATCTCTCAAAAGCAGATTTCTGAGGAAAATGGATGTTAAAGAACTTGGAATTTCTTGTGTCCTTTAGGTTCTATGGAAGAAAGCTAGGGCTTATTGCAGAGTTTTGCTAGGGGTGTAGCTGCCCTGTAGGGCAGGGCCTTTGCTGTTAGACTCCATGCAAGTTTTCTTCATTTCTCAAGAAATACCTTCTCTTGCCTTTCTTTATCCACACCCATAAGTATTTGCCAACCTACAGCCTTGAGTTTGAGAGACTGTGTGCTTTCTATTACATTCATCAATTAATAACCTGGTTAAGGGTAATAAAATTACTTTCAGTAATTTCTGTGTAGATCCTTGAAGTTACTTCTGTGACGGGTAAAATCCTATCCAATCATTGTGAGTGCAGAAGATCCAGGAGGCATCACGAACAGTCAGGTTTTAGACAAGCATGCCAGTAGATTTGACTCACAGTACAAGTACTCTACTCTACAAGTAGTATAGAGCTATTCTTATTTTGCCTTTTCAGATCAGCAGGACCTCCTCTGTAGCAAGGATTTAATGAAGTGAGGAAAGAAGAAATGTGAAAGAGAATCTTTGTTTCAGATGAACTGAAAGGTGTATTTCCAGTCTCTTCTGTTCACAGATAGCCTTAAAATGTAAACTGATGCAAACAGAATCACCAGGATTAGAAACTGTTCACAGACTTCTCCTAAACCAGAATTGCTATTCACAGTTCTCTTATAAGCACTTAGAGGTGGCTTTGGAGTATCATCCAACATTGCCACATTTCTCCTGTATGTTGGGGGAAGACCCCAGAGCGAACTCGAAGGATATGAGCATTCAAATCTGACACACTTATGATTTTATTGGAAAATTGTATGGGAAACGTTCCTTACTCATCTCATTGCCTAGTGTGTTGTTGATGTTTTATGAGAGGAAACTGGCATTATTTAGCAAGGGGAGGGATGGTTATAGGGGCATAAATGAAAAAAGGAGCACACAGGAAAACAGGAGGTGAAAACACCTAAGCTATATTTGGGGAAGAGTGGAAGTGATCATTTGAGAAATTGTGCTGGCATGCTGTCTGCTTTCAAAGGCACTACTGAACAGTATTTCTGTCTTGCCTGACAGGAACAGAGTCCAGGGACAGCAGTGGAAATAACAGGCTTTAGGCATTGGTAGATTCTGGGATACAAACTGTGTGCACACTCATACATGTACGCGTGCACACACACAAGCACACAAGCACAGGGTATTGGTAGGAGAGATTTCAGGCACAGATTGCTTGTTTGGTAGAACAGAGGAGGCTGTTTTAAATCTTAAGGCAAGCCCTGTGCAGAGTTCTGGTTTTGCAGTAGACATCATGCTCCTTTGCAGCTCAGCTGGATAAAAGAGATGAAGAAATAAGGGTCATAGACATCACACTGGCCTATCTAGGTAAAGTCAGTCATGTGGCATGTATTATTAAGGAAATATTAATGAAAAAGAAAAAATAATCCTGATTTGATGGTTGAGGCTGGGGCAAAACAGCTTGGAAGTCTTGTGTCATGGTACTTCAATGCCTATCAGAAGAGGTGACTTTTACTGCACAGAGAAAACCTGACATACTCACTCCCTGCTTCTGCACCTTTAGTTTGCTTGACCAGCCTTATTAGCCTAATTTGTACTAATAAATCTTTGTCATAAATTAAACAGAGACCTATGACCATGTATTGGAAAGCTAAAACCAAGCAGATTAGTAGGAGAACAAGAAACAAACCTGTTTTCTGTGCAGGTGTCATAACTGGTGGACAAAAAGTTTACAACCAGCCCTGATCTTCCAGGTTTCTAAAGAGAGCATGTGCCAAAGGAAATGCAGCAGAATGCTTTTGTGCCTAATGTGAGGGACTATGCAAGGATTTCCTTACAAAACTTCAAGAGTTAATAGAGTTACATAATCCTCTGTAATAAGAAAATTCAGTAAAGATGGAGTATTCATCCAGGAGGAATCTGCAAGCACATCACCAGAAACTGAATGTCTTCTTTCTCTCTGTGAGAAAGATCCTGCATAGCTGGAAAACGCCTTCTCTTTTATCCAGCCATCATTGTGGCTGTTTGATTATGCTGCCACAATAGCTAGCATACATCATTTGCAAAGCTCTGCACACTGGCGCAGTACTGTTCTGTAGAAGGTGAATGGTAGGGTTGTGGCCATCAGAAAAAAAGGGAAATGCAGACACAGAGTGGTTAAATTATTTGTCCAAGGCCATGCAGGAAGCTGGGAGAGAGGATGTGGCAGGAGGGACGAGGGGGGAGAAACATATGATGACACCACACACACACAACACAACAGATCTCTGATTTCAAACATCTTTGGCATTTAGCACAAACTTCAGGTCATTAAATGTTGCTGCTTCTCTCTTAGGAGAGATATTATCTGGAAGGAAGCAATGGCGAAGATAAGGAAAGCCTGAGTTCTGTTAAAATTTTTCTGCCATAGATAATTTGTTAGTATTGTATTTTTCAAAGTGCTGATTATTTTCAGTCCATTCCAGAAAAAATAATCATTAATAATAATGGATTAATTATGTTCTTATGGAATAAAGTAGCTTCCTTATCCATTTAGCAAGGTGCTTGGGCATTGCACAGACAATTACAAATAAAGTGCAGCAGTAGTAATTAAAATAAGCATGCATTATAAAGCCACAACAAAATGCAAATGAGTCAAGCCCCAGGATTTAATGGAAAGGTCTAATACGACATGATTTAATTTTATATGTCTTTAGCTATTTAACTCAGAGTAAAATTAATCCATAAACAAAGGTATACTGATAAGCATACATGATAGGGAAGATAGTAAGTGTTTCAACTGCTGAAAAATTTTCACTGCAGAATGTTCTTGTAACATTTTCTGAGAGGTCCTAATCTCACTGTAATTTTCAACACCTCACTGAAACTTGATGCAAACAAATCACTCCAGCCTTTTTGACAGAGACTTCCCGTGTTTTTCCATTTGAAATTCTGTTTGAGGCATTCCCTTCTCTTATCTCCTCTTGGACAGGAGGTCATCACAGCAAACCCAGGTAGTCTTTTCCTCATTTCTTGCATTTGATCGCAATTTCCATCACCTTCCATGCCTTAGCCTTGCAAGGTAACAACTTAACCCTGGTAATTCAGCATCCAAAGTGCTTCCAGTTGGAGAAGCAGGATATAGAGCTTAGGTTCCCAGCTATGATTCTGTGGACTTATTATCATAAGCTTATGATAAGGTTTTTATAAGACCTGCATTTCTATTGTCTTTGTTTGAGAAGAAAGAGAATTTAGGAAGGTGTGTACAAGGACACAGAATACAACAAAGATTATTGGTGTTTAAGATCAAGTCCTTGATACTTAAGGAAAGGTACATTTAATGTTGGCAAACTCACCTTAATTAATCTAACATTTTCTCCCCTTCCTCCTTCAGAAAGGCAAGTGAAATCCCCACAGCTGGTATTTCTCACCAGATCTAAGGTCTTAAGGAGAACATACAAGGAAGCATAGCACAAACCATATAAAACGCTACAGAACTAGAGTAAAAGATGGGAGGTAAGAGATGCAAGAATCATGGTCCTGTATTTCCATCTTTCATTCCGATTTCTGGGGGAAGACGGGGGTATTTTCAGTCTCACTTGGAAGTTAGCAGCTGCTCAAGTAAAGATTTTCACAATTGCTTGCAAGCAGCCTGCAGTCCAAAAAGAATTCTGCAGGAATTAGATTAATAATTTCAAAATAGAGGATAGAATCAAGACAATAATAATGTTCTCATGCATAATTTATGGCAGAGGAAAATAAAAGTGCTTCTCCTGAATGCTTCTTTCACACAGGCTTCTTTCACTTGAGGCTGCATCCAGAGCTATTCAGATCAATGAGATGTTTCACCATCCTGAGTCCAAGCCAAGTCTCTATCTGCTGACACCCGTTAAACAGATGGATAAAATGAAGCTAACACAAGAGAAGCATGTTGCCCACAATCACACAGGACACTGCTCAGTGCCTGTAATTAGAAAACTTTGGAATCAACAGTTGTGTTTCCTCTGCTTCCAGCGAACACTGAGTAAAGGTGGCAGTGGTTCTCTGGCACCCTCTAGTCCAGCACCTAAAGCCAAGTGTTGTGGTCTGCAGTCCTGACATCTGCAGCAAGGTGAAACCTCTCTGTCTCTCTTGTGTTGTGGCTGTGGAATTGTTAATTGTTAATTGTTAATAAAACAATTGTTAATTGTTTTATTGATACCATAAAACTGGAAGCAGTGGGAAACATCTCAATTTATAAATTAAACATAAAGAGCTGAGATGTAGTAAGGGCAAATACTTCAGTTTCTTTCGCTTTTGGTTGGGTTTTTTTCCTCTTCAGTTGATTACAGCTAAAGTGCAATATAAGTGTTTAAAGCAGCTGCTCATCAGGAGAAGGTACAAATTCTGGATTTTCAGCTTAGTTGAGATGTGTAGTTTTGACACATTTTAAAATCTTGACTGTATTTGAACTGTGCTACTGCAGCCCTCTGTTATTTACTGCAAAATAAAAGGAATCAAGGTCTCTCTTCAGACAGTGCTTCCCCTTTTCAGTTGCTAAATGTTATATTATTTTCTGCCTTTTTCATGAAATTAAGCTTTGATCACTTAATTGATTAATTCTAGAGAGCAAAAGCTACACAGAGACATTTTCTTCAGAGTCAGTCAGGTTTTTGTTTGAGCTGACAATTGTTCAGTCTTTTGTAAATACTGCAGTAAAATGAAAAAAAAAAAAAAAAAAAACCCTGAATATGAGCTTGATTCTCTCAATATTATCTGACTGGCTCCTCCAAATATCAGAGGAGACAAGTTCATGTAATCTGACCTTGCGTAAGATACACAGTGAAAAAAAAAAAAAATCAAAAGAAAAAAAAAAGAAATTGAATACTGGTAAGTGTAATTCATACTTCTATTAGAAGTTTTTTTCTGTAATGGTAGAAATCAAATACTGTCAAGAGAATAAAAAACATTCATGAACAGAATTTCATGAGCATTTCAGCTCAGGCTACTATACAGCATTTTTCTAATGAGCAGCTGTTTAGAATATTTATGTCAGCTTAGCTCTTAACTGAAGAGAGAAAAATATTTGACAGAAGAAGCAGCATTTGTCCCTACCACATTTCAACTCTCGGTGTTTGGTATATAGAAGACATTTTCCCTTTGTTTCTAATTTTGTGCTATCAGTATGACTTAACAATTCAACAGCCTCAACACAAGAAAATTCACCTTGTTGCAGAATTCAGCTTAAAGAAGGTAAGTGCAGACCATAACACCTGGCTTTTAGCTGAGGACTAAAGAAGAAGATACCAGAGGACTCTTCCTGCCTTTACTCAATCCTCATCTGAAGCAGAAAGAACCTTTTCTGGTTACAGACCCTCAGTGCAGTCCTGTTTCACCTTGACAGTGTGGCTTGTTTGTCTGTGCTCAGGTTTCATAACAGGGGTAAGCAGATGCTGACTTCTCAGGGAAATTAAGGCCAGGACAAATCAATAAAGCATCTGGCCTGATGTGCTACATACTGTATACTCTCATGCAGTTTGGAATATGAGTTTAAGAAAAATGTATCTCCAGAAATGCTTCAGGTACTACTGGAAAGATAGTAAAAGGTAGAGAATTTGTATCATTCCATGATATTTTGTCACTGTAGTTAACCTCTGTCATGGTTGACAAGTTGGAATACTTTTCTTATATTAAGTTATTCTTTTTATTTTCCAGACAAGAGTAATTATGCCATTCTCTATGAGGGTAAAGAGCTCCTTAGTCCTAAAGTTTTTTCTCTCCTTGAAGGCGACTGATCAAATCACCTGATGATATTATTTTTAGCAAGATAAATTGACTGATCTCTTTAAATGATGCAATTTTCTAAAACCTTGAGTCTTTGGGGTTTTTTGGCTTTTGAGGTAATCTTTCAGACTTCCTGCTATGGAGCATGGTCTAACTAGAGGCAGCCCAAATGTTTGCTGAAGAGGTCGCTGCTGAGATGTGCTCCTGTCTCTTGTTGCTCATTATTTATGGGGTCAGGCTTTTGCTCAGGTCAGCTTTTGTCTTCCAATCTGCTTGTAGACAGGATCCTTTCTGCTCAGACATGCTGTCTGGTGACAAGTATTTCTGTGTTCTATTTTGGTGTCTGAAAGAATTTCAAGGAACATATGAACAGACAAAACTCAAAACTGAAAGAACTTGCTCCAGACTTTTCTTTGAGGAACACTGCAGAATTGTTTCAGACATCCACCACCATCCACACAGCTGCAACTGACTCTACAGGGTAGAACCTCTGCCTCGTGCAAAGGACACAAAAGACCCCTCTGTTTTGGGAGACCCATAAAGAGCAGGAGATCGGTCAAATGGTGGCAGATCACAAGTCTAGCTTTTGTGTTGCATGAATTAGCTTAAGGTAAGGTTAAGCTCTGGTGCAATTTCTCCAGTCTTGTGAATTTCTCCAAAACTGATAAGATTTTAGCGATGGTTGAAGCCAATTTGGTGATAAGGCAAGCAGCTGAAAACTCGCAATATTTACCTTGTCCAGAGTGAAATTCCCCACTGATTTTCTGGCTACCTTATTTGTACGCCTCTCAAGTAAGAGCAGCCTAGCAGATTTTTTCAGATAGTGAGCAGAAGTATCTTCTAAACCAACACTACACTCATTTTTAAAAGATGAAATAAAGAAAACAATCCCCACAGCTCACAGCAGCACTGCTTTGTCGTTCCATCCATTGCAGAGATAACAGTTCAGTTACTCATTCCCTCTGCAGCACTCTGCAGTGATCACCTTGGGAAGCAAAGAAATGGCAAAGGACAAAGGGTCTTGTCCCTAGAGGGAGGGAGGGCTAAGGAGCCACAAACAGTGGCTGGATGATGGGGAACAAAAACTGATGTGAATTGGGCAGCATGACATGCAGGGAGACCGGTGGAAGGGACAGAATGCAGGGACTGAGAATGCAAAGGTTGTCAGTCATGATGCTGGGCAGAACTGAGGCAAGGGGAAGGCTGATGTTTAGTCTGCAGGCAAGACTGGTGTGGGAGTTGTGGAAGAAAAGTAAATGTGTAAAAAGAGGCACAAAGTGCTCTCAGTAAGCTGAAGAGAATGGCTGAATATTTATTATAAAGACATGCTGAGTACAGTCAAAAGGAAGACTCAAAACTTGAAAGTTGGGTTGAAGTCCATTTTGTAAGACTTGAAGAGAGTATGGGTCTGGATCCTAAAGGAGTCAGAGCTATTTGCTGATTACTTAAGTTATGATTTGTTTAAAAGCTTCCCATCTGTTCAGGTTTGTACTCTGTTTCACATTGAAATTACTGCTGGATGGATATCATAGAGTGGTGATTTTGGACACATTCTCACTGGGTTTTAACTTTTTGTGATATTTTAGGCTTTTTTTTTTTATAGAAATCATCACAAAAAAGGCAAAGCACAACCAACTGTGACAGAACATATAAAACAGAATGAGCTGCCTACAGATAAATGAAAACAGTCCAAAATAATACAGACCAATGTGAATCATGACCAAGAAGCTTATTTGTAATAATAAACATGTCATCTGTGTCAGATAAACAAATCACAAATATTTATTAAGATAACAAATGGATTGTAAATACAGAGACATCACAAATTCAGATCATGTCTCTCAGTGATAGTAGATATGAATTACCAGCCATATCTGCCAAAATAAATCTGGCATTCTCACAGAGTCATCATTTAAAAAAAACCAAAACAATAGTAACAACAATAATAAATAAAAAGAAGGAGAGCACAGAGGAGAGGGCAGACAAGCATTGTTTTTTTCTTCCACTAATATGACATCATTTAGAGAGATCAGTCTGCATTAGTTCTGCTAAACATGATATAAGCATGACAATGATAAGAAAAAACTGGAGGCAGGGTTGAGGAAGAGGCTTTCCTGGTAGCCGCAGTTCTGACCCCAATCCTATAAGCTGCTCCAGGCAAGCAGGTGCATGAGGCCTCATTTTCAAATCAGTGGGTTCAAGCCAAGCACAAAAGTCTGTCTAGCCGAAGCATCAGCTGCCAACTTCCACTTATCTCCTTCTGCCAGTCTTGCAGAGGCAGGTAACACTTTATTGATATGGCCTGAGTTTCGATATAATGCAAAAAATATTATATTTATTCTTTAACTCTGCTTGTGAAATGAAGCTAGACAGTTTTAAAAGACCAAAATTAATTTTCAGGATGACCTAAATAAAACCATTGGTTCCTAATGCATACCTGGCATTATTTTGTCATGTTGTCCTGAAATGGCAACAATGGAAATGGAGAGGCTGAGATTCTGCAGCAGGGGGGATTCTCCCTTAATATACATTCTTGTGTTTCAGACTATAGATTTCAGGACATAAACAGTACTATACCAAACTGAACAAATCAGGCCTGTAAAATACCAAATGTGACTGAAACAATATTGGGCTTGGCATTATTTTTTTTGCATTTCCTTCCCTTCTGTGAAGGTAATGGTGTGTCCTGCTGCCTATATTCAAAGGCAGAATGGAAAACTCTTAATGTGATAGTCTGCCTTTCCTGGCTGGATTTCCAAAGAGGAAAAGGAGCAAAACTATTGTTAGTGCTGGTCCAGATGGACTACTCTGCCATGAAAAAGACAAGGTAGAATGTTATGCCACCATTTGCATGACTGTCAGGAATACAGTCAAGAGGATGGGGCGACACTCTCCTCAAAGGTGCACAGCAACAGGATAACAGGCACAGGGGACAAACAGAAACACAGGAAGTTCTATCTGAAAATGGGGAAAAACTTATTTACTTTGAGAGTGACAGAGCAGTGGTACAGGATGTCCAGAGAGGCTGTGGAGTCTCCTCTAGAGATATTCAAAACCCAGCTTGATGTGATCCTGTGCAACCTGCTTTAGCAGGGAAGTTGGGCTAAATGATCTCCAGAGGTCCTATCAACCCAGGCCATTCTGTGATTCTGTGAATTAAGCCCAAAATAAAGTCAGGACCTCTCAGCTGTAAATCCAGTTGCATATTAAGAGGAGGGTGCTGCCCCAACTGTCCTCTGGATATAGTGCCACCACTACTAGACCAATTTGAATTTTAAGGGATATTCTTGTAGCTGGTTTATATTTTTATTTTCCTTCTGATAAGTCCTACATACTAATTTTGAGGTACACTCAAAAATCCTTCTCTTCCTTATGTTTATATGATTGGATCCTTTCAGATTTTCTTTCTCCCCTGCAGCAGTTGTTTGTGAATTTCGGATGCACTCACTGAATACTTTTGAGATTTAAAACAATTAGTTTTTTTTTCCTAAGCCCTTTGTCTTTTCCCAGGAACAGGAAAAAATTAAAGCCTGGAGTAATCTATAGAAGCTTAGCTCTACTACTTTTTTAAAAAATGAGCTCTGATGTTATACTGGCATGTGAAATACTAATAGAAGTACTTACTAAACAAATGCACTGGTTTTATTATGAAACAATGAAAAAATGCTGTTAAAATATATGTTGTGTTGCACACTACTATTTTGGCCTCTTTACATCACTCTAAAATGGTAGGGGAATTAAAGGCTGAAGTGGGAGATATGCATCCTACTGCTTTGTAAATGAAAAGAAAAATTACATCTGTAGGTCTTAGAATTAAGTAGGGATCTGATGTTATAACACAAATGCAAAAAAAAAAATCATGTTTCTAGAGAAAAATCCTGTGGAATTAACATGGCACCTTGGCATACAGTTATTACAAGGCAGTTAATATGGCATAATTTTAAAGACCACCAGGACGTTTGGCCTGCAGCACAGAGGAATTATAATAGCCTCATATAGTAAGCTTTGATGTGAAATATTATAATAGCCTCATATAGTAAGCTTGATGTGAATACTGAAGAGCAATACAAAATATCTGAAAGATTGAAATGCAAAAGTAATAGTTTCATTGGAAATGTTTAACACGTATTTCGCTTTTCATTCAGAAAGAAAATATTTCAGGTAGGAATTTTGAGTTTTCACTAAATTTCCATTTGAGTAGAAACTGGGAAAAAATCTCTGAATGTAATGCCTAGGCTGTTCTATGAATCTAGTCCTTTGCTTTTATTGCACACATTTGGAGAAAAAGGTTACAGAACTAATGTTGGTTCCAACAGAAAAATAGCAAATAACTTAGCCTGAAACTATGAAAGTTTTATTATTTACCAAATACACTGAAAGCAATGTTTTGGGCAGTCTTTGGAAAAAAAGCAGAATTTAAATTTTTGGTTCAACAGCTAAATCAAACAATTATTTGCACAAACCAGCCAATTTGAACATCCCCTTAAATCCTAAAACTCGAGCTAGCTATTGACAATAAAGAGTTTGGATGAGCTTCTCACAGGTGTGAGTCTTGTTCCTAGGGAATATTGATTTCTGTTAGTTTATATTTTTGAAAATATGAAAAATTGTTTCCAGCTTGAAGCTAAGTCTGCAGGAACAACCTTTTATTAAAGTGCAAATTTCATTTAAGTACAAATTTTTATTAATCACATATTACTTAATTTTCTGATATATGTTTTTAAGAGGCAATGTCAAAAGTACAATTAAATGGTGCAGGACTGAGTCCTAGTTGATGGTGACAGTAATGAAAATGAATTATTTAACAAAGGCTTATTTTTTCTTTTTTTTTTTTTTTCCCTTGCTTTTACCTCTCAATATTCTGCTTGGAAACAGACTGTCCTAAAATGATTTGGGTGTCCTGCTGTCAGTATTCAGACAAGTATTTGTCAGAAGGTCTTAATGCACACTAATATTTTCAGTAGGCTTTTAATAGACCATCTTTCTCTCCAGTTCCTTTTAGTCCTAATCTTTAATGTAGGGTCTTTCATCTCTTTTCATGCTTCTCTTTTTATTACCTTTCCAAATGTATTCAGAAATCCCCTATTTTGTATCCAGCAATGACTTACGTATTGAAGCATTAAAATGTACATTTAAAAACATTGAAGCTAATGTTGGAAACTGATAAAAATACTATTAAAGTTCTTAATTTAAATATATGTGATTTTAAATATATGAATTTTTAAAAGAGCTATTTTTATAAAAAGGAATAAATGTTTTTGAGAATTTCAGGATGATTAAAAAAAATCAATCTTCAATTTTTTTGGGAGCAACATCTAATATTTAGCACACACATTGTTATAAATAAACTTAAAGGATGTCAGAATCAAAAGAAGAGAGATCTTCACAATGACTCACATGCTAGCTGGGTGTTGTAGCTGGCTCCTTCCTCCTTGGGTTCGCACCCTCTTCATGTGGCAGAGGGTAATGAGTGAATTTGGGGCAATTCCTGACTTGGTTATGGCAACAGAAGGGCAGCCAGCAAAGGGACTCATGGCTGCAGCAAAGGGGAGAGGCTTTGAATATCTGGCTTCTGGCTTGAATATGAAATGGTAGCTGGGACTGCATGGCAAATAGCTAGGTGTTACAGAATGTGAGTGAAAGATTGTGTGCACGGCTGTTATAGAGTGTGAGGGTGTAATGGAATGCTGCTGATTCTCTGAGTCTTGTATGTGTTGACTTTAATGGTAAACAAGTAATTTGGGCCTGTTGGGAGCAGGGCTAAATGGATGACCTTAGAATACCTGTTGTTTTTCCTTCAGTCACGGCTGTTCTTAATATTTCTCTCTTTCATTTATTTTTTTTTTACAAAGGCCTGGTATGGGAGGTTTGATCTCTTGCCAGGCAGCCTAGCGGGAATGCTGTGTTCAGTTATGCAAGAAGAATGGATTTGATCCCTACCTCCTGTTAGCATGCTCTTAGGAATACACGTTACAGAAATAAAAGCATTAGCCTGCAGCCACGCTGCTGTGCTGTGCTCCCGCTGATCTCACGTGGGCACTGAGGGCAGCCCCACTCAGGACTCTTAGGGCTGGGGGTGCTCTGGCAGTGTGGAAAGGAGCCAGAGAGTAAAAGAATGTGCATGAAGCACTGTCCTCATCTGTGCTTCTCTTCAGGGACTTTCTACTCTTTGTGGTCTATTTTTTTTACCGTTGTTTCACTGATATACCTTTATTTCAGAAACGTGCTTTTTTTTTTTAAGTCAACAAAGGTTATTAGTGTGAGCATGCAAAATTGTGTGGATGCATTGTGAAGAATGGCACTTTCAAGTACACAGCTAAGAGTCTTCCCAGTGACACTTAGGACAATTTTGCAATCCAACTTTTCCTTACCAATCAGTTCAAAATGCATCAGAGACACTAGTTCAGTGCAGTCATACAAAGAGGTACCATCTTAACCTGTGCCAATACAAGAGTCATTTTATACTCGTGTGCACTGAAGAAGTTGCATTTTTTTTTTTTTTGGGGGGGGGGGAGAATTTCCCAGCATTGCCTGAGTGCTTCAGCCTGAGCCCTATGGGAAACTGTGGCACCCTGTGCCCTGCAGAGCTCACAGTCTGATGGGCCGTGCAGGCACAGGGCATCAGAAGGGCTCTGGCACTCATAAGGAATAAGTAATGTGATGCTGGTGAGTGATGTTTAAAGCTGTGACTCCAGGGCTGAGCAGTAGGCTTGGATGATAGTGGAGAAAGTGTAGAAGCAGAAGGAGTTGAGGAAAAGGAGAAACAAGAGTGGTCGAGAAGGGGTACAGGGATGGAACTTCTATCAACTTCAGGCTCTAGTTTGTTCCATTCCACTGCATCTTACCCCAGTGCCCCACTTCCAGGGGAAGAGTAAAGCCACGTGTTTGTGAGGAAGCGTGTGGAAAAAGTGTCTCCAGATACCTGAGTCAGAAGAAAGCTTGTGAAAAAGAAAAGGGGCTGCACTTGACCCTTATTTATCCTGCTGCAGTAAGAATACCTCAGAGCTAATACAGATATTCATGTTATAGTTAGAGCATCTATATGCCTAGGGGAAATAAAGATACTTTACCTTTTACTTTTCACTCCCAAGCAACACAACACTGTTTAGTTTTGTCTCGTTTCAACATCTTGTGAGCATATACTGATTGTTAGTGTGCACTCAGACGAGGTGCTAATTGTCACCGGACACAGAAGAAGGGACAGAGTTCCTTCCTGCCTGTTCTTCTAAGAAAACGCTACAAGCGAAACATTAGAGTCAGACCTGAAGCAAAATCTGAGCTCCAAACAATTCTAAAGGTTGAGTTCGACCCTACATCAAACTGCAATAGCAAAACATCCCTCAGATCTGAAAACCCTCAAAACAAGAGGGATGTCTGGAGTAAGAGCTGATTTGTGTTTGGACCTTGTACAAAAGTGACTCAGTTCTGCCTGAACGTTTGACAAATGCTGTTCAACAGACTACAAGAATTTCCAGCACCTTCAAAACACAACCACAGCAGCATTCTGTAGTCTTCTCACCTTTGCTTTTTACATTTTGCCTTCAGGTTCTCAGTTTTATGTTATTAAATTCTGGTATAAAACATCATAATAAATATTAAGCAGCAACATTTTCCATCCTAAAAATATTAAAGATGGAAAAATATTATTGTTTCCCTTCTGTTAGCAAGAAAAGTGAGGTACTAATTACCTGCCCAAGGTGACTTTGTTCAGTAAAAGATAACAAAAGAAAGAGCAAGTTAATGTAATGTTTTAAAGGTTGAGTGTTTTGGTTTCCCTTTTTTTTTACTTCAGAAAAAGCATTCTGGTGGGAAAATGCAGCTTCAGAAATGTGAAAATCACTTCAAATACCATGTGAATCTAAAAGGGTTGGCTTCTGCTCACAAATTTGTGGCTGTGACACAATAGATGAGTGATCAGTTTGTGTATAGATAATTGCAACAGGTCTAGCCTACAGGATAAAAAATGCTTTTATGCAAGAGTTCTGGACAGGTTGGAAGCACTTGAGTATTGTAGTGATGGAAAAGCAGACAGAAGAAGACTCTAGACAGCAGTGCTCCTTTTGTTGGAGGAGAAAGATACTGTGTGTGACTTTTTGTTGGCCGGAACTTGCCAAGGCGAGGCTGTGCAGCATGAGCTTGGTGGTCATAGGTGCCAGTCAGATCCCTGGGAGAGGTCCTTGGTGAACTAAAAGGGTCTTGTCCTGAGGACCACCAAAAATAGCCAGTGAAAGGTTATGAAATGCATCCAGTAAACATTCTTCTCGAGAGAGAAGAAACTGTGTCCAGTATTCCACTGGCTGGGAATGAGTCAAGCCATGCAGCTGGATGGAGACTGATGCCTTTGCACTTGAATCAAGCAGCTGCTCTCCTGATTTGCCTCCAGACTCTTTCTGTGCGGTTGTCCACACCTGCTTGTGCCTGGTTAGGCAGATCTTGTCTGCACAGGAAAGAAGTTTGATATATGGCAGCATTACCCAGGAGTTCACAACCATTTACAGGTTCTCACCCACTACAAGGGTCTTCCTAGTGCTTTATCCGGTCCAGTGCTACCCTGCTATTGCTTCTCACCTAGGACTCGCTGTGTCCCTGATGCGCTGCCCACCCAGCCTAAGATTCAGTCTTCATTTTCTCTCTCTCTGTTAGCTCTCTTTGGTCCTTTAATGATGGATTTTGCAAACCTGCTGGCTCCCTCAGGCTGGGAGGGGGACATGGGAAGGGACTGTGTCAGCCTGCCATCACCTCTTGCTTTCTCTTGAACTTTGTAAATGGTTTGAACTGGATCTCACCAAGTAGCAAAAAGCATTTGGCGGGTTTTCCATCAGCAGTATATAAATAAAAATGGATTAGAATAGATTGGATTGTTGCTTCTTACATCCGCTTCCCCATTTTATTTTTGACAGGTCCTGACACCCACACACATGATCCTTACTCAGACTCAGATCTGATTTTTTATCTGCTTTGAATTTTTGGCAGGATTTTCCATTCCTCATAGAGAGTTTCAATAGCTCCTATCCTGGTCCTTAGTTCTCAGGCCTTTTGCCCTTATGACTTCCATACTTATGGGTCTTACCAGGCCCATCATTAAAACATCACAAAAGCAAAAACTGTACCTCCTGCAGACTCTGAAACACAGAAGCTGCTGCTGGCTACTGTGAAAAATGCATATTTTATGATTGGCTTTTTGCAAATGTTACAATGAATATTATATATGTAATGTTAGAAAGTTATGCTGTATTAAATATCTTAAGTAGTGTGTTAAATATAGTTTTAGGTTACAACAGAACGTTAAAATAGAAACTCTGTGATGCAGGATTTTTTACTAGCACAAGCAAGAGGTGAGATAATCAAGAAATTCTTCACACAGAGATGGCAGTGACTTGGGGCCCATAAAGAGTTACTGCCTTCTTATCGGAAAAGACAAACATTCTTCCACCTTCTCTCTGTCTTTATGGAACCACGAGGATTAAGGGAAAGAAGTTGACAAAAAACAGAAAAGTTCTTAATTTGCAAGGAATTTATGCATCATGTATGAGATATATGAATATGCAACAGGCTATTGCTTTTAAGGTTATTCCTTTGTTCACAAGGGATGCTTCTCGTGACTTAGTGTCCAGGAGCATCCGGACGTCCGTAATTCTTTGCTTTTTATTGTCTTGTAATTGTCCTAACTCTAAATTTTATTACTCTAATTGTATTACTATTTTTATAATAGTTTTATTATTATTAAAATTTTAAAAACCAAGCGATTGGCGTTTTTCACACTGCTGATCTCCTTTGCAACTTCACTGGGTCCAAAATCACTGCCTCACTTCAGTCTGTGCTTCCCACTGCAAAGGAAGTGGAACTGAGCAAACAATCTGCAACAGGTAATTTATGTAATGAATTTACCCTTTTCCCCTGAGCTAATATGCATCAGGGCATGCCAATGTCTTCAAGTGCATTCCCTGTTTGAAGAGGTTTGCCTTATTTTTTCCCCTGTGCACTGCTTTTAATGCTTCATATCAATCACAAGTGTTCCCTGGTGCCTCCAAAAGCTGGTATTTGCTATTCAAATGGTGTGAAGTTGCAACTGTTTACCTAAGTTTTGAGAAATGGTTTCTAATCCTGAAGTGGAAAAACATTCAAATACCTCTGTCATGTGCAGCACCTAGTCCTTTAAAGTGTGGGTTTAATGTTTACAGATGAGGTCTCGCAATTCATTGTTCATGAACGTCTGTGCTGGGAGACCTTGGTTGCTAGAATGTGTGCGCAAAGGGAAGCGTGAAAGCCACGCAGCAACAAACTAGTACAACAAAATTCTGTATTTGTTAAATCAGCTTTTAAATTGCCCAACTCTAAACATGAGCAGTGGAGAAGAGCGTGAGTCAGAGATTCCCCTTTTTGCTTGCCATGCTCTCTACCAGATAACATGGAAGAGAAGCAGCCAGGTGAAGTCGGGCTGGAATTATTTGAGAGTGTCCAAAGGAGGGCCAAGAGGATGGTGAAGGGTCTGGAGTGGAAGCCTGTGAGGAGCAGCTGAGGGCACTTGGTGTGTTCAGCCCGGAGGAGACTGAGGGGAGACCTCATGGTGATGTCCAACTTTGCTGAGAGGGGAAGAGGGGGTCACGCACTGGTCTTTTCTCCGTGGTGACAGCGACAGGAGCCAAAGGAATGGCCTGGAGCTGTGCCAGGGCAGGTTTAGGTTGGGTATTACAAAAAGGTTTTTCCCCCAGGGGGTGGCTGGGCACTGGAACAGCTCCCCAGGGCAGTGGGCACAGCACCAGCCTGCCAGAGCTCGAGGAGCGTTTAGACGGTGATGGTGGCAATGCCCTGCGCGAGGTCAGGAGCGGAACCCGCTGATCCCGGGGCAGCCGAGCCCATCCCACCATTGCCTCACTTCCTCCCGGGCCGGGCTCGGCGGGGCCGCCGTGCCCGGGCGGACGTGACGCGCCGCGGGGGCGGGAGCGGCGCGGGGCGCGGGAGGCAGGTGAGGAGCGGGCGGGGCGGGGCCGGGGCCGGTCCCGCAGAGCCCCGGCGGCCGGCGGGGCGGGGGGACGGCACCGGGAGCGGGGCCGGGGCTGGTCCCGCAGAGCCCCGGCAGCCGGCGGGGCGGGGGACGGCCCGGGAGCGGCACCGGGAGCGGGGCCGAACCCGGTCCCGCAGAGCCCCGGCGGCCGGCGGGGCGGGGGGACGGCCCGGGAGCGGCACCGGGAGCGGGGCCGAGCCCGGTCCCGCAGAGCCCCGGCAGCCGGCGGGGCGGGGGGACGGCCCGGGAGCGGCACCGGGAGCGGCCCCGGAGAGCAGCCGCGGCTCCGCCGGGCTCCGCGCCGGGCTCCGCGGAGGGCTGTGCAGAAGCTGCGGCCTGTCACGTCTGTTGGGCAGAAGAGCTTGGCAGCGCTTGTGAGGGAGGGACAATGGTGCGTTGCACTTCTCGTCCTGGGGGCGTTAGGAAGAGCGTTGCCTGCAGGTCGAGGGAGGTGATCCTGCCCCTGTGTCCAGGTTGGGCTCCTCAGGGCGTGTGACACATGGAGCTCCAGCAGGGGGCGGCGGAGTTGGTTAAGGGGCTGAAGCGTCTCTCTTGTGAGCGCAGGCTCAGCCCAGAAAAAGGATTTTCCAAACAGGTTGTAGAGTCTCCCTCACTGGATATTCAAGAACCATTTGGGTGCAGTCCTGTGCCAGGTGCTCTAGGATGGCTGCTTGAGCAGGGGTTGGACCGGGTGACCCACTGAGGTCCCTTCCAGCCTGAGCCATTCTGTGATTGTTACGTGGTGCTTCCGTGCCGAGCCATGACATGGATTGGGAGATCTGCCTGGCAGACTTGGAGCATGGAATTGTCAAGTTGGCAGTGACATACAGGACTCCTGAGTTCCACACACTGTTTCAGGGAATGGCAAGGGCAATGCCTCTTTTCAGTGTAGATCAGGTAATCTGTAGGGACAGACGGGATATGTTGCAGCCAGAAGGGAGGAGCAAAAAAAGAGGAGGAGGTGTCTGAGAAAGACATGGGATTGTGTGTTAGGTGATTTTTCCTCAGAAAGTCAACTATTGCAAGCCGATAGTCGGGGTGTTTTGTACTATTCCAAGTAGTTGTATTATTTGTAGTACAAATAGTACTTTGTACTGTTCTCAGGCCAGCAGTTGTGTTGATTGAAATGATTTGTCAAATAAAACCATATTGTCAGTGTTTGCAAGTGAACCCAATTTGCTGATGCAATTATTGGAATAATGTTTTTCTGTGTTCAAAGTAAAGAATGTGTTGGCCAGCAATAAGAAGACCATAGGACTACTAGACCTAGCTGTGTACAAAGGATGCTGATGGATGTAGGGAACATTGTGAATTCACATCCAGCAGTGACGGTCAGTGACAGTATTTATTTTAGTAATCAACAGGAAATCATGTGATAAGGTTTCCCTCCTTCTTTTTGTTTGTTTGTTTGGGGGTTTTGTGTTTTGTTTGGGTTTTTTCTTTTCTTTTTTGGTTGTTAAATGTGGTTCCGATATTGAATGGTTGAATGGCACCTGGATTTTCCCAAAGATCTCTTTCCGAAGAGGAGGCTCTTTATCCCTGTGCAGAGAGGCTAATTGTTGACTCTGTACAAGTCACAGTGCAGCTTCCAACGAGGAAGTGGGATAGTGCTGAATGTGGTTGTGGCATTTCATGTGATTGAGGCAAATGTCAGTTGGGAGTTTGCTTGGAATGAGCTCTTTATTTCATGGAGGTTGCATGGTGGGTGTTGCTGGCCGTGATGTGCGGACTGGGCTCACCTGTCCTGGAGGTAGAAGTTAGAACTGCCCCCGTTCCTTGTCAGTTCCCTGAAATACAGAGCCTTCCTGGAGCAAAGAGTGCTGCTCTTGCCAGAGGCAAGGCCTGGAAGCAAAGTGGCTTTGGCATGTCCTTGTAGAGACTTTTCTGCATGACAGTTTTCTGGGAATCAGAGGTGCTCCAGCCAACTTGCCCTTGCTTAGACTTCATTTTAGGAAGGCTGGCTAATAGGTTCTCCTGATATTTCATTATGTTTGTCTTGTCTAAGTAGTAAAGCTAGGATGTAGTAGGTGCCTGATATATCTCTGTATTACTGGGATGCTTTGAATGGCGGGGAAACAGCCACACCTCCAGAGCCCTGAGGCAGAAGAGTGCCTGAGGTACTCCTAGAGCAGCACAGGCTGCTATTCTAAGCATCTGTCCTTCTTCTATCACTCCAGATATTTAAACTGAGTTTTAAATCTTCATTCCTTCAGGTACAGAGTGCTGTTCTCTCAGGTCTGGAGTTCTTGGGCCAGAAAACTGAAAGCTGGTAATTCCTGGGGACTGCTCTGCAATCTGGTTTCTGGGAATACCAGGTGACTGTGATTACATCAAGCTCATCTTGGGGAGTGAAAGGGAAGGGTAGAAATTGAGGGCTGGGGAAAAATAGTGTTGAGGTATTCCTGAAAGCAAGGCAGTTTTTTTTTTTATAACATTTTTTTAGATTAAAATAATGTGCAGAGGAAGAAGAGGACTGTGTCTGAAATTGTTATGTTTCCCATGGCTGTGGTGTAAGAGATTGAAGGGAATAATTTTTATCACTGAGAAAAGCAATTTCTGCAGCTAATCACTCCCTCACGAGATAACCTTTCCCAGAAAATAGTTCATCCAGGTGTCATTTTTTTGACCCAGCTTTTCATCTGCTCCTGTCAATCAGGCAACTCTGTAGGGGTATTCCTTCTAGCAAATGTGAATAGACTTGAAGACATTACTTATTTAGTGAGTTCTCCTGTCATCTTCTAGAAGTGCAAGCATTGCCTTTGCTTTTGAATGTATAAAACAGGCAGGAACTGATCTGGTCGCTGATTTGGTTTAGTTGTTTCCTTAACTGAGTGTCTAAGGCTTTATTGTAATACTGCACATGGGGGCTGTAAAACTCCAGAACTTTGGAGCAGAGAGTACTGAATGTGGAGGTGAAAACCAGGACACTGCAAGCTATGGTTTGTGGCAGTGGTTAGATCTGCAGCTGAGGTCCCTCTGCAGAAGGGTGGAGCTGATTTTGCATCAGAAAATTAGAGGGCTGGATTTTTTTTTTCTTCTTCTTTTTTATTTTTTTGGACATGGTGTGTTTCTGGAAGTAAGTATTGCTGTGGTCTGTTAGAATGAGAAGCTCCAGCCATTCTGCAGGAAGCTCTACAGCAGCATTCTGGTTAACCTGGCATTGGAGTTCCATTGTTTAAGAGAACTTATTGCAGAAAAATGGCTCTCTAGAGGACTATGCATAGCCAGGGCCTTCTGTGTGCTTCAGGCATACAAAACCAAAGTGCCCCATTTAGGAAATCAGAGAAGGAGCTCTGTCTGGATGTTTGGGATGAGATTTTCAACTTTAGTTTTGATGTTTGTATAGCAGGTATAGCTAAGCTATTTGTATAGTCTTCCTTTATAATAAATAGTGATAGGAAGGTAAGGCAGGCAATTATTAGAGTGTTTGTTGTTCTGCCCTGGAATCAGATCAATTGTTCATTACAGCATTAGTTTGTCTCCATTAGTGATGAGAGCCAAAGGTGGCAGTCAAAAAGGGGGTTATCTGATTAACTTTAGATATCAAAATCTGTCTGTCAAAATGAGTGTTATATATCCAGCTGGAGGAAGTAAATTTCAGCCTGTGCTTAGAGGACAGGGCTTTATCAGTCAGGTGATGCAGGGAGGGAGGCTGCCTGTGCTTTGCAAAACAGAGCTCTGTGTTGAGGGGAAAGATTGTCCTGAAGACAGTAGTGGCTTAGAGGGGGTCTTAGCTTATGGAGCTGGCAGGATTGAAGTGCACCTATAAATTCTTTTAAGTCTCTACTTTTCAGAGTCTCTTAAAAAAAAAGTTACAGCATTCTCTCTCTGGAGAGTCAATGTAAATTGTTGTATCTAATCCATCTTTAAATGTCAATTATTTTACTAAGGAGTTGCCACATGCTATTGTAAAGCTGGGCTCCGAGATCTCAAATTTTGGTTCTTTCTCTTAAGCCTGAGTGAAATACGCCAGTAGTGACAAACCAACAAATCTAAGTGGCTCTGAGTAGTTTTTTGGGTGAGCAGAAGTCTCCAGATTTCACCTACAGTAGCTGCCACAGCTATTTCTTTCAAAGCAAAGTGTCTGAGCCAAAGGTGTTTTTAACAGGCTCTGGCTTCTTGAGAAGGAGGTGCCTTAAATGCTGGTCTCATGCTTTCAGAAGCAGATTTTTGATAGATGCTTTTCTTCAGATAGTCCTGCTGATTGTCAGGTGCCTCAGTGCTCTACTGCTTCTGCAGGGCCATGGTGGGATGTGAGGCTGACTCCTTTTGAAAAGGGTTTGGCTGGTCAGGTCATCCCATATCAATGAGCAGTTGTGGGAGCAGGAGATGCCCTGTAGGATTCATTTTCTGCGCAGAGTTTTTGTTGCTGGTGTTCTTCTGAGGTAATACTATACTGTAAGGATAGGCTGAAAGGTTGAAGTTGAGTAAGTATCCTCTAAAGCTGGAGGGGAGGAGCAGAAATGGTTTTTACAGGTGTGGCTAAAGTAACCTTGTGCTGTAGATTGGGCCATGGTATGCTCCTGCTGCTGAGAGGGAGGGAGAATGATGGCTTCTCAAGTTTTCACTTTTCCTGCACCTGTTGCCAGTTTCTGTGCCTGGGGAACTCCAGCTCCTCTGTTTAATTCACTCCTTGATAATGGGCAGGGTGGGACAGCTGGAATGGACAGAGTCATTTAGTTCCAGAAATAGCCCTGGGAGGCAAAATCACAGCCAATGCCAAGCACTCCAAAGATGGAGAAACTCCACTCTTGTCTAAAACAGCTACTAGAGGTCTTAAGACCAAAGCAGTAACATCTACAAAGGAGTTTGAGCGTGCTACTATAAGAGACATCTAGTAACATGAGCACCCTGGTGGGGTACAGCCTGTTACAGGGCCTAATTAGGGTCTTATTAATGCTTTCTTTCATCGCTGCCTTCCAGCCTTCAGATGCTGATTAGACCTATTTATAGGGGCAGAGTTCCTTAATATACAGCACAGTGTACTTCTTGCCAATCAAATCAGCAGCATCTGCATCTCTGATTGCTGCTTAATAACATTGTAGAAGATGGTTAATTAAAAATATAAATAGACCTTTCATCCTCTTAACTTACCAACGTGCTTCTCTCCTGTCCCCACCTTGCTTCCTGAAAAAAAGAGTAAAGTTGGATTAGCGCAGGGACTGTGGTGAACCTCTCATCTCACTGCTGGAAATGCATCCTGCTGTCCTACCCAGGATAGTTACCTCTTGTGTGCTCTGTGGAGGACTAAATTTCATCCCCTCCCATGAATGTCAGCACAGGGCAAAATGATTGTATGCTGCATAATAATAGGACTTGTATGTAGGCTCCTGTGCTGCATTTGAGTGATTTAGCTTTTGTTTCAGTGTCTACATCTGTGTGTGTGCACACACTGCCATATCCTGCCATTTCACATGCAATGGCATATATTGCTTTTTCAAGTCTCTTTTTAAAATACTGTTCTCTGGTTTTGCAGCTGGTAACCTCACAGGAGTGTGCTTTATCTGTGGAGGGCAAGGTGGTATAATTAACTTTTTATATTGTTCTTATTTTTTCCTTAGAGGATTTAAGTCTGATATTTTGTTTGGATAGCCTCTAGGCAAGCTTCCAGAACAATCAAGGTATGACTTGAATATGCTAGTAGATTTGACCATGGGAAAATGTTTGTCCAGGTAAACATGGTAGAAAGTATTACATGTAAGAAATTACTCTCAGGGAGGAATTTGGGATGACTTCTCATGGTTAACCAAGTTATGGATGTAACTTTCCTCTGTCACTTTTTGATAAGCTATGCCCAGAGCCTGTCTGCTCCATCTTTTGAATATGTTTGATCTTAAACTGCAGCTCATTTGTGGTTTGGTCTGTTCCCACTTTGGAATCATACTGGTGATAGTGGTGTGTGGTGAGGGATACTCAGACTTGTTTTATTACATATTGCTGTTCCCTATGTCCTCACAGGTGGCTACAAGGCATTGATCTTTTATTAGGATCCTACAAAAACATAGGGTTAGAGATAGCCTGCCACTTCTTTCTGGAGATGTTACTGCCTGTGGGAATTAAAGGCCCTAGTTTTTGCTGCCTTTCTAGTGCACTGGAAGAAAAAGCAGCAGCAGCACAGTAATTGCTAAAGCAACCATTGTAGCTTTGAAGTATATGTGCTGATTTTTTTCAAAGTATTTAGTCCATCTTCTCCCCTGAGCCTGCTCTTTTTAGCTTCTTGAAACATGTAAGGAATCAGGTGTTGTTGATTGCTTACCTTATTCTCTCTTTATTTTCATAGCAAAGTACACATCTGGTAAGTGCTTGTGTACAGCTTTACATTCTCCCTGTATTAAGGGAAGCCAAACTATATTTTTAATACTGCCTTTGTTTATGTTCCTTTGAAAAACGAAAATATTTTAAGGTTGTGGGGTTGTTTAGTTTTTAGATTATCATCCCAGTGGTCAATCCTCCATAGAGCGGTATTTTCTAAAGAACTTAGGGAAGTGCTGCTTCTTTTACAAACTCTGTTTGCTCTGTAGCAAATTCTTTTGGGCTTGCCTTAACATAAGAAGTTTTATTCTTATGGAGAGAGGTGAGGAAAGCAGGTGGAGTGTTTCTCTACCTATCCAGAGCAGTGAATTATATACTTTCTTTTCCAGGGGCAGGGCTCCACATGTCCCTCCAAGTATTAGACTTTGCTGTGGTGAGTGAAGAGTAAGCCCAGTTGTTGGTTCCAAATGCCTGGAGACCCTGGAGTGCTCAGCCTGTATCTGTCCAGGTTTGTGTCTTCCAGAGAGGCGAGACAGTCTGGCAGAGACTGATTGTGTTTCCCACTCCTGCTGTTTCTCTCAGCTTTGCAAGTGTGAGTGTTGGAACTGAGAGGGAGAGAACAGCTTTGACTGTGGAGGAATAGCCACTAGCCCTGAGGAGCTTTGGACCACCTTGCCTGAGGTGAAAGGCACAGACAGCTTAAGGCAGAAGTGCAAATCTAAGCAGTCAGTAGCTTTAGTCAGAACTTCCAAAACAGAACATTGCACTTGGAAGCAGGTGGTGCAGAGAAAAAACAAACTTTTTCTCTTTGTTTTCACTTTAATAAGGTAAATGAGGTTATTATATAACACCAGAACATATTTGTCTTGATCATGAAAGTTGACATAGAAAAAACAATTGAATAAAAAATGGCTGGAGCCCCCAGATGCTGCAGCTCTTTTGTTCTTTTCCAGAGCCTCTTTGATGACAAAAAAAACCCCACCAAAACAAAACAAAAAAAAAAACTGTGTTGCTGTTTCTTCTACTTTGTGTGACGTATTGGTGGTCACACCACTAATGATTAAATAAATCTCTTGGGTGATCTGACATCTGTTTTTGTGACTCATACTTTCTTTGGGCACGTGTCAGTTTCTCACTGTAGCATCAGAGTATTTAATGTCAGCTGTCATAATTCCAGCATTGCTGTACTTCCTAGAGAAACACACCCTCTGTAAGATTCTGGAGTGATACTGGAACCAGTTTATTGTTTTGCTGGAAGTCCCTTCTATATGTAAGATAGAAGCAGTTTATTTGCACCTTTGCGTTCATGTTACATGAAGGCTTGGCACCCATTGGATAGGTTAGAAGAGTTGACATATTTTAACACCCAGCACTCCTTTATTTTTTATGTACTAATTCTGATAGTGGAACATGGCAAGAAAATGTGCTGCTTCCTTCTTAATGCACTGGGCTTTGAGATAAAGGATGAGTCAGTCTTACTGAGTGATGTTCAGTCTTTCCTTCCTGACTTCTGCTGGGAATATTTTGAAATTTCCCTTTTAAAATATTCCTTATTCTTGCAGTCTCTCTCTGTTAAGTGAAGCAATTCTCCTTTTATTCTAACCAAGTGGTGGCCCTTACTCAAATTGTTTGTAAAACTGGCTTATTTCTCCAGTTAGTTTGGTCCTAGGAGGTAACAAGTAGCAGTTGCAGCATGGGATTTTGCCCAAGTCTAGTCATTAAATTGTTGCTGTTTTCCCTCCTCCTTGCTATAAAACCTGTTCTCTTGCACAGAAGGAATTGTCTTGTATCTGTCTCTGGCAGTAATTTCCAGAATTTGCCATATTTTTCCACTGTTTGTTTCAGGAAAGGTGAGAATCTGAAGCTCCTTTGAGAGCCTTCATGGAGAGCCTGTGAAGCTGATGTTGACCGACAGACAAACTGTGACAGTGTGAGCAGGAGCGTTCTCAGAAAAACCCAGGGATTTTCCTGCTTTGTCCAGTACTGGGTGCCCCTCTCTTTGCAAGGGAGCAGTGGGACCTGAAGGAGAGTCTGTAGTTTCTGACTGTGGGGAAATGAATGTTTGGGAGAGTAGCTGGAGGATCGCTGCTCCCAGGTGGGAGCATCTGGCAGTCAGCAGCTGAACTGAGCTTGGTTTTAGGAAGGACACCAGGAGAATTAGGATTAGTGAGAGTCTGAGAGATCATATTGGGGCTGCATAATCTTATCTGGCCTCAAGAGGTGAAAATCTTGACTTTCTTAGGATTACCTTTACACAGGAATGGTTTTGATAATGAAACAAGTTTCAGAAATTTCCTTCTTGCCCCTGCTTCCCACTATGTTTAATGACTGGACAATTACAGCTGTTTATCTGGCTGCAGTAAATTGGGTCATTGAACTGATGCAGTTAAAAATAGGCATCCCAAACATCAGGAGCACTGATGCAACAGTAGAGTTTTGACCAGTTACAGGGAGGATTATAAACCCCTTTTAATGCTAGGGCCAGAGTAACTCATAACCACATCCTGGCTATGTTATCTTGTCACTTTATTCCGTGGTGACAGTCAAATGGTAGATTTGAAAGGAAAAGTATTGAAGCTTGATTGTGGTCAGCAGATCAGAAACTGCTGTCTCAAAATTAGCTGTACTCATCTCAGATTAGCTTGTATGCTTTACAGCTCTAAATAATAATTTCCTGTCTGCAGAGTAGGCCCAGTCAAGAAGACTAATCAGTGTGCAAACATTGCTGCTAAAGACTGCAGATATAGAGTCTTGCTGCCAGTGATGCATGAAATGAAACAGAGTAGGTCTAGGCTTCCTAGACTGGCAGTAGAGCCAACTTTCTAATGGCTGGGCTTGATCTTGCAAATTTGTTAACTGTGGAAAGGCTTCTACGTACCCTCACATCTCATGATTCATTACTAAACACCCCCACAAAAGAACCCCAAAACAACTCGGCAAACCCCACATCCCAGAAGAGTACCCTTAAATAACAGCCACATCAAATTTACAGAAAGCTTTTCCTACCCATGGTATCATCTTAAAGGAAAAATTTGGAGAGGGTGGTGTTTCTTAAATATACAGAAATGACTGCAGACAAGTCAAATCTGTTATCTCTGTTTTGTGAGGCAAGATAGAGAATTGAAGGAATGTGTGAAGACTGCTCTAATTTTCACGTATTAAACTGGTTTTTTGTGTTGTGACTGTCTCTCTTCAGGCTCCTGATTTGCGAATTTCTCCAGTATGGGCTGTCTTTCTGTGTCATTCTCAGCCTGCACTGCTATAGAGCCAGGAAGCATGTTGCACCCAGCACTGCTCTCTTGAACTAGCTCCTGCAGACTTCCAAGTACCACACGGGGAATGCAGTGCATCCTGAGATATCCCTGTCTGTTTCTCATACCTTGGTTTTTCATCCTGCTTTGTTTTGCTTCTCCTCAGCTTAATTTCTTACGCAGATGTACGGAGCTCTGTGTGATGAAACCCTGTAATGAGCACCTGTTTTTTTACAGCCTGAATGAGTAGAGACACTGACAAAACAAATTTGGAAAGAGTTGTGTAGACCTAACAGTAGAGTTTGGGTTAGAAAACTGTATGGATCCTCTACACTGTTCATATTTAGAATATCCTAATAGTTATGTGTTTGAGAGTTTGCAATTTCTAATGTACTCAGAGAAATGGATTTTTTTTTCCCTCTTTATGTTCTTCCAAGTCACAGGAATTTTTTTGTTATTTTTGCGAGTAAAGACATGGGAGGCGAACTTCTTGGGAATTGCTGAGGGAGAGGTGAACAAAGCGCAGGATGGAAACATGGGTGGTGGGTGAGATTCTCCTGGCTGAGCTATAGAGCAGTGGTATTGGCCCACTGCTTCCAAAAGTGTGCATACAGCTGTGGTGTGTGGCACACAACTGAAACATTTTGGTGACTGGTTAGGCTTGAGATATGAAAGGATTTTAAAATATGGAGGCTTCTTTCAAGATAGTTACTAAGGAAAAATCCAGTCCAGAAGTAACAAAGAGCTCCTGGGTGTCTCAGAATGGAAGAACTCTAATTAACCTACTTGGAGCAAGGGGTGTGTGCCCATGCATGCCTTGTAATTTCATGGCTTCTGTTCTTGGAAGGCCTGATGGTGTGTTTCTTGGAGCAGAAGTGTAAGGTGAAATATTGCCTTTTGCTAATAGGGTTGGATGACCTGAAATATAGCCACGTGGAATATGAGGAAAGGGAGGAGGGGACAGGGTGATTTGTGATGAGTCTTATTGCCACTCTGAACCGACTTTGCTTCTAACTCTGGTCTTTGTTTTCAGCACAATACTGAGCAGAGATTTGTTAAGTAGCATGCTAAAATAAAATTGTGGTTTCCAAGAACATTCATATAAGCAAGAGAGTCTCACCTCACCGTAGCTGCCTTGAATGTATTAAAAATCCAATATGTCAGTCTGACTACTTGTGCCTTTCTCCTCAGCTTACCAATTCTGTTGCAAATGCTTTCCTAAAATAATTAGTGGAGCACAAAGTAGAAGTCCCTGAATAACTGCTATGATAAAGTGGCAGTGTGTTTAATGTGTAGTGACCTATTTGTTCTTTCCCTTAGATACAATGGCCACAGAAGCCCAGAAGCGCTTTTTGGAAGGGCAGACATACTCAGTGCCCCTGATCCAGCCAGACCTACGCAGGGAGGAGGCTGTGCAGCAGGTGGCAGATGCACTTCACTATCTGCAAAAGGTGTCAGGTGATATCTTCAACAGGTAAAGTGCTCTCCTGGAGGGTTGGGTGCTTAGCATGCAGCATTACAAAACAGAGTGCTGTACTTAGGTTGCAGCAGTGAAGGGGAAAGGGCATTGCACTGGTAAGCAATGGAAGTTCAGAAAAGAGATGAAAAAGGACCAGATGCACTTCAATATGAGTTTATTAGATTTGAGTCTGTCAAAGTTAAACATAATGAAATGGCTGCAGTTAGTCAGAGATTGTTGGTTATTAATTTTTATTGATTTTTATCAAGGAATAAAAAATTATTAATTTTTTATTCCACAAATTGTATTACTGCTTCTGCTGCACTTATCCTTTATTCCTTCTTGTTCATGTTTTGAAAGGGAGGCATTGTAATTTATAGTATCTTGAAGATCTGTCTTTTTGAGTCATTGTACTTGAAGCAGTGAAGTAGAAAATGTCTCTTTGTTCTGATCTCTGCAATGTACAAACGGTTCTCTTTAGGCTTCTGGTGTTTCACCCTTCCCTTTTTGTGTGTTGGAAGGGCTGAGTGCCCAGAGTAAGACTGGCTTTCTTGCCACAGTATCATAATCCATTGAAGTTCATCTCTTCAAGGATTTGGTCCAGATTTGGCACCTCTTACATATGATCATATTTAGGATTAGATCTTTAAGACTGTCAGTATAGCAGATCAGAGAGATTCTTGTGTTTGCTAGCAAATGATGGTAGATAACATGGTGTCTTTTTCTGTCCAGTGCCATCTTTGACATCTCAGTGCTCTGAGATGGTGTGGAATATTGTTGGGAAGGAAACAGATCAGCATTTATCTTCTCATAGTCTAATCAGTAAAAGCACATGTTTTGATTTCAGCAGGTCCTATGACTATCTAGGTTAATTTCTTTTGGTGTGAGCAGGGTTATAATATTGTCTTTTTATGAGTTTTGAAAGGTTTTTTTAAGGGTAGATTGAAGTTCTGTGGTTTCTGATAATGACATTTTGAAGGGTAGTCTCTGAAGAAAGAGCAGTCTCTAAGGCTGAGCTCAGGTTATTGAGGGTAAAAAGGTTTTCCACTGGAATAGTGTTTGTTTGGGCAAGGGCTGTGTGTGGAAGGGAGGAAGATTAGGTTGAACACAAGGTCTACTTCATTTGTGCTCTTCAAAGTAGGGGAACACTTAATGATCTAAGGCTGGGAGAAGGCTTTCTAGAGCTGCTATAAACATGTGGAAAGCACTTCTCAGACTTGGGCCTGGTTGGCAATGCTGTCCCTCTCTGTGGGGTAAATGAAGCTCTTGATAGTACAGGAGTTGCTCTTTCTCTGTCTCCATTTTTCCCTGTTTTTTCTCTCCCTACTGCTGTCTAACACAGTACCCTGTGTAATTTCCCTAGGGCGATAAGCTTGCTGCTTTGTATGCAAGTCACTTCTGAGTGCTGAGGAGCGACTGTGCTGCTGTTCCCTCACTCTTTGGTGCACTCATGACTTTTAATTACCAATTTTCTCCAACAACAGAGGAGGCTTCATTGGTTTCTTTGTTTGCTTTGCCTTTCCAGTGAGGTCTTGGCTCTCTGATATATTTAAGAGTGATTTAGTAATTATGCAGGCATGTGATGAGAAGTTCTATGACCTTGGTTGTTCCATGTCAATCAAGGGGCAGAGCTTTCAAGATGAGAACTTTGCCGCTTAGTGACCTTCTATTTTCCCTTTCCTGTGATAAGGCAGCTGTCTTCCATTTCCAGGAAGGAGCTGTCTTACCTGGGGAAGCTGGCTGTTTTGATCTGCAGAGCAGTAGCTTGCAGTGTTGATGGAGAGGAAACTTGTTCACTGTGGGAGACTTGGCTGAGTGTGTCCAACTCGTTACTTCAGTGCTACAGAGATGCAGATGTTCTGAGGTTGTTCTGTGGGAACAGGCGGATTGGTACAGTGCTTTTGAGAGTGGCAGGCCTCTCAAAAGCACTGTATTAATCCACCTGTTGGTGTACTTTATTGTAGGTGTACTTTGTTGAAGGTGGAGTGAAAGTGTCTCCTACTCTATATGAAAAAAGAAATATTTCCACAACCAGATCTTTGTTTCCATTTTAGCTAATCAGTTTCCACTCAGAATTGTTGCTGACATGACAATTGAGTATGAACTCTTCAAATGAACATGTCAAGATGATACAAGAAAGATACCTTTCCATATAGGGAATTAGAAAAAAATACAGGGAGCTTTCTTCCGCTTCCCCCCTTTTTGGGCAATTTGGAAAATAGCCCATGTGACAAGTCTCTGCCAACTCTTCTTTCCAATCATTCTCAAAGAAGCTTGCTTGCTATTATCTATGGCAGGGTACTTGATGAATGCAACTGCAGAGTTCATCAGTTCATGGACAATCAAGGGATGTGTGGGTGCAAAACCCACAAGGGAGCCATGGCTGAGACCTAGGGCATCCCCACTGAACCCAGCCTTGGAGAACAGGCCTGGACTGCAATCAGGAATCATTTAGAGCAGGATACATCAGCTCAGCATCCCTCTCCATCTTAACCCTACCTCTCAGGAGCAGAGACCTGCCTGACTTTTTTTCACATGGGGAGCATCAAAGCTCTTTGTTGCTGGGCAATAGAGCAGTCTGTCTTAGGCCAGTGCTGTCCAGCAGTGCCTTCCTCTGAGGAAATCCTGTCCTCTTGGGGCTGATATCAGTGCTATGACAAGACCAAGAGGCTGCATGTCCTTCTCAAGTTTATGCTGAGAAGTAATGGAAGTTTTAAGCTTGTGTGTGTTAACTGAATCCAAGTCATTAATCTTTTGTGGAAGCTGCAAAGATCAGATTAATTGCCTGTAGTTACTTAGATATTAATACTGCTTAAAACATAAATATTCTAACATAGCAAATCTGACATAATATCTGTTGGAATTTAACTCCTGGGTTTTTTGGAAGGCTTTTGATACAGATCACAGGAAGTAGGATGACCAGTTTAAACCCTCAATTAACGGTAGTCTTTAATCTATTTTTTTTCTCATTACTGGTATGTTCTGGGTGGCAGATTGTGTTGGAATCATGTACTTTGGAGTATTTTACAGGAATGTTGGTGGGATAAGTACTTAAAATAAGTGATGAGTTTAGATTTCCTGATTTTCCCTCCTAGTTAGGTAGGCTTGTCCTTCAGGATTTCTCAGTTTCTGAGGAGTTTGTGTTGGCAAGAAATGTTAATAATCTCTAATATTGTCTGTTTGCTATTAAAAGTGTTCACTTTTGAGTAATAGATGTGTGGAAAGTTGCTTTTGCAAGTCATCTCATGGACTGTTACAGTAGTAGAAAGAAATCAAATGCTTGGGATTGGAAGGTTGTTATCAAGGTCCAAGATTTGCCTGTAATCAAGCCCCAAGTTGTCCTGTGTACAAAATTTCCCATCCTTGTATTTATTTTCTTTCAGTTTATGGAAAAATTTCTGGTTGTTATTTTTTAAAATCTTTATTCAGTGTCTTTTGCTTGTCTGGAATAATACTTTGCTAAACCAGTGTATCCTGTTTCCTCCCCAGCTGGATTTGAACTAATTTCATACTACATATTTGCAAAGGGCTTTAATATTATGCAAAAGTTTAACTGAGAGCTGCACTTCTGAAAACCGTAGCTGGAAAAGTAAAGTGCTGTGGAAATGCTGTTTGGGGTGGGGAAGAAATCTGGTAAGACTGTGATAAGGAAGCTAAGGAGTAGCTGGCTGGGCAGCAGAGCCTTAAGGGGTGCTTATAACAGAAGCAGAGCTGAAATGTGAGTAACAGAAATATGGTCTGTGTAGAATCAGACATGGTACCCTCAATGATCCAGAGGAATTATAGATCTTTGTAAAGGCATTAGTTCTCCCTACCCCAGATATAGTTCACAACAGGGTCACATGGACATTTCTCCACTGCTTATGTTTCCTGTGACTCTGTAGTGATAAACATTTTCTTTTCAATGGGAACAGGGAGGAAGGTCTTTGGCTAGCCTGAGAATGGAGCTTCGATGGGAGAATGAGAAACCTAATCTTTGTGTACACACAGTTGATTAATTTAAGGTTACAAGGTGCCAAAACACCTTCTCAAGCTATCTGCCAAGTCAGATCTATTACTTCAAGCAACATGGAAACAAAATTTATTTTTGATGGTCTTGTAAAATTCTGTCCAAACAGGATTAGCCCTCCTTTGACAAGTGATTTAAAAAAGAACAACAAAACTGAAAACACTTAAGGCTATTACTACAAAACATTAAGCTGCAGTGAGTAAATACTTAAAAAAAAAATTTCAAGGATGAGTGGAAACTCTAAAGATAACAAACTATACTTCACTAGTAACTTTTAGTGGTTACAGTACCAGTATCAGTTACTACAACTCCTCTCCTCTGAGGAAGGGCTGAGATAGTTGGGGCTGTTCAGCCTGGAGAAGAGTGGACTTGGAGAAGACCTCATTGCAGCCTGTCAGTACCTAAGGGACTTATAAGAAGGATGAGGACAAATTTCTTAGCCTGTTGTGATAGGACAAGGAGTACTGTTTTAAATTAAGAGGGTAGATTCAGACTAGATATAATGTAATCATATTCTGTGATGAGACTGGTAAAACACCAGAGCAGGTTGCTCAGAGTATTCAAGGCCAGGTTGGCCAAGGCTCTGACTGACTTGATCATCTGATGATGTCTCTGCTTGTGCAGGGCTTGGACTAGATGGCTTTTAAGGGTCACTTCCAAGACACACTATTCTATGATTCTGTACTGACTATCATCAGCTGCCTAAAATATCTCAAGACTCTGCTTTGGGAAGCAATTCCACTGTCAGTGGAAGAACTCAAAAGTCACCTGTGAAACTCCATCAGTATTGGTAAAGAATGATTTTTTCCATTGCTTCTTTTAGAAGTAATGGAGTTCTTAAAGTCATCTTTCCCAAAAATTGTCACTGTGATGGTAGAACCTATATTGTATATGTATATTAACACTTTAATGAAGAAGTAGATTGAACAAAATTAGCCTGTATAGTTTAACAATCTAATGGTGTACTTTATTTGCAAACACAGACTTTCTGCGTAGTATACACTGATTTTCTATTTAGTATATATTTCTTCTAAAAAAACAAAAGCACATCTGCTTTCAGACCAGTCAGTGGTATGAGACAAGTAAAAAGCTTGGAAGGTTAAAGAGGAACTTGTTTGTGACCTTTTCCTATGAAGAAAAAAAGAGAAACTACTTTTCTGGAGAGGAGAGCATGCTGCAGGGGAAGAGGGAAAAGGGTGCTGTGATGGTAGGTCAAACTTCTAATTTTCCAGTTTGTACATGAACTTAATTCACAGTGGGGGGAATGCCTTCTGAAATGAGAGATTAAAAATCAAAATGAAATTGTGAGAACATGACCTGTGGAGAGTGATATATGCTGGATCCTGATGAGGATAACCTGGCAACCTTGATCACTCTCAAATCTGCAAGACCATTCAGCATCACAGGAACAGGGCAATATGCAAATGCTGAAACACCTGCAAATCAGGCTTGAAGAGCAATCAGAGTGAGATAAACATTAATTAGTATAATACCCAAACCCTTAATGGAGGAAGGAACGTTGATTACACAGCCTCACTTGGGACTTCTTTCTGTCAGAGAGGCTGTATGATGACAGTTTCTGATTACACTTACTCAGATAAGAAGTAAGACTTAAAAAAAAGCTTAAATATGGAGAGAGAAGAGCAGAAAGCAAACAAGTTGATCTTTCAATGAGTGGTTGAATGTGTTTGGCTCTTCATAAGAGTATGTAGTTTTACTTTTTGCCTTTCAAACTTTTGAGGTGAATTGGCTTTGTGAGCTGATTTTGAATGCTTCTCTGGATCACTGTAAACCATAACTCTTAGCAGACTTTCCTTTGCTCTCCCTGTCTGGATCCTGAGAGGTTGCCAGCTGCAGGAGCAGAAGAACTGAGTCAGAGTGGGGAGTGGGCTTCTCACAGTGTTCATTTTGACACTTTCTTTCCTTGTTACCTGCTCCAGTACCAGCTGCTTGGAGTGTCTGAGAATAAAATTAAATACAACAACCATAAACTCAGTCCCTTCTTAGTCATGCCTCCTGCAGTAAAGGAGAAATTTAATAAAAGCATATGTCATTTAGCCAAAAAAAAAAAAAAAGGTAGCTTGACTTTTAGGCAAGAAGCCAAGGTTTTATAGAATAAATTTACTATATGTACCCTGAAGTTTAGAACAGCAATGCCAAGCATCCCCCTGCTATCTCTAAGGCTTGGAGCCTGGGCTGGGAGGTGACGAGAAGCCTGATTTTCTGTGATGTGTACAGTCCTCATTTAAGGAAAAAGTAATTTAATACTTCGTCTGCCTTATCCTCCTGTGCAACTTCATTTCTCATTCTGCTCTGTAATGTTCTTTCTCCTTGGCTGATCGCTTACTTTTATACTTCAGACATGAAAATGAAGTTCTTTGGTATTCTAGAAAGGTTTGCTCCAGCCTCTGGTGCCTAACCTTTCTCGTTCACCTTGGTGTGCAGCTTGCCTATCCTCTCTCCCATTTCAGAAATTTTGTCATCCCTGTCACTTTTGGGTGACGTGGACGTTCAACATAGAGAGCAAAGGGTCTCTGGCTGCTGTGGTGCTTCCTTACAGCTGAATTCTGTCTTTCTCAGACACTGGTCTGGGAATCTGTTGGCCTATATTTAAACCTTCACTGATTTAAAACTTTTTTTCTGTTGCTGTCCTATCCTTAGCAAATATAGATTATAAAAATCACAATTGTTTTGGTTGGCACTGGGAAGTGCTTGGAGACTCTTGTACAAATGTGGCATTATTGCCAGTGCTGACAGTACCGTCAGGCAGTATCCGGTATCCTGGATGCCAGATTCCTAATGCCTCAAATCTTTTTCCTTTTGGGAGTAAGGAAACAGTGAATTCTCCATCATGAACAGACACAGCAGAGGAAGTATTTCAGTAGCCACCTGAATATGAGATTTATCAGAGGAGTTACAACAGAGTAAGAGGAAGTGATCTGCTCTGTGGTTGCAGATGGGACAGAGGATAGGAGGCCAGCAAGAGAGGCCCTCAAGAGGTTCCCAAGAATTAGGAGGAAGTATTCCTGGAACTTGCTGAGGGTGTTGGAGAAAATTGCCTGTAAAATGGAGAGTGGCTTAAATGCAGCAGGATGAGGACTTTAGGACAAAGGAGAAACATGAGCTAAGTTGGGGGAGAAGTACAGAGGGCTTGAGGGCAAAAATATTTCAGGGGGAGAAGAGAAAGTGAAAGCTTGAATCAAAGCAGCTGAAAGGTTGGCTTTAATATCTGCTTAGATCAAAAAATAAAAGTTTGTATGGATTAAGAGATAATCCACTAGATAGATTTAATCTGCCATCTGTATTGCTTCCCCAAAGAAAGCACTGGGAGGGGAAGGTTGATTTGGCTCAATGCCTAGCATTTGAAGGTAAGTGATGTATTCTCCTTTTTTCACAGACCCGCCCCCCCCTTCACTTGTCCTGAATGAAGCACATCCTGCTGAAAAGGAGGGGCTGTCACTGTAGCCTCCTGTTCCTTTGCAACTCCAATGTCATATTGAATTTAACTAAAGGCGTTTCTCAAGCAGAAAAGAGCACCAAGAGCAAAATAACACAGCAATGACTAAGAAAACAGGCATGGGGTAGGTTCACATGCTCATGGTGGTTTTGTCTGCCTGAGCAATTGGTTCTGAGAGGCAGTATTGGGCCATTTTATTAACACTTCATCCTTCTTGTCCTAATTGTCCTTGTCTTCCCTTTAATGGAAGTTAGGGTCTGAATGCCACCTTTCTTCCAGCACTGCCCCTGAAATCCTTGTCCGTATCCCTCCATCCCTTCCTTCCTGTTTCCTTTCTGTACAGAAACTGGTTGAGTCCTTTGAGTAAGTTCAGCTTCCACAGCAGTAGAAATAGTTGATCAAACATGAGAAAGTTTTCTCCATGTATTTTTTCTGGTAAGATATATGGTGTATTATCTCTTCTAACACATGCAGCTGTATCTTGAACTGTTTGTGTTAACAGTCATGCACTTCTAGGAGCCTGTACACGTGATGGAATTTGGATTGGTTGGATTGAGGGGGTTTAATTTTTATTTCAAAGTTATCTTGTTCAGCAACAAATAAATTAATTCTGTAGATTGATATGTATTCCTTCTGTGTTGTGGGCCTGCATCCGTACCACCTCAGGTGAAGGATTTTTGCAGATCTCATAAGGTCAGCGGGATTTGGCCTGTTAAATCCTTAAGCAGGAGATAACAGGAGAATGTTAAGAGTGCCTCTGGGAAGATCCATCAGTTTGAAACACCTGAGCTGGCACTGGGCAACTTCCCCAGCTTGTGCTGGGAGCAGGCTGTCTGCCTGATACAGTCTCCTTTCACTGATGATATTTGGTGGGCAGTGGGGTTGAATGTCTCCCCTCTTTTTTTTTTTTCTTTTTCTCGACAGGGAAGGGAGGGGAAGAGGCTGGTACCTGGTGAAACACTGGGGATAATGTGGGGCAGGAAAGGGAGTGAAGGAGGTGTGTGCCTCACTAGGCCCACTCACATTCATGAAGTGAAAGGGATGAGAACACTTACTGGTTTCGAGGCCTGAGCTTGCATAACTATTTGCTTAGCACGTCCTTCTGGGAGAGAAACATGTGCCTGGTCAGATCCTGAAAATTGTGTCTGGAAGTCAGCAGGTACTGGCTAAAAGGCAATTGATACCTTGCTTTTATTTGGAGCTTCAGGAAAGCTTTGTGGAGTTCTCCTAGGAGAGAGGTCTACTCTCAGGTGAGAGGGAAAATTGCATCATTGATTTGAGGAAGAGCAGCAAAGCAGAAATAAATGACAAGGTTTTTTCAGCTTTGAAGGAAGTAAAAATAGTTAGATGCCCCTAGAGAGCAGTACTGGAAATAGTGTCAATCAATACAATTATGAAACCTCTAGAAGAGAGGTGAACTGTGAGGTGGGAAAATGTGCTGGTGAGAACAGTTAGGAAGGATTTAGGTCCTTCAGAGGCATCTCACACTTGAACAGAACAAGGCAATGGGACAGCCCTATGACACATGAAATTTGCTGCCGACAGGTGCTAGGAAATGCGCCCTGAAAGGAACAACAGAAACTACTCTGAGAACCTATGAAGTGTAAAAGTGATGATAACTTACTCCACTGAGGCAAAGGGAGGGAGTCGGAAGGAAATCATGAACAGATTTGTACTCAGTGTTGGTACAAAATACAAGCTGTTAGACTGTGTTTAAAATAAAATGGGGTAAAATAGAGAATAGTTCTGAGAGAGAATCTCATGAGGTTCAATTTTGCTCATCTCCCACTCCAAGTGAATAAGGTAGAAACAGGTTGTGTGCTATCATGCCATATGCATAAGGAAGAATTTTTTCATGCCTCCAGGAAGAGGAGAGCATGGCTATAAACAAACAGAAATACTTCAAGTTTAGAGAAAGTGAGTTTTTTTTCAGAATGGTACAAGGAGAATAGGCTGCTTGTTCTTGCTGTTTTTCACTATCTGCATTGAGAGGGCGCTTTATATTTCTATACTACAATAGAGAATGTGCTGCCCAAAGTGAAAATACTGGAAAAGATGGATTTGGTACAGTTTGAAATTGGGAATTGTGGATCACTGCTGATCTCAGATTCATTACTAAAGGGAATTAGACAGAGCAGGAAAAGATCATGAGAGCTTTCTCCTCAAAAGCAAAGAGAGACTCTCGGTGAAATTTAAAGGCAATACTTGAGATTGCTTTTTACCAGCATAGGATGATCCAGTGGAACTGGGGTGAAAGTTCAGAAGATTTTTCAGCTTTTGACCTTGTAGGTGGGGAGAATCTGCTGGTTATACATGGGGAAGGAGGCCTCTTTGAGAAGGTGACATCATTAGCTGTAGCTGATGCCTGCTCCCAGCATCTCTCCTAATCTTTGACTGGACCTGTGTGACAGTTCCAGCAGCACGGCAGCCACTCTGCATGTCATGGAGGCATTTTCAGTCGTGCCCCTGGCTGCCAGGTGGGAAAGAAATATGTCCACAATGTGAATGCAGAGGTATTTAGCCAATGACTCCTCTCCACTGCTGCCATGGAGTGCTTTTCATCTCAGTCCCAAAGCATTCTGATACCATAGTGGTATGGTTTATCTGCAGCTGGCAGCTTTAGCACCACACAGCCCCTTGCTCACCCTACTCCCTGCAGGGTGGGGGAAGGAGAACTAAAAGGGCAAAAGTGAGAAAATTAATGGGTTGAGATAAAAACAGTGAAATTATTGAAATATAATAATAATAATAATGTAATGGAAAGGAAAATGACAAAAAAGAGAGAGAAATACAACACAAGAAAGACAAGTGATGCAAATAAAAACAATTCCTCACCACCAACTTGCTGAGGCTTGTCCAGCCCACGAGCAGTGGACCCCAGCCAACTTTCTCCCTAGTTTATATGCTGAGCATGATGCCATATGGCGTGGAACATCCCTTGGGTCAGTTGGGATCAGGTGTCCTGGCTGTGTCCCCTCCCAGCTCCTTGTGGTGTGGGGAGAGGCAGAAAAGGCCTTGACTCTGTCTAAGCTCTGCTGAGCAATAATTAAATCATCCCTGTGTTATCAACACTGTGTCTGTTGACAGTTTTCCATCTTTCTATGCCCCAAACAGCCACAGGTGCATCATGCTGCGAGTCATGGATTAATCCTCCTTCATGTTGGAGTACCTAAAGCTCTCAATAGGATGCAAGCGTGGCTCAACCAGCACTGTTTTTCACTGTGAAACAACCTGCTCCCCTGAGATCCACATCCTTCTCCAAGGGGCTGGGAACTGGCTGTTTTGAAAAGAACCAGCTTAAGAAGTGTTCTTGCCTCCTAGGATCTCTCAGCGGGTGGAGGCCAGCCGGGCACAGCTCCAGGCAATTGGGGAGAGAGTCACACTTGCCCAGGCAAAGATTGAGAAGATAAAGGGCAGCAAGAAGGCTATTAAGGTAGTGACTTCAGTGAAGGCTGCATGGCTTCTTTTCTTCCTTATTTCTTTACTCCTGAGGTAAGCTCTGGAGAAGAAAAGGTGCTCAACTGCTACAGCTGCTGCCCACTCACCTCTCCATGCCTTAATGCTGAGCAGGATTATGGTGAGAATCCCATTCCTGACTTGGCCAATGGATGAATTTTAGACCCATAAGCCACACAGCTCCAGGCTTTGTGTAGCCTTTATATATTTCTGTCTCAGCTGCTTCCTGAGAAAGAGAAAAGGCATGTGCTGAGCTAAGCTTAACTAACACCTTCACTTCAGGCTCAGAGACACTTATTTGAATGAAAACTGCTTTCAGAGAGACTCCCTCTAGTGCATCTTAATCCCATTGAGCCATGTAAAACTGGTGAAAATCCTTCTTTCCCCATTCTTGCTCCATTTTATACAGTATTTCCAACTCCTTTCTTGCCAGTGGAAGCCTTTTTGCTAGTGATCTCCTAGTCCTTTTAGAGAGAGAGAAAAGCTCTGGCAATTCCAGTTTCAGAAGTGGCAGCCCATGCGTATTTGGGTCTGTGCACATAGCCCTTAGGAGCCTGTTGACTCCAAGGCTGCCCATTCCCACTGGCAGCAGAGGTTGCATGTTTACTCCTCTCCATGTGTTTCTGCATCATAGACTTCCCTAGTTGTTGGGATTTTTTAGTCCCTCCTTGTTTCTCCATAGGTATTTTCCAGTGCCAAGTATCCAGCCCCTGAACGGCTGCAGGAGTACAGTTCCATTTTTGCCGGTGCAGAAGACCCAGCTAAGCAGAAATGGCCAAGACATAAGATTCAGAGCAAACACCAAATGCTGGATGAAAAAACTCTGCAGGTAAGGAGGAGAACAGACCTTGGGAAGGACAAGCAAAGAGAACCTGGAGGTTGTTAATCTCTTTGATAAAGTGGGCCAGGGCTTTGGGACATAGGCTAGGAGTAGAACATATTTTAATTTGGCCTGTCAGTGGGGAGGGTATGAGGTCAGACTGGGAAGCTTATGGAGATGCCAATTGGAGAGGGCCATGTCGGTACAAGAGCTTGTCTGGGTGGCTTCAATTGCCAAGTCTCTGGAGCAGTTCAGTTTCCTGAGATGCTGCTGTTTCCTGCAGCAGTGTTGGTGAGTGCTGCTGTCTGCGCTTAAGGCTTTGGCTGTGCATAGTGAGGCAGCTGGGATCAAGCTCATAGCTGTTTCAGAAATAGTTTCTGAGGGCTCTCATATAACATGAGGTGAGAAGGGGAAGGTAAGAAGGCTTGTGAGTGTGTCAGGAGAAAAAGGAGTCATTAATTAAAGCATTTTTCTGCCCCAGAAAATAGTTGCACTTGGGCATTGTGCCTGGGTTGGAAGGACAGGAGGAAGAGTTGCCGTGCTTAAAGTTTAAAAGTTGCTGTGTATGTGCTGTGTCAGGAGTAGCAGATGTGCTGTTCCTAGCAGGTTAAGGATCAGTTTGACAACTTCCCTGCTCTCCACCCCTAAAGAGACTTCCTTCCTCATCCTTGTGTGACTTGGCCAAAAATAAAGCTTCCACTGAATAATTTATCAGGCTAAACTTCCCTGAGTGTTAATGGAGTTGAGACTTCACACAGAGAGGTAGTTATGAATATTTCAGGCAGGCCAGGGAAGCAGGATTGCTGGCTAAATGGAGAGCTGACAAACTTGAGTAGGGTTCCTGCTTCATTCCAGTCCTGGCAGTTGCACAGGTAGAGCTGCATGGGACGTGCTGGTGTCTGGCAGGGAAGCCAGTGAGCGCTGCTGCCTGGCTGGTGGCTCCATCCCAGTGGAGTGCAGGGGGAGCAGAGGTAGGCAGGGAGCAGACAGGGAGATGACTTCCCACCCTGAAGGGCTGGTGCCGAAGTACAGCCCCTTGCACAGGGAAGGGATTGAGAAGAACATCAGCTGTTAAAAAGCAGTATCCCACAAAGAGCAAATGGTGTGTCTGTTCATCTGGCCTGCTGGCTCCAGTAGGCTCCATGTGCCATTTGCCACAGCCATTTGCCTGGAATGCCATCTCTTCCAGTCCCAGTCAGTCTCTATACCGTTGCCATGTTCTGCCCTTTGTGACTAAAGCTGCCATCACCACAGGGGCTTTGTTTCAGCCCCTGGGGGATGTTTGTTGCTCCCCTCCTGCAATCCATCTTTTGATCCTCTTTTGTGACTGTTGATCTCTTTCTGGCTTTGCCGAGTCTGTTCATGCAGCTGTTGTCACTCTTGCCAAGCTCACACATGAGCTCCTGCAGCTCCTCTCTGTGGTGAGGGGATGCTGCTGTCAGCTGCTGAAGGATGGAGGGGTTGATGTGCTGAATGGGGCTCAGTGTGGCCAAGCTCCGACCACATTCCAGGGGGACAGGCCCTTCTCGGCTATAGCTGAGCACAGAGCTGGACATGCCTTGCAGTGACAGGGAGAAGTCTAATGCTTGCATTCATGCTTTCCTCAATTATTCAGGGTTTTCAGCAGAGGCTCACTGCCTGTTTTCACTTTTAATGAGAGCCTGTTTGCTGCGAGCAGTCGCAGTGGCCTTTGCTAAACTCCACTTACACATGGGCACGCAACATCTCATCAGGAAGGCAAACTCTGCTAATGTCAGTTTGAGGGAAAGTGGTGCCAGCCTGTGCTCAGCCTTTAGGGATTTTGCTCTGGGGGGTAAGCAACTGAGCTGGAAATGTGTCTGGTTCTGCAGTTGATTTTAAATGCTTCCCCCTTGGAATTTCTTCTTGCCCCCTCAACCCCAAGCAAGGGAAAACTCAGCTGTTTAGAGGATGCTATTTAGGTTGGTAAGGTAAGCACTGATGGGTGAGAGTGCCACAAACACAGTGCTTGTGGTTAGCCTGGAAAGCCTTTTGCTTTGCACAGTGCAGTGGTAGCAGCAGGGCAGGGCTCAGAGGGGGCTGGCTGCAGCCCTGTGGGGCTTCCCAGGCACTGGGCACTGCCTTTGTGGTGGGAGCTGTGTCTGGGTGCTACACATGCCTCTCAGGAGACTGGCAGACAGGCTAGGAGATGTGGCCTGCCTGAGCTTTGGAAGAAGTCCAAGCAAAAGTTACCATCCACTGCTGGAGTAACCTTGCTAGGCTTCAAAAGTGTCAGTAACTTGGCATGTCCTTGTGAATTCTGCTTCTCCCAGAGCCTACCATAGGCATGTGGAGGCTAAACCAGGTTTTTGTCACTTGCTTATCTTGAAATACTTTCAGAGCTGGCATCAGCACTCCATTGGTGTGGGGGGAAGTACTCCAACATGTAATAGTACAATTCCATTTGTAATAGTGTGTGTTTAATTGAACTGAAGAACCAGAGCGACTTATATATTTTTAACTGTAGGTTCTTTGGAAGAAAAATGCCTGAAAATGCAGTGTCCTTGGGGGGTGTTATCCTGCCAGGTGCCAGACCCCAGGTTGGGGTGTTTGAGCATTCAGGCAACTCCTATGACTTCAGTATGTCAAGGTTGCCAAACTTTCGCTTAAGAACTTAATGCTCCTATAAGAAAACTAATTTTTAAATGGCACCTTAACTTGTGGAATTCACAGTTGCAGGATATTTTTGACAGTGTGTGGAAGTTCCAAATTTCAGAACATTTCTAGGTACTTGAGTAAGACTAGCACTTTGATGGCATTTAAATTAAAAGGATTATATTTCACGTTTCAGAATACTCATGCTTAGTGCTTTTATAACTTCCTTAGATGAGGTTTATAAGTAAATGTAGATAATGGTTGTTTTCTCACTACATCCTTACAGTGATGCACAATCTTCTAGTGCTCCCTGAAATATACAAAGAGATAATTAAAAAAAAATATAAATAACTTGAGGGCTAAGTGTATCTGAACAGTTCTAGCAAAAAAAGTCAGTACTCCCTCATGCTTAAAAAATTAATGGGGACATGAATATTAATGATCAAAAGAACTTTTATTTTTGAGTCTCTACTTCTAAAATCTCTAAATAAGAATTTATATATTTTTGCCTATTTGCTTCCATTAAAAAATAGAAGGTGTTAACTTCAATGTATTTTTCACAAGTTGGAACATGAATTAAATCAAAACCTTACAGGTTCTTTCTTATAGAATTTTATAGTCTCAGAGCATCATATAAATTCTTAGTGGATTAACTGAACTGTGACTAAGCCATTTCTTTGGATTTCTGGCTACCAGATTCAAGACTGAAATTTCAATCAGCAGGAACTGCTTGTGTTCCTGAGATATGGTCTTAAAACTGAACCACCAGTGGTGTCCATTTCTCCTATACAAGTACAAGGAGGGAAGAGGGACTCAGAGAATGGGGTGGTGCAGTGTAGTGAGGCAGTAGGAAGCTGTGGACAGTATTTGGAGTGGTCATCCTCTGGTGGCAGAAGAAAACTACAGGCATGATGAGTTACTTAACCTGACAAAGTGCTCTGGCTTCTCCTGGTGTGAACACTTACTGCCTTGTAGCTTGCCTTATTTGTGAAGAAAGAACTGTGAAGGGGCTGAGGAGGGGTCTGCAGAGGGGTCTGAGGTGGCGGTCTGTTCATCCCAAACTGTCTGTGTTCAGGAACTGATGCCTTTCCTCCCTCTAGAGCAGAGTGCTGTGGGCGCTGAGCTTCAAACCCCAGAGCATGTGGCAATGGGCACTGTCACACCAGCTGAAACACTGGTCTGATGTGGGATGGCAACTCCTGTGCTTTATAAAAGTCAGGCAGTTCAGATGTAATAAGTTCTTTTCGAAAGGAAGCTCTATATATTATGCATGAAGTTTTAGAACTGAGAGAGAGAAGATTTCAGTTCATTAGAGTTGAAAACTCCTGCAAATCCCTCAGGCTTTGCAAAACCATCTGGCACACGTTCCACCCTGTGCACTCCTTTCTGCGTGATCTCTTGCCTAGTGCAAGCACTCTATTCTTTCCTAACCTCTTTTCCCTTTGCCTTCCCTGCCTACCCCACTAGTGCAGTCACAGCTCTTAAAACATCAAGTGAAGGCAACAGAGGGGAGGTAATAGAGATATGTGGGGAACTCTGCCTGCATGAAAATGTGTTGTAATTGGAGACACTGTTAATAAAAGCCTTTTAGGCTGTAGTGCTTGACCCCTGCCTCTGACTCCAGAGCCAGAGTGGTGGTTTTATTCTGGTAGATACTTTCCAGAGTAACACATGTTCAGTATGACCCATCCACGGCACCAAAGCCACTTGCCACCTGATTGTGGGGTTGTCATGACTGTGGGGTTGCAATGTTGTCCACATACTTCCTAGCTCAAAGGGAGATAGGGAGGGAGCAGCAGGTTTCCCAGATCACACAGTGCATCCAGCAGTGTGGGTTGTGGTGGCTGGGGAGAGCTGCCCTCAGCAACCATGGTTCTAGTGTCTTACCACCTTTTATCTGTCTTCTTGCAGGAAAAGCTCAAGTATTTCCCTGTGTGCGTGAGCACCAAAATTCACCAGGAGGATGATGCAGAAGAAGGCCTTGGCAGCCTTCCCAGGAACATCAGCTCCCTCAGCTCCCTGCTACTCTTCAATACCACCGAGAACCTGTGAGAGCTGGAGCAGTGCTGTGCTGCTCACCTGCCCCTGCTCATCCTCAGAGGAGCTTTCCCTTCCTCAGGCGTAGCAGTGACTTTTTGCTTTCCTGGGGGTGTTACCTATCAGGCTTTTGGTAGGACAGGGTTTGCTAACCTTCCCTGCTTTTTGCCTTGGGTGGAAGCAGTTATTTTGTCCACACCCGATCCTCTACTCACCTGATTCAACCAATTTTGCACTTTCTTTTGCTTAGTTCTTCCTATTGGTCATCTGATTTCTTTCCAGCCTTGAGATACGCAGTCACTCCTGCCCTTCTCTGCCCTGTCTGCCAGCTTAGGTACTGCTTCTTCTGACAATTCCCGACAACATTACTTTGCTGCTTTTGCTGCTTTAATGTCTCCACCACCTCCTTCACTGCAGTTTCCTTTCCCACTGGGCTTGTGTCATGGTCATTGTCTCTCTGCTCTTATTGAAAAGCTACTTTAAGCTCTTATTGAGCTTTCAGCTCCTGGACCATGTCTTTCTTCTGAGCCATGGATCATTTCTCCTTTTTATCTGTCTTCCTGGACCTTGAGTGACAAGTCACTGGTGCCCTGCTGCAGACTGTAGGATGGTTTCAGGCCAGGTGGTGGAAAGGGGAGAGCTTGGTCATGGTGGCACTACAGTGGGGCTTTGCTTTAGAATTAGTCTGGAGGCTGCACTGGCAAGGTGGGGAGCTGCTTGCCTCCTGGTTGTGGTGGGGAAAAGCAGAAAAATGGAGCTAAAAGAAGGAACCTGGAAGGCCCAACATGTTCCATCTTCATGAGTGAAGTCAGGTCTCTGCCTCCAAGACCCTCTTGTGTACACTGTTTCTTCTGGCCTTGGCTCTCAAGGCAGCATCACTAAAATGCTTGTTTTCTGCCCTTAGGTACAAGAAGTATGTGTTCCTGGATCCTCTGGCTGGAGCAGTGACAAAGACCCATGTGGCTCTAGAAACAGAGACAGAAGAGAAGCTCTTTGATGCACCTCTCTCCATCACCAAAAGGGGACAGCTAGACCGCCAGGTGAGAATGCAGCTGCTTACATTTCAGAGGGTTGTGCTCAGCTCTCTGAAAAGAGAATGTCTTTGATTGGGTGGTGAGCAGGAAGGACAATAACCAGGGCTGCAGAGTACTCATATATCAGAAGGACCTTGCCTGGTTTTGTGCTTGAGGTCCTGGTGTAAGCTTGATGAGTGAGACAAAAGCCTCACACTTGGCAGGCATTTCTCTCTGCTCAAGCCTTTGGTGAGTGTTGAAAGGAGAGTAATGGAATATCGACTCACCTTGCTTCTTGACCTCAGGGCTGTGGGGAGGTTTGGAGGATCTATCACTTTGCCAGCTCCTGAGCCTCTGAGGGTGAGGTGCCACTGCTAGAAGGTCCTTGGGCAGAAGTGTGATCCCCGTAATTCCTGCTGGGAAGGGGTGCCTGCTGGTGCAAACAGAAGGGCCAGCCAGACTGAGCAAAGGGCTGTGCTTGGTGTACACATGGGGTAGGCAGTGCACCAACCCAGTTCCCCAACATGTGTCTGGTACCTGACACCTTATAAAGGCTGTAACTGGGGTGTACCAGTTTTGCTGGAGTGTCATTTGGGAATGGGAAAAAGAGCCTGGGAATAATTTGCTCATCGTGTTGGACTGGAGGATATAATGTATATAGTGAACAAACTCTTTATTCGCAGTTCAACATCACTACTGTTGCCTGTGTGTTAAACACAAAAGCAAACCCCTGTAACTACTGGGTTGTGCTTCTGCATTTTAATCTTTGAAATGGTTCAGACAGTATCCTCTTCTGGAGGAGAAGGGACTGGTTTATTTAGGCTGCAGCAGTTAGTGCATGAACCCTTCAGAGTTCACTTGCTACTATGAAACTAAGAAGAGTCCTGCACTACCTTTCCCAAGCCTGGCCTGCAGGAGGTAGCTTCTAAGCACAGAGGTGTAGGGGTAGCTGATGTACCAAGGTACACCAGCCCAGCTCTGATTGCTGCCCAGATTGTTCCCTGCAGTGGCCCTATTTGCAGCAAGCACAGTCACTGCCTTACCTTGTTGGTTTGGGTTTCTTTAGGTCGCTGAAAATTACTTCTATGTGCCAGATCTGGGCCAAGTCCCTGAAATTGATGTGCCCTCCTACCTGCCAGACCTGCCTGGCATTGCTGCAGATCTCATGTACAGTGCTGACCTGGGCCCTGGCATTGCACCCTCTGCCCCCAGCAGTGCTGCTATTCCAGAGCTGCCCACTTTCAACACTGAGTCGGTGGAGCCTTTGCAACCAGGTATTTTCAATCTCTGATCCCAGGACCCTATGAAGGAAGAAGGCAGGGATTGCTAGAAAGTGGAGATGAGGCAGAAAGTGGAGATGAGGCAGAAAGAAAATTTTGGTAGAAATTTTAAGGTGGATGTTGGATGGATGATGGATGTTGTACCTCTGGCTTAGGCCTGAGGGAGAGCTGCAAGCTGCTCAAGTTCTGGCCTGACTGCAGCCCCTTTACCTCCCTCCCCCTCTCTCTGCATAGCTAGGGAGGAGGGAGCACAGTGTGCAAGGACTGGGTGTGTGTCAGCCTGGGGGGATGCCCTTGTGCAAGTGGGATGCAGCTGGGGAGGGAGAGTAGGGGAATCTCTTGCCTTGGCCCTGCCTGCTGTTAGGAGTTGGTGTGCAGGGCAGGAGTGCTCTACTGCAGGTGCTGAGGACTCTGTTGCTGCTGAGGCATGTGAAGCTCTGAGCTGAAACTCTCCATGTGCCATCCCCTGGGACTCTTCAGATACAACTTCTTTCGTATTTCAGATCTTCAAGATGCTAAGCTACTGCCACCTCCTCCCCCTCCACCTCCCCCACCGCCTCCTGTTACGCCAACTCCGGTGCCTCCTCCACCGCCCTTGCCCCAGCCCACAGCACCCTTGGAACTGGCTCAGTCAGCAAGCAAGGAGAGCAGCAACACAGTGCCTGCAGGTAAGGCTGGACTCCTCCACAGCTGCACCAGCCTCCTTGACTTCAGCCTGTGTCCTTGGGGGCCTTCCAGCAAGGTGGAATGAGATGCTGTCAAGGTATTGGAGTAGCCCTTGCCATGGGAATTTGGCTGGGCCTGTAGCTGATGCACTGATCCATGTCTGCTGCCTGTCCTTCCTGTCCCTGCAGCTTCAGTCCAAGGAGCCCCAAAGGAGGTGGTAAACCCCTCCACTGGGCGTGCCAGTCTCTTGGAGTCCATCCGCCAGGCCGGGGGCATTGGGAAGGCCAACCTTCGCAGTGTCAAGGAGAGGAAGCTGGAGAAAAAGAAGCAGAAGGAACAAGAACAAGGTGCTGAGACTCTTTGGCAGAACTTTTTTTCCTTGCCCAGGCTGGGGAGGTGTTGGGTCTGGGGGCAGGCAGGCAAATCAGGAGCACAGTGAACTCACTGAGCAGAACGGAGTTGTCTCCTCACAGGCTGATGTAGGTCTCAGGTGCTCACCACTCAGCCAGAGCTCTGTAAACTTGCTAAACCTCACTAGCCCAAAGGGTATCTGTCTCAGGGCTTGTGGAGAAGCTTCATATGTGATGCACAGGACCAGGCACACGAATGAAACCCTGGGGGACAGGACTGAACCGGTTTAAGCACCTTGGTTGAGGTAGCTGGGGAGGGGATTGATGGAGCTGCTTTGGCAGAATGAGACTGCGAATGCACAGCCCCTCAATGAATTCCACTCTTGGTTTTCCCCAGAAGATGCCATTAATCCTGCTGTGCCTAGTGTTTCCTTCACCTGAAAATGGACTGTAGTTTTGGGGTGTCATACAAAATTAGGGGTTTGGAGTTTTTTCTTTAATCTGAAAGCAGAATTGCAGGGAAATGCTTTTGCTGTAGTGCTTAGCTCAGACTAATCTTTCTTCACTGACTTGTTTTGCTCTGTGTCAGTGAGAGCTACGGGACAAGGTGGAGATTTGATGTCAGACCTCTTCAACAAGCTGGTGCTGAGGCGCAAAGGTACTGTCCTGCAACGTGGGCTGCTCCTTTCCCCGAGGAAAGAGGGAGGGCACTCTCTGGTACCCAAGTTGTGTCAGCCACAGCCTTTGAAACAGGAACAGAGATTTTCCTGGGCAGTGTACCACAGTATAGCTGAGAGTGTCTTTACGGAGAATGAGCAGAAGAATCTCCACCTCAAGTCCAGCTGGAGGCACTGGAGGGGTTTGTATGTTTCAGAGGATGGACCCTGAAACTACCTGTGCAGAAGGGACAGCAGTGTCTTTTCTAATGCAGTGCTTGGGCAGCTGGGCCCACTGCCCATATGGGCACTTGAGATGCCGTGGCAGGTCTCTGGGGCATTTAGATCAAAGGTCACACCTCAGTGCTGGGCAGACGACAGCAGGGACTTGTTATGGGGGAGCTGTAGTTAAACCTTGGCATAAGTCTATGACAGCATTAAACATGGCTGTTCTGGTTACCTGGGTGGTGAGAGCATGGCTTTCCTTCTCCCCTTTGCTGAATCTCTAGTTCCCAGGTGTCAATCACTGCTGATTTCCTTCCCTTACAGGTATTTCAGGGAAAGGACCAGGAGCCTCTGGGAACACTGATGCTCCTGGCAGTCCTGCTGGTGCCTTTGCTCGTATGTCGGACTCAATACCACCCCTCCCACCCCCACAGCAGCCCGTCGGTGAGGAGGATGAGGATGACTGGGAGTCATAGATGGGATCCATTGAGTATTAGTGTGAAACTATTGCTGTCTGAAAAATTTCCGTGAAGTTGAAGGAAGCAGGTCCTTATTGCCTTCATTTTGGAAAAAGTGGGAAATGTCATTAATTAAGAGTATGTAAAGGGAAAGCCTAGCTGTCCAGCCTTTCAGCCCCAGCACCACAGGCTGGAGGGCACCAGCTGCTAGAAGCAGGTGCTCCCCTCCCTGAAGGCAGAGCTTGTGCAGACCACAGGGTTTGGACCTACTCAAAGGACAGGTGCCTCACAGTGGAAGTTTCTCAGAGGCATCTGTTTCTTTCCCTGTGGGGCTAATTAACATACAGGGAGCAGGTAACAGCTCTGTGCCATAAGTACTTCCTTCCTTGTGAAGAGCCTGGAGAGGTAGCATCCAGCTGCTGAAACTGGAAAAGAAGCAAACAAGGCTCTTGGGATGAGACTTGCTCAGGATGACAGAGGTAGCTAGGAACAGCTGAAGGATTATGTGGCCGTCCCTGGTGTTATTACTGCCCTCCAGCACTGACCCATGGAAAGAACTCCAGGAAAGTTAAATTTAAGAACTTTGAATTCAGAAACTTAGGGGTTAAAAAGAGCAGAGCAATCCTGTGCTTAAACATGATCAAAGGAGAAGTGCTGTATTGTCACCTTATCTTTATTTCTCTTGTAAGAATGCACTGCTTCAATCCATTGGCTGTTTGAAGCTAGGTAGAAAGAGGGTGAGAAAAAAATGTTACCCATGGCTGCTCCATTACCACTCTGTGTTATTCCACTATGACATAAATTAGGCCCGCTAGTTCCTGTGAAAAGCTCAATGATGGCATTTTTCAGTCAGGCCTCCTACACTTGGTGGTTGATGGGAAAAAACCATATGTGTTCAGTCAAAATAATTACTCCCCATACTTAAGTGTACTTAAATAATACTTGCCATACTTGAGTGTTTTTATTGAAAGTATTTAATCAATTTAAATAAAACCTTAACAGCTGTAAACAAGTAGGTGCCTGCTGCTACTTTCTTCACCTGCCTCAGACCTACAACCAGTTTCCCCCCTGACTGTGGTGCTGAAGGCTCTCTCACCATCACAGCACTCAGATACTGAACAGCAAATATCCACAAGGGAGGCAGAAGGCAGAGATTTTATAAAGTCCATGGTACAGAAAAGCAACAACTTATGTTACTTTACCTAGTCTTCATAATGACAAATGCCATCTGTTCTCTACTCCACATCACAAAGCATCCAACTTGCCTCGATGGAACTGGGAACACACAAAACCAGGCAGTTTGTCCTTGGCCTTACTCTAAAGAGAAGGCCCTAAAAAGGTCCAGATGAGGACAATGGGGAACAGTGTCGGTAGCAGGACATAAGATACGATGAGTTCTGACCTTTCTTAACTCTGCAAATGCTGATCCAAAGGCAGTTTTTACCTGGGTCCTCTCCCTGATCCACTGGGGCAGTTTGTTAAATATGGCAGGGCGTGTGTACCTGTGGTCCAGGAGCAGGATGCTTGCAAAGTCCTTCTGATGGCGAATGGCTCTGCCTGTACAGAGGATAAAAATAAAGAATGGCCCAGTCAATTGTTCTCAGACAAGGAAGATCACGTTCCCATCATCTGTAATGCATCCTTTTTCCTACCCTCCTCCTTCAGTGTGTTTCGTATCCCCCAGCCTGTCCAAGGAAGGATGAATTACCTATCGACTGGTTTACTGCCTTCATGCACAGGTTTTCAATCAGCACTCTGCTTGGTGCCTGGCCAGCAGCTCTGGGCTGGAAAGAAATAGGCAAGTCTCAAAACAAGGATGTAAGTCAAATTGGGGAGTCTTACTGACAAAGTAAAGCAAATACGTTTACCCCTGCAGGGTAAGCAGGTGGAGAGTAAGGAGGAACAGAAGAAAGGCTGCACTCATAAAACTGTGTTGAGCATTCACAAAGAGCCAACCCAAGGTGCCCTTGAAGGCAGAAATCTTGTCCCCAAGAACAGCACCTCCAGTGGGCAATCAGAAGGGACAAACGATCCTGGCAAGCAGCTTCTACCACCCTGCCACCCCCTCTGGGTTGAAAGGTCCTTGCTCCCCTTGGAACTCAGAGCTGCCAGCAAGTCCTGGTGGCATTTCCCTTCACCAAACTTCCTCTGTGTTTAGGGCCACCTGTTCAGGAGCAGCCTGGAGAAGGTTGTGCTCTCAGTACCACACCATCTGGGAATGAGGGCAAGCTTAAGGAAAATAAAACCTCTGAACGCAGCGCTGGGGCTCATGTGCTGGGAAGTTAGTACTAGAAAGCAGAATTGAGAGAGACAGAGGTGTGAGTGGCTTTTACCATGGTTTTGTCAAGCCAAGTCATTTTTTCCTGGAGTTCTGGTGATCTAATGTTGGGGTAAGGCATTCCCACCATAATCACACACCTGCAAGGGAGGACTGCATTATTCTTAATGTCTCATCCTAGAGCACTTTGCCAATAGACTGATAAATTAGAGGTTACTGCACCCCTGAAAGACAGCCAGGCCTGCAAACCAAAGGCAACAATAAAGCACAGCAGTCTGACAAGCACATGCTGAACAGGGCTGCAGAGGGATTCAGGGTGCCAGAACAAGGGATTATCTAGCACAGCAAGCCTAACTGCCTTTTTCACAGGAAGAGTGGCCTGGACAGGCGGGTTTTACACCACCCAGCACACCCTCCTGTTGCTTTAAGCATCAGCTAAGTTGTCACACTTTTCCCCAGGACTTTCTATCCACGCATGTACTGAATGTGCCCATCATGCTTGGAGTCACTACACCACAAGCCAGAGGTGGCTTGGAAAGCAAGGAGCAGTCACCTTACCTTCCCAGGTCATCGGAGAAATTTATCCCTTCACTCATTTTGCCTCCAACTACAGAAAGCAGCAGAGCCCCTGTCATCTGTCCTCCTGTCTGGCTGCAGCACTGCAGGAGAGGGATCAGCAACTCAAATCAGAGCAGGGAAGATTTTTGTGCTTCGGAAACAATCCCACACCTAGGCTACAGCCCTCTTTCCATGTTAACAGTGCCCTCCTTTGCAGCATTCCCATACCCGCTGGCCTGCCACACTCCCACCAGACTGCCTGCTCAGCTTACCTTTATGCACTTGGCATATTCCACTAGCACTTGCTCCACCTGGTTGGCTTTCTTAGGCTCCTGAAAGATCTGTCAGGCACAGTTCATCAGTACAGCAACAGGAAGCAAACAGTTTAAAGAAAGGAAATAATTTTAGTCCCACGCCATTAACATATGGGGAACTGAGGTCATGGAAGGGAAAATTGCCTGAATAACTAACTTAACCAGTAGCTTTCCTCCACCCTGAAAATGCACTACAGCTGGGCTCTGAAGGGAGCAGCAGCTGCTCCTGCCCCTCCAACATTCCCTTTCAGCTTTGGGAGACTTGTTAATACTGCAAGACATTACAAGTCATCCAAGAGCTGAGAGGCAAAAAAGCAATGTGCACCTCTTGCACCTATGAATCAAAACTCTCTGAGGTCAGGAGGCTCTGCAGCTGCAAGATCTTGGAGGACAGGGACAGGACCAATCAATTTGAATCATCAATTTATTCCAAGCAGGGGCTCCTGTTTGTGAAGTGAATAAATTAGCTTTTCATGCAAAGCATAAAGTAGTATTTCTTTATGATATTCTACCACATCTAATTAGTTGCTGAAAACCTCTGCAGTTAATTAAGCTGTATTTTTATAGGTGCTGTACCTTGGCCTGAAACACAGGTAGTTTTCCTAGTAAACAAGAGGTCCAACATATATCTTCTCTGTAACAGTAAAGAACCTACAGAATGTATTTTCCTTTGGTTAGCAAGAAGTAATAAAAATTTTCAGTCTTTCAGTAGAAAAAGAACTGGCAATTACAAATATAAGCCTAAACTAATTTATTGAAAAGTAGCTATTTAAGCTTCTGATTTAAATTAACTTTCCCTGTGTAATTTGTATATAATCTCAATGTGATCTCACCACAGCAACCTCAGGAAAGCCTTGAACCCTCCCCTGCTAAGATTTGATCTTGTGTGCGAGCAGTTGAAAGTTACACTTTGCTGCACTTATCCCCAATTGCCTTTCTAACGCATATCCAATTTGCTGGAGACTACAAAGGCAAAACAAGAACAACTCAAAGTTGAAATCTGGAACAAACTGTATGTGGCCCAAAGCCTTGGAGGAACCAGGCAGAGCACTGGAACCCTGACAGGACACACCTGAAAAGTACTCAGAGTGGTAACTCTACAAACACAGAGAAAATGAAGCACAATGCTTCCACCAAAAACGTACAGGCTGCCCCATGTGCCAGAATGCCAAGAATTACCAAGGCTGTGAAATATCTGGAACTGTGGTAAGTTTTTTAGCTTTTGGTACACAGAAGTCAGAGACAGGGTATATGTAATTTTTCTTTCCCCTGGCACATGATCCAAGATGCCTGCACTGCAACCTGAACTGCCTGACTTTCAATACTCAGCTTTCAAATACCTGTGAGAGTCATTGCAAAGACTTCATACTTGCACTGATCTCACTATTTAATGTTTCTCATTGCTCCTTCAACAGGAGTCACTACTGCTAGTCTTCCAGTTCTCATCTCTACTTCTGGCAGATAGCAAAATGCCATTTGTATTATGTTGTCTTACTCTGCCTAGACCTTGGCTGTGCGGGTCTGTGCTCTAGGGACACACAGATGAGCCTGGGAGAAACAAATTCCCTGTAGGAGCTCAACCCGAACAGCCCCTCCCAGCCACAGGAGAACAAGCCTGCTGGCTATGGATAGCAAAGACTGTCTACCCCCATGGCCACTACACAGAGTGTGCACTTCAAGAATGTAGAGCTGCAATCAATCTCATTTAGACTGCAGCTCAGTGCTCAGCTGCCCAGGAAGTATAATTTATTCATTACTGGAGGGATTAGCTGGATAAACATCCATCCTGTTCTGCTGTGCAGACTATAGGAACAACTCAGAGAGAGGTCCATAAGGCATATGGAATTGTTTAGTTTTTGACACTTCCATGGAAAGTACCAACTGCCCTGGCTGCACAATCACCTTCTTCTTGGATGCCAGGCGGGAGAGCAGCCCTGTCTTCTCCCAGTGTCCGTACACCTGCTTCTCATATTCGTAGGAGGGGAAGAAGCACACCACACCTCCTGGAATCACATTGCACAGGTTGTAAAGGATTCGACCTGTCTCATCCATCTGCAAGAGAGATTAGAGCATATTGCAGCTAACAGGAGCCGCAAGTAATGCCGCTCCAATTCTCTGTTCAATCCCAGGATCACACCTTCCTTACGACATGCCTTAGGGGAGGAAAAAGATGTGGGAAATATGCCAGGTCTGTGAGAACTCCCATGGGGAGCTGGGCATCACTAAAAAGCTATTCACTGCCTGGCCTTCTTCCCTAGCCCAGGGTTTCTGTTATGGCTGTGGAGCTGTGGTCATTCAAGAAAGGAAGGTTTGCCTGAGTGGGTGGAAGTTGTCTCATTAGAACAGATATTGAGAACTGGTTAGCACATCTGCTTGAGATTCAGCAGGGACAGAGCAGACCTAGTGTCTAACTTTGGGTGCTTACTGGCCTGCCACAAGAAGAAGGCAGATGTGCCAAAACACCTGCAGATGCTTCTGTGGTTTGGGATTTCCTTTGCCACGGCTTTTGCTCAGCCCACCTCTTAAACACAGAGTGTACCCTGCTCTGAAATATAAGCATGTGAAGCAAAAAGAGATCCCAAGGAAGGGAACAAAGGATAAACTGACCATCTGAGGCAGGTCTCTGGTCTGGTAAGTGAACTCCAGCTGCTGGTTGGAAGGACCACTGCAAAGGATGATGGGTAAAATATTTTCTGGAGGAATCACATGTCCTGGGGACAAAAACGAGTAGGGAGAGTCAACATTACTGCTGTTAACACAAACTCCATGAGCTGAAGAACTTTAATTGCATTCTAGTGACGGAGACAAATGTTTGCCTGGCTAAGCCAAAGTGCCTAAGTCACTCAGCTGCTCCAACTTCCATCCCCTCAGCCCGTGGGAGGAAGGTATGGCACACTGCCTGCTAATACCAGTCAAGAGCACAGGGGAAGCTCAGAGTGAAAGGGAACTCACACCCCCTTTGCTGCCCTGAGCTTTAGGAAAGACGCCACATTGTTTTGAGGGCTGACAGAATAGTGTTAAAGGCAAACTGCAGCCCTTGCAGCTGCTGAGCCCGTCCTACTCACCACAGGAGAACTCCACGATACGGGCAGGGTCCACACCAGCACGGCACAGCAGCTGCTCTCGGAAATCGGCCACCTAAGATCCACAGAGCAAAGACACGTAAAGTACCAGTGTCTCAAAACCCACGACACCAGCAGCACCAGCACTGCTGGCCAAGGGCAGCCCCAGGCCAGCGCCCCGTCGGGCCCGGCAGAGGAGCGGCAGCGCACACAGCGGCACTGACCTTCCACACAGCCCCCGTGCCCTGCTCCCCGTGGCATCCCTGCAGAGTGACCAATGGCATCACCACGTCCTCCCACTGCTCCCTGTACTACTTCCAACCTACCACGAGCTCAGCCAGCTGCTCTATTTCCATCCCAGCCCTCCTGAGACCCCAGCACAGCATCCTTATTCCCTCACCGGCTGCATGGTGCCTCCAGCAATGATGACAGCACGGCATTCTTCCACAACCTTGGCAAAGTGAACAGCTGGATTCAGCAAGAGGAATTTGAGGCTGCTGTGACCAACTGTGCCTGGGAAAAGGAGAGAAGATCATTCAGGAGCTAGCTGTGACACATACTCAGGTATATGAGAGATTCTCCCTCCTGACCTGGGCACTCTGGCAGGTACCCACCGCTCAAAGTAAGGACTTGCTGTTCAACACAGACAGAGGCAGCAGGAGATAATGCCAACCTGGAAGTTACCTTCTGCTTCCTAATCTCCCTGGAGCTGTACAACAGGTGCAGTAAATTGCAGGACAAAACTTGATATCCAAAGTGGGAGCAGACCTCTGCAAACCCTGGCCCCAATGCCCTTGATTAAAAATTTCCTTGGGGCCATAAGCATCCTCAGACAGACCAAGCCTGCCAGCCTACATCACAGATGGCACAAATGCAAGTTCCCCACAGACTCTTGTATCTCTTCCCTGAGTGCCAGTGAAGCACCCTGCTTGTGACTGACTCGTGCCACCTCTTCCCAGCTCACCCTTTCCAGTACCTTGCCTGTTGAGAATTACTCTGCCATCTTGGTTTGCATTTGTGAGGGCTGAGAGAAATCCTTCAATCTGCATCAGTGGAGAGGAAGTTCGGAGCTGGTCGTGCTCAGCCTCCATGGGAGGACTCTGGGGGGTACCTGCTGGCCCAAAAAAGGAGGCAAGCAAATTAGGCTACACTTCTAAAGACAGCCCAAAACATGCTCTACAGGAACACGATAACCTGGCCTACATATGCAGCCAGAGAATAAACACCCATTAAAGGGGAAAACCCAAATTCTGTCTCATTGCTAAATTAAAAAAAAAAAAAATCAAAAAAAAACCCCATGATTTTTGTGGATGGTACCACTAAGCAAAGCTACTACACACAGTAGCTCAGATCCCAGAGGCAGTAGGTCACAGAAGTGCAAAGTTTGAGTGCATGTGGTGTGAACATGGAATTGCATCTTTCAGCTTGAAAGTGACCTCACTAATCCAATGTACAGTTGCCTAGGTCAGCTAGTGAGACCTGTTAAAAAACACCCATGCAGGACACGCTCTTCAGTCTCTCATTCTGCTCACAGATGCACAAGGAGAGGATGCCTGAACTCACCCTCTTTATCAGATCCCCGCTGAAGGGTGAGAAGAAAGTCCTGCAAGCCAGCCAGCTTCTGGTTCTCCTTGCTGGTCTTCACAGCTGAGGCAGGGCCCCCATATCGCTCCACAAACCCAAGAAGCTGCCAAACAAAAGCCAGAATGACTAAGATTACCAAAAGCAGGAATCAGAGAAGATAAAGGCAGGTTTGCTGGCCTGCCACAATTTAAGTTCCTCAGTAGATGTTCACAAACCAGCCTAATCAGAATTTATCAGCTCCCATTACCTTCCTACACCACTGAATCAAAAGCAAAACAAGTTTCTGATGTCTGTTCTTCCACTGCAACACAGCCTACTTGGCTGGCAAATTTGAGGCCAAGCAGCACAGAATTGGCACACACTGGAATACCGTGGTAAAACACATTATATTTTTCTTTTCTGGATAAGCAAGGGTTAATCTGCCCATATAGTACTTTTTATAGGAACCAGTTTGTTTGCAGAACAGGATGAAGAAGACAAGCTCCCATCAGGTGCTGCATCTTCCATCTCAAACTGCAGGTGTGAAATAGCATTGGAACACTGCTGACCATGAAACCTCAGGGCAAGTACCTTCCTGCTGATAAGGCTCTTCTCACAGTACCGCTGAACCTGTTGGAGGAAAATGAACAGGCATTCAGCACCCTTCTCCCATCCTGATCTCCTTGATCCCTGTCCAGCAAGGCTGTCATTTGCTGTGCTTTTGGGGAGAGGAGCAGAGCTCTTAGTGGGCAAAAGTTTATTACAAAGGCATTCAAGAGAGGAAACACGCAGCGTTAAGGTGCTGTGTTTGGAGGTTCAAGGGGGGGGGAGTTGGATTACTGGAGTAGCAAAATTTCTGCATCCACAGCCCTTACAGTGTAGCTTTGCCTTACAGACAGCTAGAAAGCATGGGTTTTGGTTCTACTTCCAGATTTCACACAATAATCCTAAACAAGTCACCACCAACTGTGCCCTAACAGACAATGTTTGCATTACCTTGAAGAGGTTGATATTGTCAGTCTGGCTCTGAAATAGAAAGTCATTGATGGATTTTAATACCGTCCCTGAAAGGAAAGAGAGAGAAGGGGAAAAGAAATTATTGGCTGCTGCTGGCCCTGCACCCCTTCCTGCCCACACCCATGTCCCTGACTGATAGCTTCATACCCCAGGAGTTCCCTCCAGTCTTACCTGTTTCGGAAACTGCCTGACATCCAGGATTCTGGTTCACATTACCTGTAAAACATGAAACCAATTCAAAGAAGGCTTGAATCTACCTCAAAATTAAGCAGGAAACTAAAGACTGAGCTTGATGGGTACAGTGCACAAAAAAAAACCAAGAAATAACTACACATATACAAAATTTAGCTATACAGACAAAACACCAGCTCCCACTCAGTTTTAATTTGCCCTGTAGAGTAGCCCTACATTGTAGAACAAGTGTGCAGCTGCATCCTAAGGAACACCACCTACATTCCTTCTGTGGCAGGAAGCAGCAGTTAGGATGGGCGATCAGAAATGCTCACACTGTATGTAGTCATCATGCTGCAGAGACAAAGGGAAGGGACTGCAATGCATCCCTCACCCCTCCTCAATGCAGCAGAAGGGAGCTGGTAAGCACAGACAGGCTGGCAGGCAACTGGGAGGAGGGGAAAAACCTAAGGACACCTACATGCCCAGAGCCCGACAGCCAGAACAGGATTAACTGCTGCTGCTCACTGCATTTTATGTCCTAGGGTTTAACACCGACCTCACATCTCACTTTTGCAGCCCCTGCCCCAAAGGGCTGCATTTCCCCTGGCATGGAGGAAGTTCTATATGAAGTTAGGACATGCCCTCCTCAAGACACACTAAGGTCTAGCAAACCGATCACTGGAGAAAAGGAGCGAGCCTTGCAAATTCCTGTGGACCTAAAATCAAAGCAAAATATTTTCTCACAAAGGAAAGGCACCACTCAAGGAAGATTCATTCTGCAGATGCATGCTGACACACATAGGGGCCCTGCTACCAGATGACCCAGAGATTTATTTCATGCAGTTCTTGTGCTACACTGATATACATCTGCTGTATTCCTTGCTCACTTAGCATCTTACATAATCCCCACTTCAACTGGATCTCAAAACCACACAGAAAAGAAAACTGCCTCTACCAACTTACAATGTCATCTGCTGCTTCTAAGCTAGTGAAACAAAGAGAAGGGTTCCAGTAGACATCAGTCAACTTCCCCATGTACAAACCAGCCTGTGAAATAGAACTACTGGCAACTGAACCTATACATAAGCAACACTTCCCTGCAGTCTCTGCAGAGGAGGAAGGGGGACAGTGTCCTGAGGAAGTACTAAGTAGCTCAGAGTTTATCAGTATCCCTGGAGACACAAAAGGTTTCCTTACCTCCCAGCATAGCCACAAACTGCTCCAGTAAATACAGGATCTGCTTAATGTACATCAAGTTCTTTGCCTTCAAATGTTTCCTAAGAAAAATGAGATGTATTTAGGCCCCAAAACCTCTTCAGGGACTAACAGAAACAGATGAGCTGCAGAAACAGGTACATTAACTCTTCTTAATTTTGGAGAGTCAGGAACTAAGATTTCTTCCAAGTTCACTCTCCCTGTTTGTGACAGGGCCCTGTCATCTGGATATCCTGCCCAAGGTAATCCCAAAGCATTTACCCATGCTCCCCCCACTGTTCCTACCATTGCACTTCTTGCATATTAATTACAGTTGGCTTATTACAATGGCAATGATCCCTCAAGACCCTGTTGCAATAATGCTCCAAACATTCAGAGTTATTATCATTGAACACAACAATGAGCCACTGCAGGGATGGCAAGATGCAGAGCCAACACCCACATGCAGCTTCCTCCTCCTCAGAGCTTCCTGCTTCTACCATAATGCCAGTCAGCACAATGGCAGAGCAAGGGAGAGACATGAAAGACTGAATCTTTTGAAACTCTGCATCACAAAGTAAAAGTGATTAGAGAGAGATATTGGGAAAGGAACTGAGTGTATAAGGGTAAAACAGAATCCTCAGGTTACCCCCTTCTCGCTGCTTAGCACCAGCCCCAGGAGTCTGACTTATACGGATTATAGACAGAGATAATGAAGCAAGTGTCTTTTCATCTGCAGAACTCTTAATGCAGTAACTTTCCACTCAGGAAAAGCAAGAAAGACCCTGCAGCCATGGGGCAAGCCAAGGCATCCACAGACCTTGCTCTGTTGAGCTGTTTTTCCTCAAGATCCTCACCTGTATCGCTCCATGTACTGCGACAGCTGGGAGTGGGCACAGCACAGCTACACAAACAGAAAGCAAAAGCTGTTGTTATAAAGGAGAGAAGAAAGAGCACTGCTGGAAGCAGACCTCCCTCTCCATTAGCAGGCCAGGCTGTGACTCACCTGAGAGCCGCTGACCTCGGCACTGTGGATGCAGGTGATGGTGTCTATGAGGTTGTGGGCCTCATCAATGATCACAACCTGGTCCTTCAGCTTGATCCCAGCAGCGTTCCTGGTAGGCTCATGCAAAAGCATCTGATAGGGCAGCACCACCAGCTACAGGAGAAGCACACACTGCCCTGATTCCAGCTGTCATCCTTACAAACTTAAGGCATTCCTCAACCACTCATTAACAGCCCATATCAGAGGGCCAGGCAGAACTCAGCCAAGTGACTTATTATGGGAAAAGTAAAAACAAAACCAGGACAGGAGCACATGCTTGAGAGGGGTACTGGGACATAAGCTGAAGAGATATTATTATGCTGCAATTGCATATGGGCTCCGGTTACCTTCTAAATCTCCTTTGGAGCACTGAAAGCATGTCTTCAGAGAGAACCCAGCAAGGAAGAAGAGTGGTGTAAGGGCTGAGAGTACACCTGTACTGTCAGTATTGCCTCACATTTGCTGAACTGCTCAAGTATTTCAAAATGCTAAAACATACAGCATCCTTATGAACTTTTAATGGGAATTCTTGTTTTCCTTTGCTCTCTGAGCAAAACTACAGAAACAGCTGACAGAAACACAGCCGGTTTACAGACTCCCCCAGTCTAAGTAACAGTACCAGAGGGAGCAGGCCATCAGTTCATTCACAGAGTGCCTGGCATTAATGCCACTAAAACTGTTACGCCTTACCTGAGCAGCAGGGATAGCGAATCGACTCCCATAATATGGGCAGGCTTTAGTCTCCCTTCCCAAGGACACCAACTGCTCAATATCCTTCACTTCCACTAGAACTTCATCACGGAGAAACTGCATTTGCTCAAAGGAATAAAATGGGCACATGGCACGACTCACACGTCTCTTCTTCCCCTCATTCTCTTCATTGCTCTTCTTTTCTAAGACCAGAAATCAAAAGAAAACCACAAGCAACACATACAATAGCCTAGAATAACTTTGTAGAACCTCATGGATTTCAAACAAGCTTTGTCCTGTGTATTCCTGACCTATCACCTATTTTAAAATTATTGAGCAGTAACCTTTCCATCTCCACTTTTGCCAGTTAGATTTAGCATGTGACATCTTCCAACATTTCTAGCTTTGAGTTAACAAACACAAGTATCTTTCTGTACAGAAGTCCTGACCAGCTGAAGACACTCAGAAAATTCATCCTGATGTCAGCATAACCTGGAGATCAAGAAAAGCACCAAGGATTCCCGTTCCTCCAACCTGTCATTTTCAAGCTTCTTCCACTCTTGCTAGAACTGACTGGGAGTGCCCACTGTCTCCACACTCTCATGACACCTTTATTGGAATTGCTTCCCCAGACTGGGAGCATTCTTACCATGTTTGTTCTTTTGCATCTCCATGCAGCGGTCATTGATGAGCTGGAGAGCGCCCAGGCGTCGCACCTCCTCATTCACACACAGATTCTGGCACGTGTAAAGAGAGGAAGAGGAAAAGAATCAGTTCACAGGTGTGCACCACCTGCTGTAGAATGAAAGATTTTCTTTAAAGCAATCTCAGGCCACATTCCAAAAACAAAAAGTCTACCAGTTAGACATTGTACATACTAACTGCTAAAAACGTGCTCAAAACTTATAGAAACTTAGGAGGAAAAAATGAGAGAAAGAGGGCTCACTGCTACACAACAGCTTCTAAAAAATGCTGTCAGAAGTACTAGTCTACTAAGAGGAGCACCTCAGTGACTCAGACATCTGTAGTACTCCATATCAGAAAAGGTAAAACATATTCTTGTATTTACATCAAAGGGTATATTATCAAAATAGAGTTCACAGAAAAATGTACATCACACAGATCTGTGTTGCAACCCATGGCTGCCTTAGTTTTTCAACTGGAGACTCAGCCAGGCCTCAAGGTGACTTCTGTGGCACCAGATCCACACAGCTCCTGGCAATGTATTCTGGGTCCCTGAGAACCAGCACGTACCTGCCTGGATCCCAAGGAGACCAGACGGATGTTTTTGCCAAAAGGACTTTTCTGCACCTCATGCACAAACTGGGACAGCTGGGAGTGAGTGCGGCTGCAGTAGTAGATCTGCAATGAGCAAGAACAAAGGGAAGACAAGAAGAATATGGAAGCCAATCCCTACCTATGACCAATCCTGTAAGGAAGCAGCCAAGCACTTCTGCAAGGCTCACCTTGCTCAAGCCTTCAAAAGCACAAAGGAAGGCATATGTTTGAGTGTCACCTTAAAACTGCTCAGGCCAAAAGCCCCATTTTTGTTTTCTCCTCTGGATTTGCTTTTGTTTCCATTTAATTTTCCAAGATGTCTATAAAGCAGGGACTCACCATGGGAGAGTAATAAAAAACTATTTATTGCTGTGTGCTTTTAGAGCAAGCCACAGCAAAAACTAAGCAGTGCTAGCACAGCAAGCTGCTTAGGTAGGTAGTGTAGTCCAGAAGTAGATGAGCACAGCAGAACTAGCTGTCTTTATCAACAAACCTGGCAGGTTTTGGAAGCTAGTTCCTAAATCCTTCTGTACTGCCTGACTGTTGGAAAGGTGCAAGGAAGCCATAATTCTGCTTACTCCTACACTATTCCATGAAGAGGCATTATTTAATTTCCTCATCTCACCTTAGTCACATGCTCCTCTTCCAAATCATCATCTTCTTCCAGCCTAAGAAAAAAGAAAGCTCAAAGTTTCCTTTCAGCAGACCACTGACAGTAAGAATCAAATGATGCTCCGCCACAAGAGTGGGGTCTCAAGAGAGATGATTGAGTCGAAAAGAGCCTCAGAACTCATCTCAGGCAGCAAAAGAAAATTTAACTTTTTAAGAACACTGTAAGTATGCATAATCAAGTCAAGCCTTTCTCTTTAAAGGAAAAATCTCTCCTGGGCTGTGCCTTTTTTCCAAGTTCAATAATTTTTTTTCCTTTGGATTCAGGGGCCTCTAAGCCTCAGGCATAAGCTAATCAGTGCTATACTATTCTTTGGTGTCCTTATTTATTTATTTTTGAAAAGCTTTCCCATTAGCAGCAGTTTACCACCCTCCAGATATTGCATAAAGAAAGGCTTCAGGAAAGCATTCAACTGCCATAGAGCTCCTCAAAGGCAGCAGCTGTTCAATGTTTGATAAACTACCTACATATAAAAAGTGCTTAAGTGTTCTTCAATGTTTAAGGCAGAAAGATCTGTCTAGACAATAATTAGTAAATTTGTAATTTAAATGTGTTTGATTTTCTGTGAAGTATGGCTTCTGGCTTTCTGCATAAAGCAAATGCATGAAAGAGAAAAGTGTGCATGGGATTTTCATGCCAAAGCTCTGTCTTCAGAAATGTGAACATCTCTGCCTTTAGAATATCAAAATATGCCAGTGCTAATCTGGAGAACTGACAGCTTCCTCTGATTTCCTTAGTTCCATTCTGCTTTTCTAATGCAAGGAACTTGATCTCGAGTCATTAACTCAACATCTAGAGGCACTCTTTGGGAAGCTGGGCACAGGTAAAGGCAGGACACTGCTACACATTTTAAGGTGCACTTTCCCACAAAGCACTTAAGTCACTCAGATCAGTTTAACAAAAGTTTAAAAAAACCAAAACAAACCAAACTAAAATCCCCACAAACAACCAATTAGATAAAACCCCAGAACAACCACAACCACTGCCTTACACTGTTTGAAAAGGTGATAAACACTTTTCAATAAAATCTGCACAACTTCTTTAAACAGGGCAAGACAAAAATTAGACCAAAAATGTTTCCTTAGCATGGAATCCCCTCAGTCCCTGTCCTTACCCAGATACCATTTTCTTTTCATCATCACTCTCATATTCAGCAAGAATCAGCTCCTCCTCATTGTGATCTAGCTGGTCTAGAGCACTCTCTCCAGCTCCCTGGGAAAGAGCCTCCTTGCTGAGCTGAAGAAGGCGCCTGGCCTCATCCTCCTCGCATCTCTAGAAGGAATACAAAGACACAGTATTTCCCATAAAAAATGAGAGTAGCACTGGGGTTGCTTTATGGCATTAACAGGTCAGAAGACAGCACAGTCCCTCACAGAAGGTTGAAGCTGTTCAGCCCTACAGAAGGCAGCTGTTACCAACAACCAAAGACTCGCCCACACAGACAGTTATGAAGGGGAACCATAAAGGACCTTCTCTGCAAAAGGCCTGCTGAACCAGCAGACCCTCAATGAGATGTTCACCTAATCCAGTATTAGTTATTTAAAGTGCCCCATAAAAGATGTCTGCCTGAGAGAAAACAGTGTGTAAACCTGAACAAACCTGTAAGGACATAATCAAACACTCTGTGCACATTTCACTCAAAGCTAGAATCAGCTCAGCATCAGGTTTAGAACAAGATTTCTCTTGCTGCTTTATCTCCAGTTGTATGACTGTTACTCAAACACAAGTCTACCTCCCTACAAAAATTCAGTTGAACTGTTGAATAACAGTTTTCTGATTTACTTTTGTGTCACAACAAAGAAAAGTTCATTTTTTCCATCTCAAAATCGTATCTTCCAATGTCAATGAGCGTTTTATTACCATGAAATGATACAGAAAATGCAGTTAGTAAGCACTACAGAAAATATGAATCACGTGCTTTTCTAAATCTCCATAATATTTCTCTCAGTTGCTTTCTTCTTTTCATCGTGCTTCTCATTTCACATGCTCTTAATCCTCTTTTATGCAACAAGTTCTTTGTTCCATTTGTTTTTTATTTGCCATTCTTTACTATTTCTGTCATATCCTTTTGACAGGGGTTGACCAAAACATTACACAGTATTTGAGATAGAGCACACTATAAATTAATAGCCTGGCAGGCTAATAAATCTGTTTGGGGACTTGAACTGAGTATTTCTGGGAAGTATAACTCATATAATAAAAAAACATCAAGAGCACTAAGGCCAGTTCATGTGCCAAAATGAGAGGAAATATGTATATGTGAACTTTAATACCATTTTTATTCGAGAAGTATAGACTGTTCACACATGTTCATAAAACAGATCTTTCCAAAAAATGCCTTAAAAGTATTAAAAAAAAAAGTATTAAAGCTTTTAAAAGAAAAGAGAAAGCTAGAACGCAATCAGAACACATATCATTTCTGCCCACACACAAAAACTGTCACCTGAAATTATCAATGTACATATTGGTTTTCGCATCTGTACTTTTAAAAGAAAATTTAACAAATTATTTCAGATGACTAATTGCGGAAACCTCATACAAAAGAGCTCCTCAAACAGGTGGGTTGGAAAAGTCAGTGTGAAGTTACACATAAGCAAATACGAACAACACTGAAGGTAACCAAAACAAAAAGTTTTGAGATCTGTGGAATAACTCACCTTCCTCTTTGCTGCGTATTTTAACTGAACATTGTGCTGAATTTTCTCAAGACGATCTTCTCGCTTTTTCCTTCTGATCTGCTCTTCCTACAAAAATGGGAGAGTGTAAGCAAGATGAAGTGGATTTAGTCCTCAACTCTTGGTATCACTAATGCTCTGGGCATAGAAAAAAGATTAACAGAAACAGAATTGCCGGTGCAGGCTGCCATACTCCTAGAGCGCTCACCTACGGAGTGCTCCTCTGCTCAAAGCAATAGCGTTTCCTGTCTTGGGCAACCTCCAGGCAAAGATACACCTCTACCGAATTCGCCTCACCTGTTCTCCACTCATCATCCAGGATACAGCACCAGTTTGCCCAGAGAGGTGGTGGAGTTCCCTTCCCGGGAGATGCTAAAAAGCCACCTGGATAGTGGGTACTGCGCTCTAGGGACTGTGCTCGAGCAGAGAGGCTGTTCTAGGTCCCCTCCAGCCCTAGCCATTCTGTGACTATGCGACATCAACCCTCCCGATCCTTTCCTCGTTACTTCACCTCTGCACACGAGCGCTTCCTCACCTTCAGCCTGTTCACCATGTCCCGCTCCTCTTTCTTCTGCACAAAGGCCGTGACCCAGTCCGGCTGCCCGGCCGTGTCCGCGCTCCCCGGCCGCGCCTGCGGCGGGCTCGGCCCGTCCTGCCCGCCGGCCCCGAGCGCCAGCAGCCGCTCCTCCTCCTGCCGCCGCTTCTCCTCCCAGTCCCGCAGCCAAGACAGGGCCCCGCAGATGAGGCTCAGCGATTTTCCCTGTCACGGACAGCCAACGCGGTGAGGAGCGCTGCCGCCACGGCCGCGGCCCCGCTCGCCACAAGCGCGGCTCGGCGCCGCCGCCTCACCGTGCCCGTGGGGCTCTCGAAGATGCCAACGCGGCCGGCCTCCAGCGCGCCGTACAGCGCCTCCATGAACTGCTCCTGGATGCGGTACGGAGTGTAGGGGAACGGGAACCGGCCCGGCATCTCCATCCACCCCGCTTCGAACCGGGCGCCGGGGCCGCCCCTTCCCCTTCCCCTTCCCGTTACGGGCGGAAGGGCCGCCCCGCACTGCCCCCGGGCACGGAACGCCTTCCCGAGCTGCCCGTGCCCGCCCGCCGGGACAGAAAACTAGATTACGGGGGAGGGAAGGGGAAATTTGTTAGGATAATAAATTGTAATAAATAAATAAAGAATGTGTTATTTAGGATGGAAACGCACAGTAATAAAACACTGCAACTTAGAAGGGGTTTATATAACACGCAGTCCTTAAATGCCGAACTGTATATGTTCATACTCTGGAAACAACAGCGACCTAAAGAAGGATGGCATAAAAAGAACAAGTCAATTGCAATAAGTCTCTTCACCAGCAGTGAGAACTCATGGTGTACTGGTTCAGGCCATCTGGGGGCAAATCCTTTCTTTTTGGGTTAAATAATATAAGGCCACATTTTTGTGCGTGTTTTGTTGATGTCCCACGTTGGAAGGAGTTTCAAATCAGCAGCAAAAAACCTGGGAGAAGCTATAGACTACCTTTTGTTATGTGTAGTACATATAACTCGCGCCATTTCTAATATGATATATGTGATATTGAATATTTGTTAGAGTATACACGTTTGTATTAGGATTCCCCCCCTGACCCTCGCAGGTGAGACTGGGTGTAGATTGGAAACTGATTTACAAGTAAGAAGGTACAGCTCGCCAGGAGATGGGCCATGTGTGGGGAGATACAGAAACCCCAGGTGCTGTTCCTTCGCGTGAACGACCCGAGATGGATATCATGGAAATCCTCAGGCAGATACATGTGAATACAGCGTTCCCAAATTCCTGTAAATTTCATCAAGGGATTGAACAAACTCCGGACACTGAATTGTTCTCCCTCATCACTAAAAAAAGAGAATCTTATTAACATATGGACTCTGAATAGAAGAAAGGACTGATTGCTGAAATCTTGGCCTCAGGCGGAATTTTCCCTATAAAAACTGCTTGTGCCAGGATGGAAGTGTGTGGGCATGGAGGAAAACCTCTGCTGAGGCTGACTCCTTGTTGCACACCCAGGGCTGACCCCGGGCTCGGCACTGTTCTTTCCTTGTGGCTGGCTAGATAGAATTTGATCGAAAAATAAATACTTTATTTTTTCATATTAATTTGGCTGGACAACTTTTCATTTATAACACTTTCAACTGGAAGCACTTCTGCATATAGGTTTTCTGGGACCAGCCATTAGTTTCGTGTTAATGAAGTGATACATGGAATAAATAAATAGACTCCACAACCTGAGGTAGTTATGAAGTATGTAGGTACTGTTGGCACCCGGCGCAAGCGAGATAGCTCTCTGAAAACTCTAACAACCACCTTTATTCCCAAAGGTGTTCCATATGCAGTACACTGCACAACTTTTCATGCATATTCAACCCCTGGCCCCACCTGTCCTCACCTTTCATGTTAAATAGGTCCATGCCCTTCTGGGCACGCGTGGTTTGCTGTGGTGGTCCTGCAGGGATCTCTGGTGGTCTCTTGAGGCGGAAGATTTTGGTCTTCCTCATGATTGAACTTTTGAACTCTTCCTCTCTGCGGTATTGGTCTCTTCAGCCAATATTCCCATGCTTGATCATGGAAGAAATCAGCCTACAGCACAGAAACATCCACCCCTACCCAGCAGACTATTTTTTTCCTTTCTTCCTTCTTTCCTTCCAGTCATAGCGCCCTTTTCCTTAAAAAGAAAGCTCTGCAGCAAATTGTATCTACATTTCATCTACAGATCAGATAGACAATTGAGTAGAATGATAAACTAGTTTATTAACCTTTAGACTGAAGCATTTGGAGGTTCCTGGTTTTTCATAGATTATACTCATTTGGAAACACATTGGAAATTGTATCTACATTTCATCTACAGAACAGATAGACAATTGAGTAGAATGATAAACTAGTTTATTAACCTTTAGACTGAAGCATTTGGAGGTTCCTGGTTTTTCATAGATTATACTCATTTGGAAACACATTGGAAATTCATGCTAGAGTGTGAAGTACGATGGGCTGGACAGCACTGCTTACAGCCTGAACATCATCCTGTTCAGTCATGGAATAGGACGTGATGTAGCAGATTAAACCCCTCAGTTTTGTTTCAGCTGGTCTGCAGATTTTGGAAGACACCACTACACTGGTTATACCAATCCCCAGAGTTTTGTTTACAACACTCAGGGCTGAAAAACATTTGCAGTACAAAGGTACTCAAAAGCACCTCAGAGCAGCAAACTGACCCAAATATTGTCAGCACAAAAAGAAGAAAAAGCCATACTTTGGTTTATGTCTTTTAACATTATGAGCATATTCTTTGCTGAAAAATATACAAGATGGATTTCATTTTGGACAGGGTCATTTTGAAAGGGTATTAGATACCACAGGACTTTGCCATACACTGCCTACAGATCTTCCTGGAAACAGAATCTATTTACTGAGGGAGCAGAAGAGGCAGAGTAAGTGTGGAGTGTGCAGCATGGTACACCCCAAATTTTCAGCACTCAGCTCCTCCCTTCCCAGACATGTTCCATGCAACTTCTTACCTTGTGAGCAGTCTCTCTACTGGCTCAATGTTGGGCTGCTTCTGGTCAAAAATCTGCTTTTCATTTATCCAAAAGGTTAAAGCCAAGCTGGGGACTGCAGGTCCTGATCAGAGGAAGGAAAACAGATGTAATAAATACCTATCATGGTAGCAGTGCTGTAGGGTGGGATTACAGGAGGATAAGTATTTAGGAGCTGGAAGTAACCTAGACCATAGGAAAATGATGCCCAAAAATGTGACTCAGGGTCACTGTCTGTCCTGCCATGCACACTGTGACACCACTGTTCAGGTCCAATAACCAGGGCCAGCTCAGGTAGCACACACGTGTCAACCAGATGTCCAGAGAGCCACCTGACAGCTCACTGCCTTCCCACAGGTGTCTGAATGTTCTTCCTGCTGCACTTCCAGACCAAAAATGCCTCCTGATGAGTTTTGTGTAAGAAAACTATCAATTCCTCAAACCATTTTCTCTCCATCCCCTTTCTTCCTAGTGTTCTCTGCCATGGTCTGGAGCCCTGTTTAGTGCTTTGTGGATCCTGTCTTAGTGGATCAGCCAAGCATGCACAGATCTGGACAAGAGACAAGATTTTGATCTGCTCACACATTATCAACAGCAGCAGCCCAAAGGCAGAATTTCTTGTCCTGTGCTACAGAAAAATGGCCTTTTGACTGCCTCTTTCCAGATAGATTTTGTAGGGCTGGCAGTGAGCAGAAAAAAAGAGTCACACACACCTGTTGATGCACAAACACTGCCTGGGGGAGGGGACAGCAGGATGGGAGGCAGCAAGGAGGAAGCAGGAGCAACGGAGGATAGAGTGTTTGAATGCAGGTGTCTGTGACATCAGTGGCAGAGCAGCAGAGATGACAGCTCTGGCAGGGCAAGTGGGCCCCAACTGTCATGGGCACTGCTCCCAGTGTCATGACAGCCCTGTGGGCTTGTCTGGCTTTGTCTGGTGAGTAAGAAATGTCCCTCCTCCAAACCCAGTTGTGAGGAAGGGCAGCCAACCCAGCTGCTCTGCAATCTCCCCTTTGCTCCTCAGCTTGGGCAGTTTGGAGGCAAAAGGGAGGAATGAAGCACCCTCCAATGCCTCAGGTGCAAAGATCCCAGGGCTTACAATTTTGGCAATTTTCACCACTGGAGTTGGTATTTTATTCATCAAGGAGGGCCACAGAGTGACCTTAGAGCCAGAAAGGAGTCAGATCTGGATGCAGTTGGGCACAGGCAGGAGCAGAGGTGAAGACTGGAGATGCCGTGACAGGGACAGCTGGGTGCATTAAACCAGACACGAGTGCTAAGGCACAGATCTGGAGTTAACCCACAAAGCTAAGAGGGAAGAGTTGACCCAGTAAAGCAACAAGGGAAGCAGGAGAAAGAGGTCTGAGAGAGGACTTTGGTTAAAGACCTATTTACCCAGAGGAAGAGAGTTTGTAGAGGCTAAAAATCTTGGAAGGAAACAGTAATTGCTCCAGCCCCAACAACAGAGCAATATTCTCAGTTTCAGCCATGACTTCCAAGACATTTCTTCCAGTTCAAGATTTGAATCTCCAGAGCTTTGTTGAAGGTCCCTCAGCCACATACTGTCACTCCTTTCACCATGGGCGTAGCAAGTTTTCCACAGGTCTGGACCTTCCATCTCTAGCTTGTAAATGCATTTTCCATGTGCTGGATCCTGCACCCAGAAAAGGCAACAGAGATCTGGATTCAGTCCTCCAGCTCTTCCGAACATGTGGTTGGCATTTCCTCCTCCCTCTGACTCCCTGCACTCTATTTTCCACCAGTGCTCTTGGGCTGGGGCTGCGTGGCCGGCCCTCGGGGCACAAAGGCACAGCAGCCGGGAACACCGCTCTCTGACCAGGAATATCACCAGTTCTTCGAGTTCCTGCGGGTCACCGTCCAAGCCAGCACTGCCTGCCACCTTCGTGAGCTGTATGGCTGCAAGAACTCACTTGTCCAGAGACTGGATGAATATGAAAACCATGGAGTCATCCCTCCAGGTAAAGCCAACCATGATTCCCAAGGACAGGCAGTTGGACAGGAGTCCTGCACGGCCCTGATCACTCACATTTCATTGGATCCACATGTGTTCCTAGGACCAGCCTCCTCTCACTCCTTGGGTCATGAAGATGACCAAGAAGCAGTGGAGTTTCCCAAAAGGTCCCTATATGACACAGGGGTTTTCATGGAGGGATGTCACTCCACAGGGAGGTTATTGCTAAGGGGGATGCCAGCACTGGAGCCTATCACTGGGTCTGTGTCTTTATTTGCCTCTTTCCAGGTCCTATATGCTCTGAACTGCCAGGAAATCCTTTCTTCCACAACTTCTGCACCTTTTCTCTTTATCGCTGTATTATGAAAAAGTATTTCCTTAAGGTGAGTTATTTAGCTATTTCCTGAAGACTATGGTGTGCTCTGGGCAATTAATAGGAAAAAGAGAGAGCCCTGAATATGAGTAAGTGGGAAGACAGAAAGCTAAAAGACAGGGAAGATAGAAGAGAACCATGGGCAGCCCATCATCCAGGGGCACACACACCAAGCTGATTAGCTAACACAGATGGCACCTGCAGCTCCTTGCCAAAAAGGAGACTTTGCAGAACGCATTCTTCAAGGAAATGAACCTTTGAGGACCACCTCAGCCCTCTTCCCCAGTTCTCATTCCCAACCAAGTTAGACAACCTAGATTTCTCCAGAAGAAAGGTGGATTCATGTAGGCCAGAAGAAGAGAGCAAAGAGAGCTGTGAATCCTAAGAGAGATTTATGGGAAGACTTGACAAGGAAAGGATATGAAGGTTTATTTTGCTTTCCTGGGCTCATCTTAGTAGGAAATGGGAAAGATGAGATTGTGCAGTGAGAGCTAAACCCACAGAACAGGGCTGTGCATAGGTGCCTGCTCCTAAGGCTCTCCAGAGGAATGTTTTCTGCTCCACAGAGGACCATGTGCCCAGGACAGAGCAGAGTGAATCAGCACATCAAAGAAGGCACCAACATCATCATGAGCAGTGATGCCATGTCATCCAGCAGCTTTGGTCCCCAGCCAGCTCCCTCCCTGTCTCCCACGTCTCACTCCAGACCTGGCACAGAGGCAGCTGTGATCCCCACCTCCTTACCTGTGAACACACAACCAAATCCTTCTGGTGCACAAGCCACAGAGGTGACAGCCAGTGGCCAGCAGCAAGGACATCTGCCCAACAGCGACATCGAGGATCTCCTCCTGAGGATAATGGACAGCGAGGTGCAGACTTCACTGCAGATAATGAAGTTGTTGATGTCCGTTGGGAATACAGTGAAGGAGGAGGAGTTGCAGAAGGCTGCCACGAGCCTGCTGGTGGCCCTGAACAACGCAAATGTGTCTTGGTCACCAACCAACTGATACAGCTCAACAGTGTGGTAAACACAGGGGAAAAGCCATCTCTTCCAAATGCCTGGGGAAACAGAGCCATGAGAAATGCTACTGCTCAGAATTCAAAGAAAAAGATTGCATCCTCTTGGAAGTAAATGTATTGAAAATATATCATTCCCTCCTGTAAAAACTGTTTGCTCACCATTAATAGTGTTTGTCAAGGGATGTCACGGGAGAACGATTGATGGCTTTTCTTCATTAAATGTAGGTGCTCCTGCTCAAAAGCATTAAGAGAAGAACCTTCTAGGAGGTCACTGAGCACTGTTGAAGTTAGATTTGCCTGTTTTGCTACCCAGCAGTCAAGATGGCCCAATTCCCCAAGTGCTTTGGCTGCCATGGCAAGAATGCAGAAACTGCAGCCCTTGCTGGTAATGACCAATGCTCAACGTTTGAGTCACAGTGTTTGTCCAGTTCTAGTACACTGCGCTTAACCTTTTGGATAGCCGAATTATTAACTGTAGTCTGCCAATTTAAAATTTGTGTTTAGTTAGGAGAAAACAGGGACAGCTGCCTGATAATACATAGGCCTCCTATAAGATGAGAGGGGATCGCTGCCCAGGCCCTCTGCCCACAAATGAAAAGTGTTCCCTTTGGGAGTTTCAGGGGCACGTGACATTCACTCAATGGAAGGTTGAGGTGCGTGATGGCTTTTTGCACCAGCTTGCCACCTGAAACTCCTTCCGGTGAATTTTAACAGAAATGTAAGATCCAGGGTAGTAATTAGAGAGAACTCATATCAAAATTTTTTCAGAAAACAAGGAAAGAAAGTCTGGGACCTCTGGGTCCTCTACTTCCTTAATCTTCCTCCGATTGGAGGTGATGGTGGCATCTGATAGATCACCAGTTTGTGCCAGGGTGTTAGTTTGGTGATGGCAATCTATCTCTTTCGGTGGAACATACGGCTTAAAATATTTATGGGGAACACACTTCGGACCCGAGAGTGTGGGTATGCTTGTGTACCCCTGCCCCCAAGTAGTAATTCATGTGGCCCCTGGGTCTGCTGCATCTCCAGATCTTTTATGAGCACGGGTGGCTTGTCATGGAATTCCAGCCTGTTCTTGTGGCTGGAAGTGTTGGATTACCGGTAGGTTGAGGGTTTGGGGACTTGAACTCCAGCTCTCATTTTCTGGCCTACATTTCACTTTAGCCAACTCCTCAGCATCAGAGGAGTACTATCTGATGGGCAATCCTTTCAGTACCCAGTAGCTGCTGTTAAAACTTTCTTGGTGTTATCCCTGCTTCTGTCTGAATCTTTGTACCTTCCCCCCACCTTGGGACCCCACCTGTGCACAACAAGCTGCTCCTTAAAAAAATAAAAGAATATTACCAGAAGTGCAGGCCTTCCAACAGGAATTTTGGATTGACCACATTTATAAGGCCTCCATGGGGAAAAATATACTTTTGGTCTGGAATTAGGCAAGTACCACTGGAGCAGCACAGCTTTATGGCCTAGATGGATTTTTCGTATGAGCCATCTTTCAGAGCTGTATAAATAAAGAACAGTGGATTCTAGTATATGAGTGGCCTACAGAACTACTGAGTCATGTCCACCCCCCACTATTATTATACATACCACCTCTCTATGGAAGTATGCTAATGCTTATGTTAGCTGGTCTAAATTTTCTACTGCCATTTATCAGGAAGTGAGTACTAAGTTGGATTTGGGAGCAGGTCCAAATTTAGCCAAAGCAGTTTATTTTCCAAAGAAAATACTGTTGACAATGGAATCTGAGTTTACAGATTGGATCTTCTGAATGCACAGACACATTCAAAAGCTGCTTCCTAAAATATGGAGTAAATACACAAACTGGTCTCTACATACCATCCTAATGTAGTCCCTGTGTATTTATGCACATTAGAAAGTACTTTTACTGGTGCTTTTGAAAAAAAGGCTCAAGGTGAGGGATTTCAGCAGCTCAGAAGGTTTAATGTTGCATGGCACTGTCTGATTTTTTTTTTTTTTTTTTGCAGGTTTATATTGGCCAATATTTATTGAATTTTATGGAAGAGCTGCATTTTGTTTACATTCTGGCTGGGATTTTCAGATCCCTTCACCAGACACCCACAAATACCTAACTACTTCTAAAAGTACAGGTTGTGCAAAAATAAGCAAGAGACAGCCTGTCAAAGCCATGTTAAAGGGAACAGAATGTTACTGAAACTCTGAAAGATCCAAGGAGCCGCATGACCCTGAAATTTTGGTGGCACTGAAGGGCTTTGCAGGATCTCCCCAGCCTTGGAAATTTAGCACAGGTTGTAGGAGACAGACCTGGCATGACCTAGAGAGGCTTCTGGAATCTCCAGGAGCAAGGAAAGAGAAGGAACACAAGGCTAAAGCTGGGCTCAGACTCTTCCTTGCTGCACAAACCCAACTCACACAGAACAGCAAAGAGCCCATCCAACCTAAAAATCTCTCAAGGAGCAAGATCACAGCAGAACAATAATAGGAAAAGAGCCTTGAAAACCTTTCCTTGCTTCTTAAAATAGCTTTTCCTTGTGCCTGCTCCTCTGCCCTCCCCACCATTTACTGGCAGCTGTAGCACATAATTAAAAAGGGGCTTTCATGCTGGGACAAACATGCAGAAAGGAAAACATTTTACATTTTTCTTTGCCAGTATATAAATTTCTGAGTAAATATTATTAAAGATACTTGCGTGAGTGAAACAACTTCTTCTCCTGGAAGCCAGATGACTTTTTCTGATTTTATTCTGCAGTTGATGAGATGATGTCTGGTTATAGTACAGCAATAAAGTAATTATTCCCTGAAAAAATTATAAGGCAAGGCTTCATTTTACAATTATCCATGAACAGGTAGAAGAAGGTGATGTTGTATAAACATCAAAGAAAGAGCATTTGTCAAATGTCAATCACTACAACATATTGTGTGAAAGGGAAAACTGGCTTAGACTCTTTTAAAGACTTATGCTTTTCATTTTAAAATTTGATTCAATTTTGAAACCAAAAAAACTTGACCAAAAAAACTCCACCAAAACTAACAAACAAAACCCCAAAACACAAGATCAGTTTAAGAAGAATTTTATTACCAGCATATACAGCAAAAATCCTTTCCAGAAAAAAATTTGTCTGGACCAAGGAATTGGGACCACTCCTGGTTAGACCTGTGCCAAATCCATTCAGAATCATTGGTGTCCTCAAAGGATTTCCTTAACTTTTACAATGTTACAGCACATGCCAATCTTCTTCACTTTAGTTTACTGCTTCTTTTGTGATGGAAAATTGTCCTTCCACAAAGGCAGATGAGCTTTAGTTTTATAAATATCCACCTCCATAATTAAGATTTATGTTTATAAAAATATTTATACTTCCTCTTCTGTTAGGAGAGAAACAAATATATTTTATAATTAGGCAGGAGCAACGAACAAGACATGCAATTGCATTATTGGCATGTGTGAATTCACAATAGGAAGCCCTGTGAAACTTTGCTTGGGAAAAAAACGTCCTGGGCTTGCACAGTAGGTGACTGTTAACTTGCCAGTATCAAAATACCAAGACTTACCATATTAGTTCACTATGGGTTAGTCATTCCCCAGCAGTGGGCACTCAAGTGTTAGTTAGGTCTCACTGAGCCTCTGACATCAGTGATCCCTGGGCCTTTTCCACGTGTTGTTCTCTTCCAGATAGGTTAGCATAACAACAAAGAGACATGTAAAGAAATGAAATTAAAATATAATTAAAAAGAAACAGCATTAGAGAGATTGCTATTTATGTATCTGTACAAACAGATCTGTGCATGTGTTTATCCCCAACAATGGATTACCTTCTTAACATCACTGACTTTCATGATTATCAAATATTAAAATTAATTAATCCAGAGAGATTAAAATATATTCTACAAACATTTCTTTATGGCTGAATTAAAATCTATAGCCTTTAAAATAGCCCCTAAGATTAGAGAAATTGTTCAACCTAATTACCTTTTAGTATCGCACACCAACATTACATTCTAGCACTTAAGATAAAAGCAGGTGCTTTGCATTAAAATTACTGGACACCACCTCTTACACAATAATTACACTGAGGTTTAGTCTTTGGATGCTGCTACTGTGAATAAGCAAGCTGAAGTTTGTTAAAAAGCAAGTTTAACCAAGTGAGGTTCAGAATATGGTTTGGAACCTGCAGAGGAGTAGGTGCCTGGCTAGCCAGGGGGTACAATTTGCAGTAAGTGGCAACATGTGTTACTTCTGTTTAAAAGGCTTTTTGTTTGTCAAATAAGCTCCCTAGTTTTGTACTTTTGAACAAAATTACGCAAATTTACTGTCTTCCGACATTGGGGAAATGCTTGTGAAATCTTCCTCTTAGCAAAGTGCCAATAATTAATAAATGTCTTTTTCAGTTTGAGCATTTCTGTTAACAGTGTACAGCCATTATAGCAATTAGTGCATACCAAGGCAGACATGAAGCCACCACCCTTTAAGAGTGAGTTTATGACCAGCTGATGTGGTTTTAAGTGTGTGATGCTCCCAAAAGGGTTAGCCCTGCCCTCCCTCTACTCACAAATACTGAGAAAAGAATCCTTATTTTGGCTTTTCTTTCCTCATCCTCTATGGACAAATGTGATCTGGTGGGACTGGCCTGTAAGTCCCCAAGGCAGCTGAGAACCGCAGGGGCTGTGACAAAAACAGCCACTGTGGGGTCAGCAGAGAATGAAACTGCCATGAGCACATGCTGGATCCCTTGTGAGCACTTATGCCACTGTAAATCCGGTGGGTACTGAGTGAACTGGGTGTGGCTGATCCCTGAACCCCAGAGAGACTTTTCCTGTCCTTTGTCATCTGTTAACACATGAGCCTCCCTGCATGGACATCCCGTGGCAGGGACCTGCTGGACAGATGACCACTGCTGGTGGATCTTGCCCTGGGTGCTCAGCCTCATCTACAAGCTCATGACCAGCAGTGTGGGATGGCTTCAGGCTCAGCCAGGCCATCTGTATCTCTTAGAGGCTTTAAATAAGTCACCCATCACCTCCAGGCCACACTGCTGTGGAAGGGAATTTTGTGTATAGCATTCAGCCTTCTTCTGCAGGCTGGCTCACCTTGGCACTCCAGATGCACAGAGAATTCACCTTACCCTCAAAGTTCCCAAATAAACAGGAGCAGAGGCTCTGTGCTTGCAGGCAGCCTGTCAGGCTCTCATAGGTGCAAACACTTTCAGTGTTCAAGGCTAGGCTTAATTTGCTGGGTTGGCATTGGGCTGCTCAGGTTACCTTTTGTGATCTGCCTGACACAAGCAGCATGTGGTTGGCTTGCCCACTAACATTTAGTACTGTGTACACCCACAGTCACACCCACTATGCACAGGTAAAGATTTCTCTTACAGCTGTGCTCCTCTCTGCTCGTACTTCAGCACTTTCCCGGTGACAGTTTCATTCTGACAAAAACCATGCTTCTGAAGAACTGCCACAGGAGGGCTCCCATGTTTAAAGTTTCCAGAGAGGAGCACTTTGGCAGTGCATGCAAAGGCCTTTATTTCCCTTCACTGCTCCCTGCAGCGCTAGGGAGGTCTGGCTCACACATACCAGGGAACAAACAGTTGTACTTTGAGCCATTCACTGTGGCTGCTGTGACCAGGTTATGTTACACTGAAGGTCACCCTCGATGTCTGGTGCCATTATATCACTGTTCCCCTGGCCTTCATAATTTACTAGTATTTCCAAACTTAAACTCTTGGTGTGGTAAGTTGGATGATATTCTTAAAGAGCCACATGATGGAGGCCTGTAAAATGAATTTGCCTAATTCACTTTCATTGGCTGAAGCAATTTTTTTTCTCCAGCTTAACCAAATGCAATTGCTTTATCTTCCTGGTCTTCTTATCAGATAGGACTAACCTATCTGGATCACTCTGAAGCAGCTGAACGAATCTGGAAGGAGTTCCAGGAATGCTACAACTCACTGGTCTGTTCAGTTTGCCCATGGGGTTAGAGAGCTCAGCTATGACAAAGTTCCAGCCCAGGATCCTTACAGAAAGGTTTAGCTCCTCAGACTGGTTTAATGAAACAATTTCCTGTCTAAAGATGCAAACACTAAATGCCTTCTTTGGAAAAGGCTAGAAGATAAAGAGCAGAAAAAAAGAGATGCAGAAATGTGAACATCTACCTTTTTTTCCCCTCTTCTTTTTCTGTATGAAAATTTCCTAAAACTTCTAACACAAGATCTTTTCAATTTCTTTCTCACTAAGTCAGTTTTTCTCTAGACACAGCAAAACAAGTTCCATTTATTAATTTGAGCTTGTCCCAAGGTCTGGTTTTGCCAAGTTTTGAGCATTAGAAATCCCCTAAAAATCCTTTCCTTCTCATCCATCCTCCTAGCCTTCCTCTCCCACAACATACACAAGGCACTTCCTTAAGGTTTGCTCTGAGATCAGAGTTTCCTCAGGATGTTCAGCTTCAAAGCTTAAGAAACACTGCAACACATTAGTCACCAGCCTCACCACAGTTCCCAAACACCAGCAAACCAGACTTCCAGCTGATGCAATTCATCAGCATTACCCTGTCAAGTTTCACTGAGGACCTGATCCACGGCCACTTGCTGGCCTTGTTTTGTGGGTAATCAGAGAGGCACTGTGTGCAAAACAAAAGTGGGAGAAACTCATCCTGTATGCTTAGGGTCATCTGAAGATTAAATTTTTGCTTGGAGACAGATACAGATAAAAAGTAGGGGATATGTGTGTATGCCTGTTATTGAGATTTGTAGAAACGTGTTGATAATAGTATGATCCTGTAGGAATATCTCTTTGCCTTTTGTGTCCCACGCTACTAAAAATAATAAAAGCACATACGAGAAATATCAACAGAGGGAGTAAATACCAAATTATATTTACTTAGTCACATATGAGAACACTGCAGTGAATCTAATTCACCCAAGGTGAATTAATTGTTTTTTCCCCTTGTGTCTGGATTTCCACATTTTCAATGCCATTTGCAAGGGGACAGTTTGTACAGCAGAGCTGTGGTATCTATCCTGACGTGGGGCAGCTCCTGCCCCTCATGGCACAGGCCACAGGGTAGGGACTGTATGTGTTGCCTACACAGTGGTGACACTCACATTCCTCTGAGTAACAACACATTCTCATTCCCATCACATTCCAAAAGATAACTCTAGTGCTGTGGTAAAACGCTATCTAACTCCATTGTCACCTAACTCAGTACAAGCAAAGGGTGAGATCAGGAGAGATGCATCAGAGTAAATCTACAGGGAATCACATCTTGAAAAAATTCTAATCAGCTTCCTCGTCAAAGCCCAGCTGTGTTTTCTGCTTGTGTTTTTCTCACTGGATGTGCAAGTTAATATATTCCTAAACAATTTTCCAGATAACTTTTGTTTTGTTTTCCAGTTTCACAGAATGGTCAAATGGATTTTCCTCATACTTTCTCCCAGAAGCCATTGGCTGAACATAATGATGGAAAATTTCAGCCTAGAAAGTAGAACCTTTCAGAAACTCAGGAGCAAGGGAAAACACTGGACTTGGAATAAAAACTGTTTTGAAGCCTTAACTACAATACTGTGTCAACAGCCATGTGGGTGCTATGGTACAGACATAGTGTTGATTTACACACACAAGTTTTGAAGCTGAGGCAATCAGTGTTAGTTATTTTATGGACCAGTAACACAAGAAAAACAGAAGATGCACACAGCTGGGTTGTGCTGCTGGCCTGATTTGACTCACCAGACTTTCTCAGGAAATGCTTGAGCATGTTTCATTCAGTAGGTGCAGCCGGCAAGCCTGGACAGAGCACCCCTCTCCTGTTTGATGTGGTTCCTAGGGCTTGCACATCCTTTGTATCACACAGGCTTGTGGGCACTCAGGGCAAAATGAAATTGGCTGATGATTAAATGGCAAAGAAATACAGTGGCATGTGTGATGTAGCCTTCCCATTTTGCTTTTCACCCTCTGTGAAGAACTTCTGCTGGTAGGTAAGAGAGGGTTTGCTAACACAGCCTTCACCACTGGACTGCAGCTCACACTGCTTCATATGGAAAAACTCTGAAGCCTAATTGTGCAAGGACAAGTTGTCCTGATGTAGGGCAAATCTGGAAGGAAACCTCCAAAGGAGTTCCTCTAGAAAGCAGATTCAAGCAGCCCCTTCCTCAACTGGTTTGGAAAAAGATTTTCCTTGGAGAAAAGTGGAAAAAAACCCTGTTTATTTAACAGGTGAAGCATTCAACAGTACAAAAAATTTAAACAATATTAAACAATAAAAGCTATTGCCAATCTGAAGAGATGACAAAGTCAGAAAGTCCCCTTGGTGGGCTGTAGCTCAGCTCACTCAGTGTCTTATCAGTCCCTCTGGCACTGCAAATGGGTGTTCAGTCCAGAGCAGGTTTAAACAGTTCCATGAAAAAGAAAAGCCACAGCGCAGGGAACTTCTCTGCCTCAGCTAGCTAAAAACTAACTAAAAACCAAAGGAGAGCTCTCACTGTCTGTCTGTGCTGCAGACAGCACAGTCCAGGAGAAGGATGCAGGGGAGCAACTGCAGTTTCTGAAAACTGCATGCTTCTTCTCCCCACTTCACTCTCAGAACTGGTCTAAAAGGTGCAAAACTTATTTCTGCACTAAACAGATAAATGGAGATACAAGCATCATAAAGTCACCCCAGGACACAAGTGCTCACAGAATAGCTAATTACTGTGTCCTTCCATGCTGTGGAACAATTATTGCTCTCTTATAATACCAGCAGCAGCTCAGGGAAAACCCATTTGCTGCTGATGCAGTTTGAAGCAGGAAAAATAGTTAACATAAACAGAAGCAATCTAAACAAAGTGGTCTTCGACCTCAGTGGCCAGAGCTCCTGTGTTAATTTACAGCTTGGACCACCAGTTGCCAAGATGCTTTTTAGTCTTCAGGTTGGTGAAGTGGTTTTGGGCTCTGTGCAGAAGGTAGATATGTTTTGGTAAGCTTTGATCTGCAATGAAAAAAACCCAAAACTTTTTCATTTTACATTTAAAAGGCAGAATATATAGCCTTTCCTTTGAGAGTAGGGGAGGGATTGATTCTTGCATAAGTTTAGCATAAATACGCAGAGAAGAGAAAATGTATGTTCCCTACCCTAAGTGCTTGTGGTTGCTTTGTCATTCTCGTTTCCATTAGAGGGTGCCCTTGTTTCATAAATTTCCCAGTCTGGGGTTTCTTCCATCAAAGAAGACCTGCCTTTAAAGCAGGTCTTCAAGTTAGGTGGTCCAGTCCAGTTAGTAAATGCTAAGCAAGGTAGAAGACAGCATGATTAAACAAGATAGAATTACTTATTTTCCCTGTGTACAAGTCAAGAGCACTGCAGACATTAAAGATCAGGAGGCACCAGCTGCTCTCCTTGGAGTCTCTCATTACACAGACCCTGCACAGAGCCTCACCAACAGGCTAAAACCACTTTTCACAGTTTCATTCTTTCTTTTGAAAGGGAAGAAGCCAAAGGACTGTTTACATTTGCATTTTAAAGTCCATTTATACAAAAAACCTTCTGCTTTGTACTGAATATGGGAAAGCAGCTGCATCTGATATTTATAAGACTTTACAACTAGGTGCATTTTAAACAAACCAAATAATGTACAATCAAGCACTGGATAGGTTTTTCTACTGTCATGTTGGCAGCAATGACTCAAGTGCTGGAAGAGGAGATGCTTGATCTCTGCAGCTCTCCAGCCCAATAACCTACACATGATATCCTCCTTCCTGCAGACCCTTCCATCTAAAAGGCAGAGGATATTACTTAAGGGAGATGCTGGCACAAAAGGCACAACACAGCCACTCTTCTGTTCTTCTCTTCACTGTTTCTGTAGATGATGAAAATTGCCATCAGCTGTCCTCAATAGGTGTCCTCCTTCTTCTTCACAGTATCTGGTGTCATGAGACCTGTATCCCAGCTCTATACTGACAATCCATATGGATGCATTTTTTTTAAGTGCTCAAACTTGAATGATATTAAAAAGAGATAGCAACAATGACATCAGGTTCTTAGAAGTACAGTGTTGGCTAAGCACTGTCACTATTTGAGAACCTTACAGCTAAACTGGCTGCATCTGCCTTAGAGAAGAGGCAGTTGACCCTTCAAGCACTGTGGAAGCCCACCCCACCCCCAAAATTCAGCTGCAGGCTAAGGAGAAACCAAAATATCCCACTGCTTCAGTTTCAGGCTGCTGCATTTGCAAGTGACACTCCTGGCTATGATTTCTACCAGTGTTCAGCAGCAGCTGTGCCCCCAGCTGGGAGTTTTCGCTTTCTATTTTTAAAATCAGTGAAATCAGGAGCATATGTGGCCTATAACTTGCCATGTATTTTTAATAATAAAATCCATTCAGCAGAGTATCAGTCTGTAATTCTATGCAGAAGATGCTTTGCTCACTAGGACATCCTTTATCAGGGTTTAATATACCTGCTTCTATTGGGGGACTGATGTCCTCTGCAATTTGCCATAATCAAAGCATACAGTGCATCACACAAAAGCCTAAATCATACAGACATTGTTGCCCAGGACCAGGGTCAGAAACAAATAAGTGAAAATAGCTTCTTACTTTGGTGCAAAATTGGAAACAGTGCATGAGAACCAGTTACATCGCAGATGCTCTCTTATTCCTGGATTGTGACAACAGTTAGTGAACACAATATATTTTGATTCACATTTGTGAATTTAAGCGGTTTGTTCATTTAAGTGCACATTTATTTTAAGTATTATTATATTTTCAGGTGGCAACTATTTCTAACTAGAAGACAAAATGCAGCAGAAGGAAGAAGAAAAAAATGTAAATAATATCTGGCTAGAGGTGAAAAGAAAACTGACATGAACGGCAAAGAAACACTGTAGAGGATATAATTTTTTCTTGCCATAAACAAGAAGACAAGTCTTTGGGACTTACAGAGTCAATTCATAACGTTTTGGTTTTTTCTCCTTGCCCCTTAGAATTAAGACTACTTTTTTCATTTCAGAGGGGTGTAAACCACTTGTGCTACAGCCTAATCTGGGCGTCCATCAGAACCAGGCCTGCTTCTGACTTAGGCTGCTCTAATGTCTACATTGAAATATTTTGCAATATTTTTTTGTTTAAATCAGTAGAGTTACATGTGTAGCCTGTGAGAAAAGCTAGAATTGCAAATCACACAGGTCTTGAAAGAAACACTGCAGATTTCAAGCACCTCTACCCAGGCAGGTGAGCAATTAATTATATAGCAACCCTTCTGGTGCTCCCATGATGTGTTCAGGTTCTATTTTTTGCCAAGGGACCTTTTTATGTTAATTGTTTTCCCTATGTGAGTTTAAAAGGCCTCCCAGAGTTTTCTACACTCAGTTCCAGGGATGCTTAGAAGACTTGAGTAGGCTTATGAGGTTTTGTTTAGGAATGACCTCTGACATTCAAAGAGTGCCTATTTCTCACCTGCTTTACCTTATCATGATCTGCTGTAATCAGTTAAGCCTTTAAGGTTTCCCTTGGGGACCATCCAGCCTCCTCTGGAAGTGTGTGTCCCTGAGGTGCCTCTAAATTGCAAAGGCATCAGATCTTGCAAAGGCTTCTCACCTATTCTCTGTATATTTGCTGTCAGACTATGCCCAACAGGCTTTCCTCTTCCTGGAGGTGGTATGTGCACTAAAACCTGGTCGGGTCTCCATCCCTGGTGTACCTGATGATGGCCTTATTGTCGCTCTTGGAATGAAACTGGGCTGCAGTTGGTGGTGATCTCCTTTAATGACCGATCAATTTTATATTCAGTTTCTCAGTAGTGTTTATATCACTGCACTAGACTGTAATTGTTGTTGCTGCCTGGAGTGGAGAGTTGAAGAAGGGGTAGAAAACTCCTGCCTACCTACAGCAGTAGGTAGTGTAGTAGTGTAGAAGTTGTCATATCCCATTTATTCACTACAATACTGCATGGGAAGTGACAAGTTTTCAGATGACTGTTTCAAGGCCTTACATCTAGGATCTGTGACACGATATCTTTGACTTGGAGGCTTGAGTATGAGTGAGATGGACAATAAATTCTTTCCTCAGGACTATGGTGTCCTGACAGGACAACCAGGGAAATCTTGCCAAGCTGCTGCCCAGCTCATAGGTATACAGAGAAGCTAGCATCTAAGACAGAAAGGCTTGCACCTTTCAACAGCTCTAAATTAATGTGAAATGAAATTATGTTAAGCAGAAAAGACTGGATCCTGCTGGCAAACACCAGGAGTGGAACAAAACTGATGAGAATGATGTGGATAAAGCTACTAAGTTGAATATCTCTAAACTTTTGAGCCAGAATTGTCTTCCCAGTGTGATTTTCCCTGCTTTGAAGCTTCTGGGAATGGTATTGCCAACAGGGTTAACTCAAAGGTTAGCTGGTAAAAAATAAACACAACCTCATAGCATCATATTTGGTTTCTGCTCAGTCATCAAATTGTATTTGTGTCTTACTCGCTTCTCCTCTCAAAATATTTCCAGCTTTCATATTCAGCCAGCTATCTGTAAAACTCATCAGTAGTAGCTGTCACACTGGGACCAGTACTGTTTGATGTCTTCCTTAATAGCATGGACAAAGGGATCAAGTGCACCCTCAGTAGGTTTGCAGATGACACCCTGCTGATGGGGCAGTGGCACATCTGACATCCAGAGGGACCTGGACAAGCTCGAGAAGTGGCCCATGGGAATCCCACGAGGCTTAAGAAGGACAAGGGCAGCTGCTGCACCCGGGTCAGGACAACCCCTGGGATCAATCCAGGCTGGGGATGAGCAGATGGAGCAGCCCTGGCAGAAGGACTTGGGGGTGTTGGTGGTGAGAGCCGGCTCTGCCCTGGCAACATGCACTGTGGCCCAGATCCCCCCTGTGCTGGGCTGAGCCCCCAGCGTGGGCAGCATAGGAGAGGAAAGGAGGGAGGGATTCTGCCCCTCTGCCCTGCTCAGGTGAGATCACCCCCCACCCTACAGAGCTGCCTCCAACCCCAGGACCCAGCACAGGAAGGACAGGGAGCCAGTCCACAGGAGAGACACCAAGATGATCAGAGGGATGAAGCAGCTCTGCTGTGAGGAAAAGCTGGGAGAATTGGGATTGTCGTGCCTGGAGAAGGAAAGGCTCCAAGGCGCCTTTCAATACTTACAGGGGATCTATAGCAAAGAGAGAAGCAAAGTTTTTCTCAAGGCCTTTTGCAACAGGACAAGGGAGGATGTTTTTAAACTGAAGGAAGGTCGATTTAGATTGAATTTGAGAAAGAAATCTTTTACAATGAAGGTGGTAGCATCGGAATAAGTTAACCAGTGAGGTGGTGGATGCCTCATCCCTGGAAAAATTCAAGGTCAGGTTGGATGGAGCTCTAAGCAACCTGATGTGGTTGAAGATGTCCCTGCTCATTTCAGGGAAAGGAGGAGTAGCTGACCTCTAAATGTTCCACCTGATCCACACTATTCTATGATTCTATGATTGCTGCCCAGGGCACTACTTATTTACAAGAGCAATACTCATCATTCACAACCATCTGCTCAGTTCTGCCCAAAACTTGGTAAACAAGGCTCTGGAGGACCAAGCAAATGCTTTAGCTTATACAGCACTAGACCATCTGATGTAGATATGGTCAACTCACTTAGAAGTGGAAACTGAAAAGTAGCTTGGCAAATAATGTCCCATTTTTGGACCTTCTTTGGCAGTGGGATAGATAAGATAATGTGATGGAACTTTTCCATCTCTGGTTTCTAAAGTCACCATAGGATTCAGGAAATGGTGAGTCAACAGGTTAGTAGATACTTCTGCTTGCCTGTTTTTCTGGCTCCTTTACTTGTTCTGTATCTCCTGGTTACCCTGGGAATAAAACTCCAAAACATATTATGCAAGTAGGAAGATGCAGAGATCCGAGACAAATGTGTTAAATAAAGATTTCTTATAGCACACTTCGGAAGGTAATTAATTCCGAGCTGTGCTTCAGGTTGTCTGGGGAACTTGGTTCAAAAATCTTACTGAACCAGGCATATGAAATCAGAAGCAGAGTTTTCATCCATGTAAAATGCCTTCCATATTGACAGAAAATTTACTGTCTTTCAGACCACAAAGGCAGCAGAGGTGGACATGCATGAGGATTGCCTGATTTTTATTACTTAGGACACAAAAGTGAAGGATTAGTGGTTGGAGTAACATTTAGTCAAAGTCCTAGGATAGTTTGTTTGCAGAGATGCACTCAATATTGCCAGTGCATAAGAATATGCATTCTCCTGCTTTTTGAAGCCTGAAGCTTTCCTACACAGAAGTTGCCAACTGTTTAATTTCTTTGACAAACAGAAACCTCCAAGGAGCTAAGAAGAAAGTAACTTATATTCACTTTTTGGCATGAGGTAGAAGTTCAGCTCATTTTCTTGGTAATGAAACAGTCTCAAAGCAGCCATTTTCTGTGTCCCATTGATAATGATATTCCAAAACCAGAAAAAGACAAAAGAACCCACCCATCTCATAAAATGTGTCTTTGAGGTGCTTAAACCCTCTGGTAAAAGATGAAAGAGGAATTGAGGTTAAATTCTGGGACAGAGACTTCCGAAAGTAAAAACTTCTGGTAGAAAAGAAAGAATCCAGACCTAGAAACCCCTTTTTAATCTCCTGTTATGCCAGGGAAGGCTGCTACTCTGATGAAACAGTGGAAAGGCAGAGGTATAGAGGAGACTCTGAGAAAAGCTGAATTGACTGCTGATGTCGGCAGCAGGTAAAGCAGCAGAGGGCAGAAGGTTCCAAGCTGCTCCAGTCAAGCTGGCACATCCACATGGCACAAAGCCTTTCTGTGATACTAGATCAGGTCCAGAAGTGCAGCTCAGCAGCCTCAGCTCTCCCGCTCATTCCATGGCATGGTGAAAATAAACCCATTGTACCGCTGGGGCTGAAATGCTGAGCCATTACTTTTCTTTCATAATGTCTGTTTCCAAGCTGGCTGTGCCTCTGTGCCAGGTGTAATGTGGGTAACATTCACTGTGGAACACTGGCAGTGAGTGGCTTGTTTTCTAAGAGGCTTCTTTGCTCACTGGCAAAGAGAAAATACCTCCTTCACACCCTCACACATGATCTCCCAGAGGAACCAAGAACAGAGCAGTGCCTTCTCCAGACACATACTTGCCAGGTTTGTTCTTTAAAGGGCCTGCAAACCCCTGGGAGCACCAGGAGCACTGCCTAGAATGCCATATATATCCCACAGGATGCATTGATTCAGGGGTGTACGGTCCTCCCACCTAGACTGTGCCTGCAGCCTCTTCTGAGACTGTCCCAGGGAGGAACTGGTCCTGGCTGCATGTACAGCAGGAGTGTGACATCACCCAGGAGCGCTGACAATGTCCCTGGCGAGAAACGGGACACTGGAAAGCACTGTACCTCTTTCTCCACATTGCCACTTCCACCCCTGGCTCTGCCCATGGTGTCACCTGCACAGCAGTGAGTCTGCAGAACAGAGCTCTGCCTCTCACAGCAAGGGCTGAGCTCTGCACTAAGCCTGCTTAGGAAGATTAAAGAGTATGGAATATTAGGATCTTTTGTACCCTACCTCCCTTTGTGCAAGTAAACTGCTCCTTAGAGAAGACAGAAGACCTCACCTTAAGCACTTTCCAGAAAGTAAGCAACAAGCCTCCCTACCCACATCTGCCTGTTAATGTAAATTGTCAGGAATTATCCTTTGAAGAGATAAAGGGGAGAGAAGGAACATAGAATGAGATTGTGCCTTGCAGCCAATTTTAGAGGGTAGCTGATCTGGGTTTGGCATAATGCTGGATCAAATTTCACCCGTAAAAGCCCTGTAAACATTAAAAAAGCCTTCATTATCCACCCAGACACAAAAAAAAACCCCTCATTATGCACTATTTTTCCAATCTTGCTGACTATGTTCCTGCTGAAGGACAGCATTATCTGCTTCCTTCAGATTGCTTGCAGCTCATGGGGGTTTGTTTTTAATGACACAGAAAGTTCTTGGCTGGGCTTCTCCCAAATGACCATAGACCTACACATATAGACTCCCGGTCCCCCTTTAAAGTGTTCAGGTACAACATGATCCCAAGGCCTGCCCATCTTTGCTATTTCTTGGGATATTCACACATAACAATCAAGTGATTTGTTGCCCATAGTCAAAAGAGTTCAATTAGAATCCGATAGCCCATGTGAGCATTTTCCACATTTTTGAATATAATAAATCCTGTGCTGTCAAACAAAGGATACTAAATGCCTGAGGACTGGAGCATGTCCAGAGAAGGGAATGGAGCTGAAGAATGATTTGGAGCACAAGCCTGTTGAGGAGTGGCTGAGGGAGTTGGGAGGGCTCAGCCTGGAGAAAAGGAGATTCAGGAGGAACCTTCTCACTCTCCTGAGAGGAAGGTGCAGCCAGGTTAAGTTGGTCTCTTCTCCCAGACCACCAGCAACAGGACAAGGGGAAATGGCATCAAGCTGTGCCAGGGGAAGTTCAGGTTGGACATCAGGGGATATTTTTTCCTGGAAAGGGTTGTCAAATATTGGAACAGGCTGCCCAGGGACATGGTAGAGAACCCATCCATGGAGGTGTTCAAGAAACAACAGGACTCAGTGCTTTGGTGTAGTTGATGTGGTGGTGTTTGGTCAAAGGTTGAACTCAACCTTTGAGGTATTTTCAAACCTAAATGATTCTGTGATTCTATGGCTGCATAGACAGAACCTTATTGAGGTAACACCTGGCTTTTTTTGGTTGCATGACTAGCCAGAAATTTCTACCCAAGTTACACTGCTGCAGAACATCTCTGGCTTCTCTGGGGCTGCTCTGTAAAGGCCTTACACCAGAGCCATGCTGGTGGGAAGGAGGAAGTGTATGGCACTCGGCAGGGAGTTTGCTCTGGAGCTGAGCTTCCCAAAGATGTGGCATGTTCTTATCCTGTGAGCAGCTAAAGGCGTCCTCTGGCTTGTGCATATGTGTGACAGCTGCTGCCTGTTCTTCTATCAGAGCTGAGTGCTTTTGGGAGCCCTCACCCTAAGCATGTTGCAGCTTTTTCCTTAAGACTCAAAGATAACTTGGAACTACATTTTTTCCTAAGGAACATAACTCTATCTTAAATATATTCTTCTGTGGAGCTCTAATTTAACAAAAGCAGGCACTGGCAGTAGCAATGCTTAATAAAACAGCTAAACACTACCCAGGTTCCCACAATGTGAAAACACAACAGAAAAAGAGATGTAAGAGAGGATTTTCTTGCCATGGCTAAAGACATCCTGCATTTAAAGGGTTTTTCCCTATACAGATTCCTCAGAAGAAAATAGGATGGCAGATTCAGCGAGACATAGTAGAAGAATCACCTCTTATCTGGAAACCCTGGTGTCAGAGTGGATGGGTGGGAGATAATTTGGTGCTGTGCAGTATGAGATGGTCCCAGAGCCAGAGGGAAGCTGTGATGTGATGCTAAGTGAAGTGCCAGCCCTGCACTGATGGACTGTGAGACAGGAGACAGCTGAGGGAATCTTCAACCAGAGATTGTGAGACTTGGAAGGTCTGGAACTGGCACTGCAAAGCTTGTGGAAAGCTAACTTGAGGAAACAGTGTTGTGTTTAGAGAATCTTGTATTTTTTTTTTTTAATTTTATTTTTTTTTTATTAAAAAGACAACAGAAAAATCACCAGCCTTGGGCTTTCTTCAGCTCTATGGTCACTTGTAAATTCATGCAAAGCTGTGTTTCAAGGCAAGGGCAAAAACCTAAAGAAGTGAATAGAGGATATTTGATTGTTTTCCCACAGCTTTTGGTCTGTGCCTCTCCCACTAGGTGGCTGAATTCCTGTTAAAGGAGTAGCATGGCAAACCTTTGCACATGCATGCACATGACCTGAAGAATAAATGTTCTTCAATCCCTTGTTTATTTGTCTGAAGGGCATGGAAGGAGGCAGCAAGAAAAGCCTTAAATTGTGAGAAGTGTTTGGAGGTGGATCCCTTACACACTCTACCAAAGGTTCTTTCCCTCCATAGTGTTCTTCTCCTCCCACACTTGGTCTTTATCTGTTTTTCCTCTTGAACCATAAAAGTTTTCATTTCCCACAAGTTCTCATGCTGTATGCTTACAATGCTACAATTTAAGAATAGAAGAGGATAATTCTTATTTTTAGTTCCAACATATAAAATGTTATCTGGGGACAGGTAATTTTGTCGTAAGTGATCAAGCAGGAAAAGGATATGGCAACAAATCAAACCTTAGAAAGGATATTTGTGTGGTTAAAGCATTAGACTGTTAATTCTTGAGATTTGTGCTCCTTTTCTGGCTCTCTGACAGCCTTCTTAGGCCACTCATGGGTTAATTTCTGTTTCTTGCTTCTCTTGCTGCAGTGTGGGGATAATGCTAACTTATCCGACAGTCTGGTGCAATGAGGATAAATTAATTACTCTGTGACAGATTTTCAAACACATTAGTGCTTGATGCCACAACAAAGCATTTTATGTAAACAAATACCCCTGGGAAAACAAGAGGCTGGATTTAAAGATTGCATTGTGCGATAGATTCTTATACCAATACACCCAACATGGGCACACACTCACACCAAAGGGAGAAAAAAATGGGACAAATGTATGGTGCCATGCTTTAAAGATCTTGAAAATCAACCAATTCTGTGAAATGTTAAGGAGACTTAATGCAATACTTAGACATCCTGGGGCTAGTTCTCAGGAATGCTGAGTACCTTCTGCTCCCCACTAACTATGAGTTGTTTGCATTCAGCAAATTGAGGTGGAAAATAATAATTTAGTGAACAAAAGGCATATGAATTAAGCTTTATTCCTCAACTTGCCCTTAACCATAAGAAATTCCACAAAGCTTAACTGCTGTAGCATCTACATGCTTGAAGATCTGTATCTTAAAATATTTAACAGTATTTTTAAAGTACTGATTTATCTCTTTTCTCCCTCTCTGATTGTTCCCCCAACCCATGAAAATGTCATTGTCTGGCTCCCAAGAAGGCAGCCAAGGAAGAAATTAGGGTGAGGATTTTGCCGTTATTTTCTCAAGTCTCTAAGATGGCCTTGGATCTCTCCTTCTATCCCGTATGCATCTCAAAACTTCAGCATACCCCAAAACCTACTGGCAGATTGGAATCCTTCTGCCTTGCACCCATTCTCCTTCATAAAATGTGAGAAGAAAGTGATTTTCTACTTGGTCAAAACCAATGTGACAGCTTTGAGTTTCTTGGAAAAGCAGCTGGTTTATTTCTACCTGAAAAAGGAGTAGAATGTCTTTCTGATCTGAGACAGCTTTAAAACTCAGTTACCAGTAACACCTGGCTTTTGAGGATGTGTTTGAAGTAATGCTTCCCCATCTCAAAACACGTCACCTTTGGGGAAGTTGACACCCATACCTAAGCTCGGTGTGGAGCTGTGAATAAAATGGTTCCTTTGGGTGCGTGTGGGAGTGGGATTTTCAAGGTGCAGGGGGCCGAGGCGCGATGGTGGGAGCTGCTGCTGGGGAAGCAGCGTGCGGCTGCACGTGGCCTCCCTGCGGCGGGACGGGCCTGGCGGCCGGCGTGGCGCTCCCCTCGCCAGGCCCGGCTGGATTGAAACCTGAAAAAGAGCCCAAAGCCAAGGCCAGGCTGAAAGGCACACACACTCGTGTGCCCCGGCCCCTCACCCACGCCTCACGGAACATTTGCGGGCAGCCGCGCATGCCGAGCGCGCGGAGCGGGAAGGGAAATGCCAGCGGGGCCGTCGATGCTGAGGGCCCTGTTTACCAACCGGGGCACGCTCCCTCGGCTTGGCCGCGCCGCCGCTCCTCGCCGGTGACCAGCTTTGCCTCAGACCCACCTCAGAGCTCTATTATTTTTGGCGGGGCCTGCGACCCCGGGCAACCCAGCCCAGTGTTTGAGCCATGCCCAGCGCACTGCAGAACGGAGAACACACGGGTTTTTGTTTCAAATATATTGCTTAAAATAACTCCATCTCTAGAAAGTTGAAGTTGGACGCCACCCCCTTCCACCTCTTTTGCCTCACTCTCCCCTCTTTGCACAGCTGTGGCTCCCATATGGACTTAAAGACAGATGTGCCATGAGGATCTGGTTATCACTGCTTGTTCTTAAGCCCACCAAATAAAAAAAAAATAAAAAAAAAAAAGGAAAAAAATTCATTTCTTTCTCTGAACTGCTGGACAACAGCAAGTGTCTGTGAGAAGAAGGGGGAAAGTAAAGCATTGGTTGAAAAACATCCCCTGCTCCCTTTCCACCCCCCTGTCGTCATGTGCTCTCTTCAAACATGTTTTTAAACATACCAGTTTTGGTCTGGTTTCCTGGATGGCACATCTTAGTGTCTAGCTGGGCTCCATCCATTTCCTCATGAGACAGGGTAGAACCAAGGTGACAAGATTGATGAAACATTTTGAATGAGGGGAATGGGTGAGGAAACCCTCCCAGGAAATCAGTGGAAATGAGGCAAGGGAGCACTTTTATTGAAGGGTGTTGAGCAAATCTCTTTCAGGTAGTTTATATTCTAGAGACATAATTTGGCATTTCCTCTTGTTTGTCCTACCAAAATGATGAACTGACTAGTTTCATTTTATTTTATTTATTTGTTATTTTAAATTCAGTACCTGAATTTGCCCATGTTTCAGTTTCTTTTGTGGTTTGGAGGTGGGTGAGTTAAAATGCCTGCCTCACCTAGAGTTCAGAAGCAACCAAGTTACTTCCACTTCTGGAGGGTCCTATATTTTATTCCAAATTGGCACGAGATCTGTTCAGTTATTCTTAGCCTTACTGACACCTTTTTGCTTTTGTTACATTAATGCATGGATGTGAAGAAGGAAGGGACTCTGGCTTCTGGATCCTGTTCCACTGAGCTGCTAATTCACATTAAGAAAGGTCAAGTCTAATAGAGCACTGCCTTATGCTGAGGCCAAGAGGAAAAGGAGTTTGTTTGAAAACTCGCTTTCCAGGTGTATTAACCCCTTCAAGTGCCATTAGGCTGTGTATCTGTCCCAGCAGCAACTCTTTTATGGAGGAGCCCAGACAAACTGGCTTATTTCTCTTCTTTCAAATCCAATTCTCTCTACCTCAGATCACATCTCTTCTATGTTCTTGCTGTTGCTTAATCTCACATTGTATCAGTCTATTGCCTGCCAGGAGTAAAAACTCTCCTCCCTACTAGGGTGTGGAGTCTGTACATGTCTGTTTATTTATCAGGACACTCTATGCAGAGTGAAAAAAGGCTGCAAAATCAACCAAAAAGGATCACGTAATCAATTTTTTTTTTTTTTTTTTTAGGCAAATGCCTTAATGGATGCAGTTGGAAGAGTTTTACGTTTTGGAGAAAGCTAGAAGGGTGAGGGGATACCATGCACATGGGAGTTGATCTTTGCTACTTGTATTCCAGCTGTGAAATAAAGGACCTGGGTAGCCTAGAGATGCTGACTTCTGCCTGACACCCTGCATATGTGATTGCAAAATATGATGATAAAAGAGAGGAAGGCTGGATGGCTGCTCAGAAGGTGCTCAGGGAAATGGAAACAAAGTTCATCAGCTGACAGACAGAAATACATCTGTTTATCTTGAGCAGAAGAGGTATGAAGAGTGAACAAAAAGTTTCTTTTGTTGAGAAAGAGAAATACAGATCACGGTATTTGGCCACAACACAAAACCTGAAGCTGATTCGAACACTTTAAGAAAACAGAACTCTGGGCTCAGGCTCAAGGGAAAGAACAAACAATTTACTTTTCACTCTGCCTTAGTTCAGACCAAGTTAAGAAATGGTCTTCTGTGACAGGGACAGTGCATGAGAAACAAAACAAAGCAAAACTACCACTCTGGGGTTGTGGGTAGTTCTGGACAGAGCTTGGTACTGACCTGACTTCTGCAAGGGAAGAGTCCCAGGCAGTCTAGTGAACACAGATGCACAGCCAACATTGCCTTGCATTGCCCAAATGAACTTGTTAAAATACAAAAAGACTGCAAAAGGAAATGAAAACAAAACAAGAGAGATATCCCAGCTGTGTACATTCTACTCTTTCAGGATGTCTACTTCTACAGGGAACCTTTTTCCTTAACCTCAAAACAGTTCATTTTCAAATATTTTTTTTGAAGAGGAGCTACTTTAGTGGTAGGTTTTTCTTCTAAACATATGGTGTTTAGTTTATGTCTTGTAGTGAGGCTACATGTGTGATATTTTTAATATATATTTCTGTGCACATGGGAACGTAACGGTTCCTGAACCATTTAATGGAAGCTGTGCATTATGAACTTTCCCAAAGCTTCTCTGGACAGTGGCAATCTCAAATAAAACCTAGAGCTAGCAGTAGTGTTGGCACAACACACCAGATGTCCTTTTCCTCGTGAGTAAGGACTGGTGAGAAGCCACACTGACCAGGTGACACAATGGGGAGCAGCAGCAGCAGTGACGTCTGCTGGAGAGCAAAGGGATGAATCCCAAGTCGGAGGCACATGGTGCTCCTGGTCAGTGCTGTCCTTTTCCAGGCACTCTGATGCCCCACGAGGCTGGCACGCACCCTCCCTCCAGGAGGGGAACTCACCCAGTGTTGGCTGGGAGAAAAAATTCAAGTCTTTGCCCTGTGTCCTTCGAGAAACAAGAATCTCTGTTTGCGTTTATGAGATTTCACATTTGATTCCAGCTGGAGGGAAATAGAGAAAAAACACACCCTTTCCTTAGCCAGGCTGGAGGTTGTCTACACACTGAGACTGGGACTGTAGGTTATTCCACAATGGTTTAAGTATGCCCCACTTCTCTGCCCTGACAAGAAAGTCTTGATCCCAAGGGAAAGCAGCACATCCTTGGTATGAAGGCTTTGGAGGTGGGCAGAGCATGAGGTGTGGCTGAGACAGGCTTTGTGCCACTCCATTTGGCACAGATAATGACAAGGTTTCCCTTTGGCTTGCCAGGAGGGGCTGCTGCCTGCAGAGCACCTTCAGTGGTAGCTCAGCTGTGAGAATATGCATGTTGGGAAAGTCTGCTCGGGGCTTTAGTCACCAGTTATTGGTTTCATGAAGGCCAAGGTATTTTTACGCAGAATCAGGAATCTTAGGAAGGGTCCCAAAGCACAAAGTTGTTCAAAATCTGAACTATTTCTGGGGGAAGAGGCTGAGTTCAGGCTGTTATAGATAGAGGATGCCAAGTCTGCATCCAAAAGCATATTTCTTGAGAAAGCTCATGGGTGAGAGTGCAATCTCTTTCCCAAAGGAAATAAAGGTGAGACATGCAGTTCAAATTTTGCCACACTTTATGTGTTCATAAATGTGAAGCTCCGAGTGACACATCTCTGCTTAAATCAACCAGAGTCTCCCCAGGTGCAGGCATAGGACAAGAGCCAGAAGTGCAGCTGGCCTTGCAGCCCTCTCCAGCTTTGAAGGACAGGATCTGCTTTGGAGAGGATTGGGAAACCAGATGGGAAGAAGATGGGAACCAAAGTGAGCACAGACTGTGCAGGAGTGGGATATAGCAGGAGGACAAATGTCACCCTGAAGTCCCAATTCTCCCTAGTAGTCTTTAACATGCTGCTGTGAATCAAATACCTGGAAAATGGCATTTTGTGTCACCTCTGTCCTACTCACCTTTCTGCTGCTCAAGAAGGGAGCATCTGTTACAGCATCTGGTCTGCACTAGTGGGTGGGGTTAATGGTTTCATATAGCACCAGCTGTGGGCTCCAGCAGGATTATGTTTAAAAAACTCTATGCTGTTTTCTCTACCGTCTATTGTCCCACATTCTGCTGTGGTCTGCAGTAAGGCTGGGGAGGAGAGCAGGACGCTTAGATGCAGAGCTTTAACAATCATGATAAGAATAAGACCTGATGCTGAATGCAATTCCCATTTCTCATTACTATGCTACTGTAGCTCTGGTTTGGCTGTCCTCCTGGCCTTGGCAAATGCAATCCACTTCATCTCCTGCTTCTCCTGTTGGCTGGGCTCCCATCCTCCTCTTGGCTCCTGCAGCCAAACTCCTGGCTGGCTGCAGTAATCCCACATAATATTTCACGCAAATTTATATGAAGCCCGTTACAAAGCTCAGCAAGGAGACACTGTTTCTTTTTCTTGATACAATTAATCACTTGTAACTCTGCTCCAAGGACCAGCCTGTCTCCTGTGTAACTGCTCCTTTCTGTCAGCTGGACTGAGAAAGTGCAGTACCACAGAGGGCAGGGAGAAACCCGTCTCTCCCTCCCTCTCCCACAAAACCCCAGCTGAAATCACTCTCCTGAAAAGGCCCCCTGCCTCCTTCCTACCTGTCTCACCCAGCGCTGGAGCGAGTGCTGGCAGAGACCCCCACCTTGTCCTGCAGCCTGGGCTGCCCTCCTGCTGGCTCAGCATCTTGGTGAGCGCGTTCCAGCTGCTCCCCTTTCTCACCCTCTGGCTGGGAATTCTGCACGGGATTCCTCTTGCCTCCTTTGGTTTCCATTGCTTCATGCTGGCTAGTTAATCTTTTGGTACACAACTCCTTCTTCACCCCTCCTTTCACCCCCTTCCCCCCAGCTCAGTCTTTTCAAGTCTTTCTAGTGTTGTGGCTGTTTTGGTTTTGGTGGGTTTTTTTGTTTTTTTTATTTTTAAATACCCCAGAAAGTTAACCCAGAGTCTGATGTTTCTGTGGCTAAAGAGAAGACCCAGGTCTCAGAGCTTGTCAATCCAGGACCTCACACTACTACTGAAATTCAGAGAAACAGGAAGAGAACAGAATCTCTTTTTGGCTTGTAACTGTGGGTGTCCACTTCTTCACTCTATACTTCCTTGTTTGAGTCCATCCTGCACATCTCCCACTTTCTCATCTTTCTCCTTGTCTCAAGTATAGCAACTAGAAAGTAATTAACAAACATATGCTTAACAAAACCCTATATCTTCCTTTTTAGCATCAGGCCCAGAAAGCAGCTGAAAGATGCAATCTGTTTTCTGCTATTCCTACAAAATTTGGGATGGTCTTTGGGTTTAATAAGAGATAAAAGTAGTTTAATTAAACTACTTTTAAACACATAATTAAACTACTAAAAGTAGTTTAATTATGTGTTTAAGAATTCTTAAGACAAATGCTAGAAAAACTGGCTATATTTATTTTTTAAGATAAGTAACCAGAACGTCCCATTTTCCCTCCCAGAAAAAACTCAGGCCATGTGTGGTAAAAGAAGGAAACTAAATAAGAAGTTGGCCTTTTTCTCTTATTTCCCACTCCATAGATTCATTATGGGAATGTTCTGTATTCTCTGAAGCGCAACCACTGATTGCTGTTAAGTGAAATACTTTTGCCCAATAGCTGTGGTTCCTGTGTTCAAAGCATATTTACAAGTTCCCAAGGAATTTGGGGAACAAATCTATTATACTCCAGAAATACTTTCCAGTTGTCACTGGCTTACCTGCCAGAGAAATATTTCCTCTCAGCAGAGAGTTATCTTTCACTGACTCTTCAAGCTGATGCATTTCAGGAACCTATTTGTAACCTGAGATTAGAACAATAACAAAACCAGTGGGAAGGGAGGTTGCAGTCACTTCTATCAGGCAAAATAATTTCTGGATGTCAAATCTGAAAGCTGCATGACAGCTTTCTCACACTTTTTTTTTTTTTTTTTTTTAATGATATAGTAATTTCCTTCTATATTGATATGGTATCTGAATGGCTGAACAGACAGCAGTACTTGGTGGCACTTATTTAAGAATTATGGCATCACAGTAAATAAAATGTCAACAGAACAAACTCTGGGAGAAAGCCATGGTATGAATCTGATGTTTATCCAATACTTCATCCTCTGATCAGGAACTCTCCAAACCATTGGTTTCCAGAGGATGAGACTGCATACAAGGGGAAATATCACACCTGGAGGAAATAGGCACCTGTTTCTTATACTTTTTTTTTTTTTTTTTGGTAAGGAGATAATAATTTTCACTGCCAGAGACAAGATATGGAGCCTGAGGAACCTTTTTTGCCAGCCTCATTTTCTTACTGCCAAAGCTACAAAATAATTGTTTATGTTTATGTGTGTGTTGTTTCATTTTGGGTTTTAGTTTTATTTCTTTGGGTTTTTGAGAGTTGGGTTGTGGGCTGTTTGTTTTTCAGTCAGCAGCAAAATAATTTTCTTTCAGTTTCTTTTTTTTTTTTTAATTTGGTTATTAGATTTATATTTCATTTACACCACTTTCAAATTTTGCAAATTTACATTAAAAATAAAAGAGATAACTACTTTCCATATCTTTGAGGAGCACTTATTACTACCTTCAGGAAATGTCAACACAGGAGACTTCTCTTTGACCAGTTAAAAGTAGAAAAGTGAATTTTCAGGACAGCTTTTATAAAAGGAGAAGGAATTGAAGCTAAGATATAAAGTGCTGTATATTTTTTATGATGTGTTTTTAGAAGATAGCAATTTTTTACCAGTCTTTTAGTAAAAAATACACAATCTTTTACTTTAGACTTAGACCTGACCAAAGTTGGGATTAAAATAGTTGTTACAGGACCTTGAAGCAGACAGAAGTTTGAGGGAGACTTTCTTATATTTTCCTTAGAGCAAGAATTCCCCTAGAACAGCAAAAGGAATTCCAAAACTCCAGAGCTAGGGTTTATGAGAACCTAAATTAAAGCAGGGATCTTTTTACAACATAGGGAATGAAGGTGTTACGGTTAACAAATATGAAAATACAGGAATTTGACAATAATTCTCCTGCCCATTGAAGGAGGTGATAATTTTGCTCAGGTTAGCTCATAGCATGTCAGGATTTTGACGTGCACCATCTGCTTCCTGGGATACAGCAGCTCTGTACAGGCTTCTCTGTGTCCCTGGGAACAGCTCCTCTTCTCCCATCACCTGGGAGTCCTGACTCTGTGCCTGCTCTCCTCAGCAGCCCATGATTTTCTCCCTGGCTCAGAGTTGATGTTTGCTGTCCCCCTACTCCAGGATTTATCCATTCAAATTCTCTCAGGGAAGGGGCAAAAGGAACTTTCCCTCTTGTTCAGCAGTCAGGGCAAGGAAAAGAGGCAGTTCTCCTTTCTGTTGCCTCATGATTCCATCTAAAAGATATACCTAAGGAAGACTGTCTTGTACTTGGAAATAATAAGTTGCCAGCAGACAAAACCAGAAACTTCCTGTTGCAAGACAGGAAAAAAAAAAAAAAAAAAAAAAAAAAAAAAAAGCTTATGTTTTGTTCTTTTAAAATAACACGTTCTATAGAGAGGCACAGCTTGGTGTCCTCTCCTGCTTCCTTCAGCTTCCAATTTATGTATCCTGCTCTAAGTATCTTTGCAGGATAACTGCCTGGTAATTGTGTTATATATTGGGAAGTTCTTCAAGTGGGCAAATGATGCCAGTGTCTGTATGGTTGTCTCCAGTGTTAGACAGAAAATTGCAATGACAAGCTGTGGCACCTTCATTCCTGCACCTATGCCCTGAAGCCTGCCTGAGAGCACCTTCAAAGGTGAAGCACAAGAGACTTGATCTTCTCAAAAGATATTCAAAGATATTTTTAGGATGCCTGAGGTTTTTTCTTCTTGTGTGGTAAAGGGAGAGATAGTATTGCACAAGAATCTATTGATCTCTCAGCTGGAAAGGAGCAGTAATTGTCTTTGAACACCATGGCTGGAGCTCCTAATTCCTGGGGAGTAAATGCTGCCAGATGTGCTTGACCTGGGATGATGCATAGGGAACTGAGGAGGGGCTCCTGGATATGAACCTGCCAGTACAGTGTAAGGGGAAGTAGTTAGCCCAGCCTCTATTTTTGAGCCAACTGTGTGTGATTTCAGGACTACCCAGAGATTTAGCTTAAATGCTGTTTTCCGTACATCAAAGCTGTGAATCCTGGCTGGATGATAGAGAGAGCCGTGGCCTGCAATATGATCCAGCATCCCCTTCAGACATGCTAGGAGGCCCATCTGTTTACTTAACTTTTTTATAAAAGCAGTTGGGAGGAAGAGCTTCTATTTGGCTAGAGAGATTTATTTATTTGCTCATATCTATAAAAATAAGTACAAAAGAAGTGAAGAAATGCCACTCTTCTGGTGACAGAAATTACCAAAAGAGCATTTCAAAGAGCGATGACAACATCAAAACTTCCCTACAAAACATTACCCACCACTATTTGTTTCTGGTGACTTACCTTTACAAACTGCCCTTTTGGCTTCTTTTGCCCTGAGATCATAATATCTTTTCCCCCCAAGACAAAAGCTAAGCTTAATCAGGCTTCCAGGATGTTTATTAGCAGGATCCTGGGAAGACTGGAAGCAGAAATACACAGTACCTCCCTGAGCAGAGGACAGCAGAGGAGAGCACCCTGGAAAGCTGATGTGCTTTCACAGGCTCTATCTGATGTCAAGTCATTTGATGGTGAGGGACCATGGTAGCTCAGATGAGGGACAGGAGTTTCAGGGGACAGTGGCTGCAGAACAAGCACCTGTCAGGACTTTCACTAGAAAGCACATTCCAGAGCAGCGCATCACCAGCTACACTGCTGCTTTTGCAATATTCTGGGAGCCACAGGCTCTGTTTGTGAATCTTGGGCAGTTAATGTCATGCTGTAGTAATTTACTATTCCATCTGTCTCTGGACACTGACAGAAATTCCCCTGGGCATAAGCTCTGGCAATTTGAGATGTTACTTCTCCCGTGGATGACCCATCCCCAGCACAGGGTATTGCTGCTCTGTGGCAGAGATAAAACAACAAGCTACAAGTTGCTTTGCATCATCTCTACTGATAATCTATTGCACACCGGAGAAGGAAAGCTTGAATTAATTGGATCCTGCAATGAACAGTCTGAGCCAGAGACATTTATCCTGTCCCACCACTCCCTCTGCTTGGCAGCCAACCCTGCCAGATGGCTTTTCCCTAGCCCGGGAAAGCCACGATGCTCATGAGTCTGTGCCTCGGATAACTGAGCAGAGGCAGTGGGCTCCGAGGACACCAGGACAGTCACAGAACACTAATGAAACATCACGCTTCTCTCTACATCAGCACTGCTTTGAAGAGTGTTTTGGGAAAACAGAGAGAGTTATTGCCATGATTCCAGTAAGAAAAGGAGTACACATTTGTTGAGATGTTAAAGGATTTTCTCAGGCCAGAAAAGAGCCTGTAGTTATTTGCACAATTTTACTTGTACAGACACCCAGGTACAGATGCTTTCATGGAAACTCTGGCTACATAACAGTATTAATTTTGTCTCAGTCCTGAGACTATTTTTGGGAGCTTTTAGAAATTTACAGGACAGGAAGTACCTTTCATTTTCATTTATGTATAGATTGATTGTTATTTTTATGTATTTAACAAATAAATGGAGACACTTTAACTTTGCCTCTACCAGATTTCATGCTAAGAAAGAAGGGGTGGTGGAGGGGGTAAAAATCTTGGCTGAACTAATTCAAAAACAAGGCTCATGGAAACCCAGAAGTTGAATGCTCTTTCTAGAAAACCTGGTCTTAAGAGCCGTGGGCTCCTCTGAGACTGCCTGGTCTACTGCTTGTGTTGTGGCAAAGCAAACAAACAGAGTAAAGTAAAGATGAGGGGGTCCACTGAGATTTGGGTCTTTCACTGTCTCTTTCATGAGTAATGAATGGGGTGACCGCACAGACTTGGAAAGCCCTGCAATGCCTGAAGCTGCTGCTGACTTTCAAGCAGGCAGAGTGCAAGTTTATCTGGGATTCACTGACAGTGTTGGGGAGTCAATTCAAGGGGCTTCAAGGGAAATCAGGAGTTTTTATTGCTCACACACAGGAGGAAAAATTTAATGGCTGCTCTTTACTCTCATCAGTGGTGTGTAAGCAGAAACTGGAATTATAGAAGAGAGTCCTAAGAAACTCCTGGAAAGGCTGTTTCCCCATCTTTGCTGCCTGGAGACCCTTTTATGAGTATGAACTCAATTCTCATCAGCAGTAGGGAAACTCCTGCTCAGCCTGAGGTGGCCAGGTGTCCCAAGGTACTTTCCTAAACATCTCGGTGCTCTCAGCCCCCCTGAAAGGAAAACTCTTTCTGCTGAGCAATGACACACCAGGTACAAGGAGCATGTCTTGGCCAGAAAAATGACACAGGGTCTCCAAACACAAGTATGCTGTGTTCCACTGCTCCTGGCCCTTTGTTCTGTTTTATCCTTGAGTTCTCTCAGCTTGGTTCCTGAGATCTGTAATCACAGATTTAAGAACTTACTGGGACAACATGTTCCAAGTTACATGTGGAAAAATGAGAAGAGCTGTTTACTAGGCAAAGCATATCTAGTCCTGTCCTCTATGCCTACCTGAGAAGACAAGACAAATCCTTTTGACTGCACGTTGTGGCTACAGCAATGATTCCTCCTTTGCTGCCAGAAAAGTACTGGGATATGGCCTCTCTTTCCCCATTTAAGTTCTTTCCTTTCTGCTTCATTGCCTCTCATGGGAGAACATTAGCAAGACTCTAATGATCATATACAGGCTTTGAATATTTCTATGTCTTTAATCAAGACACTCTATTCATGAAGGTAAAATATATTTTTTTTTTTATCACATGGCAGATTATATGTTATTTGAGATACTTGTGAAGATGGAAAAGCTTCTAGAAGTGCCTTGTGCTGTAGAGTTCAAATAGGTACCGTAGGGTAGCAGAAAGAGAATGTTTGTCTCTGGTGCTGTCATGGTCTGGTACATTTCATGAGCAGCAAATACATTTTTCAAACCACTATAAAAAATAAAAAGTCAGAGCTGATAAACTTAAAAATATATACTATGAAAGAAATCCAGCAGTAGAAACATGCCATGAAAGAAATTAAATTCCTTTGAAGCAGGCAACGGTATCATAAAGAGAGAAAAGTATAAGAAAAATGGGAAAAACTAAATTAATGACTAAAAGAAAACCCAACCCTAGAGCTGAAAAAAAAGGAGGCTGCACGCTGAAAACTGTACAAGAAGAGGAATTAAACTAAAACCAAACAATAACTTTACAGTCTTCTCTGCTAGCACAGAGCTTGTCTTGACCACAGTGCTCTGTGCCCGGTGGGAATGCAGAACAATGGAGGGCTTTGAAGATTAGTGGTTATTAAAGTCAGAAGGAGCTTGTTGGACTTTCCACAGATAATAAGTCATGGATCTTCAGCCAGCAAGAGGCCACAAAATGTCACTCAATATGAAGCCTAAAATATAAAGACTGAGGCCTTAGATTTGTTCTATTTTCAACTAACTATAGGTTTCTTGGAGGAAATTAGATAGCTAGATAAAAGAAATATACAATAGTCAGAATTTCCATTTATGAAGTGAATCTTAATGACTAATCCTGAATCCATTAGGCTGGCCTTAGTTGGTTCTTCTGCAGTTGCAAATGGAAAAGATGTTATGTTGTTCTGGGGGTTTTTTGGGGTTTTTGTTTGTTTGTTTGGGGTTTTTTTGTTTTATTTTTTTTTTTGTTTTGTGGGGCGGAAGGGTCAGAAATATTTGGCTTTCAGAAGAAATTCAAAGTTGCAAACACTCATAAAATTTTGAGACCAAATTTGATACAGTTTTTTGAAGAGCTTCTTTTGCCCTAAATGCATTCAACCTATAAAATTGCTGACCTCAGATGAATATCAGCTAAATCTTTTGATAGCTTAGAGATAGATAATTGTTCATGTTTGGTGAAAGTAGTAAGGCATGGTGGATCTGTGCTGTGAAAATACTAGGGAACAGTGGATCTTTGCATTACTGTTGCCATTCAGAACACTCTAACTTTAGAACAGGGTGATGGGATTAGAGACATGTTTTCGTTCCCAAAGGCTTGAGAATAAAAGAGAGTTTGCTCATTATAATTCTGAAAAAAGACAGAAACAACTCATTTAAAAATCCCCTCAAATCAGCCTGATTAAAAATTTATTCACCTTGAGAAGGCTGGGATAAACCCTGTATGAAATGCTGAGGAAAATCTCAGCCTTGTAGACACCATGATGTGACGCTGTCTTAGTTTGAAAAAGACATGTGTCTGCTAAGGAAGGCAGGAGCCTGCTCTGAAATGGGAAATGTAAACCCCTTCCCTCTGAATTGTTATAAATTTGAAATTAAGGGGGCTCTCAGGCAAAGATATGGGAGCAAGAATAACAGTTCTTTATTAGGGAAGAAAATAAAAATAAAATAAACAATATAGTAAAACAAAACGACACTGAGAAAGTCAGAATATGACCTGATACCCTATGGGTCAGGGTGTTGGCAGCAGTGTAATTGAAATGGTGGCTGCAGCACTCCAGATGTGGTCTGTCGGAGCAGTGATCCTGTAGAAGGGTGTACAGAGCGCCCTTCCTCTGAAGATCCAGTGGTGGTGTAGATGGGCCTGGTCTTCCTCTGGGAATCCAGTGGAAAAGGCTGTCCTGGTGTCCCAAAATCTCAGATTATATCCAGTTAGGAATGCTTGGCTCCTCCCCCTGGGCAGAACATCTCTCAATGGTCTGATGTAATTTTTATCAGCCGTGCAGGGACACTCACTGGCCCTTTAAAGCAGATGTTTCCCTGGGGGGAGGATTGGTTTGTGGAAGAGTTAAAAGAAAGACACCCAATTAACAGAAGATAACTGCCACACCTCTAACAGATGGCAAATAGAACACATTGCCTTGCAATCTAGGACAGACTCCAATTCTTGCTCATCCTTCATCTGTGCTAGGCTGGAGTGGATATGACCACGCTTCAGCTGTGCAATGATTGCAGAGCAGCAGTTTAGTGCTGGGTGATAACAAGCAGCAGGTAATTGTTGGGTGCTGTGGAGGATGAGGAGCAGCTCTAACTGTGTCAGGCTTCCTTCCCTGCATGAGAAGCTGACACTCAGTGCTAGTAAGAGGCTCAAAATGCTCCTCTCTGACACTAATCAGAGGTCCAGGATACAGCAGAGTCACTTTTTCTGCAGTGTTTCTATGACTTCCTGCTCTCTGGATCAGGTGGATTCAGAAAAAGGATGTTTTATGTTATCTGGCATGCATCCATTGTTCTCTTCCCAGATTCCACCTCAGGTGGATGATTTTCTCTGAAAAATGTTATGTAAGTTTTACCCTGAATCAGATGCAAAAGGCTGGTGTCCATAGTACACAACATTATTGCAAACTGGTTAGGAAGCCAACTTTCATTTCTTAGAGCTCGCCGCCTGCCATGACATCTTGACTTATTCCACATGTTCTCTACACTATAAACAGAGCCCTGAGTAACCTGACACAATGTCACTAACTAGAGTAAGAAACTGCTTTAATTAAAACACTAGAGTGAATTTATTAAATAATTAGCAGTTAGATTTGTCAGGGAGGTGGTGGAGTCTGCTGTGTATGTTCAAAAAGGGACCACAGGCTGAGACGTACACCATCTCCCCTGAGGGCATGAAGTAATTTGATTAAACAGTGCCACAGGTCATGCTAAGATTTATAGCCAAGGTCTTTAATGTGCTTTTTGAATGAAAGAGTAAAACCCCTATGGTTTTCACTTCAAAACTTTTGGCAAGCTCCCTATTAACTCCACTCACAAGCCAGCATGGTGGGCAGTACTGGGAGGGTACTTTATTCTAAGGTACTAAAAACTGTGATTAGGCAATGATTTATGGCTTTCCTTAAACTCTGAAGTAACTTTTTTTAATAGGAGTATTTTTGGCTGGGTTAATTGAACTAAAAGTTGACTGATTTATTATTTAATTTACAAAACCTTTTGCCACACCTTTAATGATGAAACCTCCTTTTTTTTTTTTTTTTTTTTTTTTTTTTTCCACTGAGGCATATTTTCCATTACTGCTCTGCCTTTATAGCATTAAAAAAGCAGTTGCCATCTCAAACATCACTGAAAGGCTCCATTTCTTCTTGGGAGATGTTTAAATTATATATTTAAGCTCATCTTTCCTCACCTTCCTCTCTCCCCAAATGGTAAAAGAAATTATTCCTACAGCATTTTTAAAGCTTGCGTGAAGCCTGAACTTCTGTCCTGCATAGAGCCAGTCAGTGAGATTAAGGCTTGTTTCATTATTTTTATTATTCTTTTTACAGAAAAAAAAATATTTATAGCATGAGCTTCTCATGTTATAGTACATACACCCAAGGGGGTGTAATCACCCAAGAGCAACCTCTTTAATACACCACCACTTCAAGCTGCTCTAAAGGCATAACAAAACTGTTTCTTCTCCTAAAGCAGTTTAGCATGGAAGTTACCAAACTGTTTCCATTTATTGATTTCATGGTGGTTTGTCTGAAGTGAGGGGAGGGCAAATGCAGGAGAGCTCTTTGTCAGTTCCTTTGGCCTCCAAATTGAGCTTTGGAAAGTCAGGATTGGCATGGCAAGTGCTCTGCTGGTGAGTGACAGTGACTTACCCCTATCTGTCCTTTTTCCTGGCAGCTGAAACAATGAAGGATGACACAGAATGGATGCTGCAGAAGCTAAAATCTCCTGTTTCCCTATTTCAGTTGCATCAACTCCATGTCTTGAAAAATCTACCCAAAGCTTTTGGAAATCTCCCCAGTTTTAATTCTGCTATAGGCATCTCAGACACCATGGAATGCAATTCTACTCTTTTTAGGTCTTCTTACCATTAGCTTCTTACAGATTCTCAATGTTGCTGCTATAACCTTCAACATTCACCAATCAAGCAAGCAGCTACAGGGATCCACATTTTTTCGGAGTCTACATGATTTTTTTTTAGTTATATTTTGTTGCCAGTAAGATAGCACTTGAAACACATCTCAATGCTGTGTAAAATATATAATATCACCAGTAAAATTAATGGAGTAATTGAAAAGCAGAACTACTCTGATCAAGTCAAACTCCCCTAGGTGTATGGAGAACAACAGATAATATTTGGAACAGCACATTAGTCTGTATATGTGACCAAAAGACATCAACTTCAGAGACACCCCCAGATGATAATCTGATTTTTTTTAAAGTGATAATTTTCATGTTCTTGCTGTTTTCAGTAGTTTCTGGCTATTTCGTTACAGAACAGTATTAAAATATGAGAAATGGTAGGACAATCAAAAGGGTTTAAAAACAAAACTATAAAACTTGTTGTTTCCCTCCTCTAAGGAAAGTTCCAAAGTTGTAAAAAATGGGCCTGGGGGAGTGTTAAAACAGGGATTTATGTCAGAATGTCTTGCAGAGCTTGTCAGAAGTCACAAAAATCAGTAAACAGATCTGTGACACACATAATACTCCAAGGCAATGATCAGTATTTGAAGGAAGACAATAGAAGTCAGAGAGATTTGACTCTCGAAGGTTCACATTCATCAGACAAATTGTTCACAGCCAGAATTGACCAGGAGTCTGCAAAGTATTTTTTTTTTAATGGTTTTATGATAAAACAGAAAGCTGTTTTATCTTTGTAATAAAATAGAACAAGGTAATAGGAATTACATATGTGAAACTATAGACATATATAGAAATTATAGATAATTCACATTTTAGATTATAAAATAAAAGTAAGTAACATCATGGAAAAAAGAACCATTTCTTATATCTCAGGTTAGAAAATGAGTGATAAGTTACAAAAAAACAAATGGCAATCTTTTCTTTTTTTTGTTTGTGAGGGTGAATTTACTGAAGCAGGACAGGAAAGATTTCCTTTGAAAAGTGTGGACAAGAGAGAACTCAGATGTCCCATGCTATGGCCCTTGTGAGTGTAAAGGAGATATAATGAAGGTAGTGTTGCAGGTAAAGTCATTCTCTGGGGATCAGGCAAATGATGGAAGAATTTACAGAACAGATACACAAACTGGTAGGGAAGATACAAATAGCCCAAGAATGCAGTCCTCTCCTTGTGTTTGGAGACGAGCCTCATGCCAAACATTTTCCTGTCTTCTGTGCCTTTATATGTCTGTGACTGTCCTGTGAAAAACAAAGCATCCACCTGTGTGCACAGTAAGTTCCACTTTTGGACAGCACTCCTGAGGCACTGTGGCAGTAAAGCACAAAAGCCAAACTACCTGGGTATATTTCCAGGGCTGTACAGCACAAACAGAATTCACAAATGTAATAACTGCTTCTGTTGGACAAAGGTGATATCCATGCCTAAGGGAAACCTGAAGGCATACCCAGGGATGATACTGCAGGAATTACTGAAACAGTGCTCCTTGGTTATTGACTTGACTGGCAAAAAAATCTGGAAAATCATTTAAAGTTCAATTTGATTCTTAATTACTGCTTTTGTGACATCTTCCCGGGAAAGGAGCATGTGAGGACACTCCACTGCCACAAAGCATCAGTGTGAAATTTTTGGAAGCAGCTGTGGGAGGCTCTAGCACACAAGAACTGCTGCAGCTCAGACAGCGAGTGAGACTCCCAGTCTGTGTTTGCTTTGCAGGTATCCGTGTATCCTTGTGGTGGGTTCCTTTGCTGTGGCTGTTATGGGCTCATTTAGAAAGGCAAAACTCAAAAATAACCGAACTGAACAACTTGAAGACCTATCTGGCTCATCAATGCTAGTGAGATTTAAAAGTCAAATTGTCTGGAAAGAGCAGTCTTAATTACTGCACAGTTATGTGAAGAAACAAAATCAAAAAATTTTCAATGCTTGTAGCCTTTAATTAAAATCCTCAGAAAGCGCATCAAGGATAAAGAACAGAAATGTCTTACTCTATGCATGTAGGTAGTTAATTCTCTTAATTTAATAATAACTGAACTATTATCTCAAACTTGGCATCATTTATAAAGCTTGACTTTAGAAAGTAACATACCTTGAAGATTTGAGCTCCAACCATTCTCAAACTTCTTCACAGAGAAAGGATAATCGCTTTTTTATCCTTTTTCTGTGTGTGTGTGTGTGAGAGAGAACTCAAGAATGAGGGAATGGAAACACATTTTTTAATGGCATGAGTAAAAGTTTTGAAAATTTCTGTTTCAGAAAATAAATGTATGAGCATCTGAAAAATAATAAAAGAATGAGTTGGAACTTGACCAGCGCAGATGTTCTCTTCACCTGTTATATTTAACAAAATAAGATTCATTAAAAAATATGGTGTTTGCCTCCTGCTTCTCTTTAGAGATTATTCTGGGACATTGCAGATCTAGGGGAAAAGGGGAAATACAGAGCAGCAGATTTGTGCGTGCCAGTCAAAAAAGGCCCATGGAGTCTGTAAAAAGTAGTGCTGTTGGGCAGAAAGCTTAAATTCGATCTTTGGGAAGTTAGTGGCAGAAGTCCCATTGTCTTTGATGCAGTTATGACTTCAGCCTTTCTTGTCAACAGCTATGCTCGGATCTCAAATTTTCAGTGTAAATTTTGCCCCAGTTTGATTTGGTAATTTTGAAAGATTGTGCAGGCCAATTTCATACCTGTAAAAGACTATGTAAGTCATAGTTTTTAGTTCCAGAGGAACAAAGACTGATCTTTTTCATTTGTTTTTTAAACAAAACTCCACTTTCCATAAGATCTAAATAAATGTTATATTTTCATCAGCTCTTTTCTAGGTCTTTTCAGATTATTGGAAAGAATGCATAGGGGAGTAAAAATGGAGAATTCTGATCACAGGATTTTTTTTTTGCCTGGTGATGGAGAGAGCAGATGATCAGTCAGTATTTTCACAAGACTCTACCTAATGAGTGCAACATTTCATATCTTTTCCACCCAAGCAATTTTAAGGAAGACTTTTTGTCAAGTAAATAAGTGCTCATCATAAAGTCACAATAATAATTTTAAATATATTTCTTTAAAAATGTAACTCAACAAAGGCTCCAGGGATGTTTGCTGAAAACATCTTAACATTTTCTGAGAAAACAACAAAAAATATATTCTCTTTTATCCCCACTTTTCACAAGAGAGGGGTTATCTCTAGCAAGAGGCTCTGAGCATACGTGCAACTACGATTGTGTACATCTCCAACATGTATATTGGGCAGGCACAGGCGGATTTAGCCTTGGGCAAAACACATTCACATCGGGAGGCCCCAAGAATGCACAAAGCATTGGGCCATGCGCAGAGCAAGGATTACGGTTCAAGAGCAAGTTCTGTGCTTTATTAATTTATATAATTACCCACAGTGCCTGTGCATTAAATTCACCCCAAGTAGTGTTTGATGGCACTTTTGCTGATAAACCTTGCCAGGGCCATGTTTACCTTAGAAACTTTCTGTAGGACACAGAAACACGGAATCAACAACACCACATCAGGCAGACCATGGCACTAAGTCTTTCTTCAGACACCTCCTTAACTCAGCAGTTTTATTTTTTCTGCTTCCATGCTTTTTCTTTTTGATGTGTGAATTTGAAATCTAGATCCTCCTTTTAACCTAGAAGCAAAATAGTATTTATTAAAAGGTCTTGCTACTAAGAAAGCTCAAAGTTGTGTTCTCTGTTACTACTAGTGGTAGTCCTGAGGACAGTACTCAGCCAGCCAGGCCCTCACAGGGAAATTTAACAATCTAGCAATTTTAAGATAGGTTAATTCTTATAGGGACCATTTTCCATGGTGGATGAAAGGTTTGAGGTGAACCTGATTTTGTATTTGAACAGGGAGATCTACCTTGCTGGACTCAGAAAAGAGAAAGGGAAATTGTTTCATGAATAGAAAAAATATCAAGCAGGGATGTTCAATAAAGAGATAGGACAAGGGGAAATTACTTCAACCTGACAGTTTAGGTTTAAGTTGGATATCAGGAAGAAATTCTTTCCTGTGAGGGTGGTGAGGCCCTGGCACAGGGTGCCCAGAGAAGCTGTAGCTGCCTCATCCCTGGAAGTGCCCAAAACCATGCTGGATGGGGCTTGGAGCAGCCTGGGAAGGTGTCCCTGCTCATGGCAGGGGGTGGAACTTTAAGGTTCCTGCCAACCCAACCCATTCTGTGGTTCTCTGAGTATACTGTGAATTCCAGCTCATAGAGAAAGGATGGCCAATGGGTACAAATACTTTGTCATTCCACAAGCATGTCTCCAGAACCACTTCCTTATGGACTTCTGACTCAGCAAAGCATCACATCATGTACATCACTGTACACAGATATAACTGGTGGCCTTTGCTGTCACATGATTTATTCTTGCAGCTGAAGAAGTGAGAGACTTTTTAGTTGAAAAGATTAACACATTGTCATAACTGTATGGAGATTAAAAGAGAAAATATTAAGAGCACTCTGTGATGTCCCAATATGACAGAGAATACTTTTGATATAGATCTTTCTATACCAGTTCATTACTAGAAGCTGTTCTTTTTTGATGCCAGTCTCAGTGACCTTTCTCATTTAATTTCTGCATCACCCTCCCCACACTCTGAAGGAAGAATTTATGATTCCTATGTTGTAGTTGGGAGAAAGGAGAATGCCCCCAAAAGACATTTAGAGCAAATTTTGCATAGGATGTTTAAGAAATTCTCAGCTTTAAAATTTAGATAGATGGGCATCTTTGAAAATATTTGTGGGCCATCTGTGGACATTTATGTGACTCTGTATGATAAACCCCCCCAGTTGGGCTTGAAATGAATTGACTACCATTATGAATAAAATATTAAGCAGAATAAGGCAAAGAAAACATTCTCCCAAGTTCATAACCAGTGCTTTCCTGACATTGTATTTGTCAAAGAAGCAGAACATTTAAAAACCTTTGTGTATGCGTATCTCTGTGCCTGCATTTTTCAGTGTCAGCAATACTGATTTACAAAAATCTCTTTAGAAAATACTAAGTCAAAAACATCTCTGCCGTACTTTATAGATCTGACTGGTTGCTCAAAGAAATAATCAGACCCAGTGAGATTCAAAACATGTATTTTTAAGATTTTTTTTTGGGTTTTTTTTGGTTTTTTTTGGTTTTTTTTGTTTTGTTTTGTTTTGGTGTGTGTTTTTTTTTTTTTTAATTAGTTAGTTAGTTTCCTCTAGATCTTAATGCAGCCTGGAGATGTGGCAACTTCTTGCATTTGTGCAATTTAAAGACTAAAAAGTTTATGGGATTAGCAAGACACTCCCAGCTAGGTCACAGCATCTTGTTATGTGTCAAAGTTTGGAGCAGTGAGAAGCACTAATTGCTGAGCCTTGGCTGCATCCTGTCTATGCTCTGGGCAGTTCAGGGTGTGTGTACATATGTTTGTTTTGTGCATGTCTGTCATAACTTGCTTTAGGGATTCAACCAACCATTTGTTTGCAACCTGGCTTGTTAATAAGTAAGTCAGAGGAAAGATGGGGTTCAGGGAAAAAAAGGTAAAACCCTACAGAAGCTTGAAAAATATAAACATTAGAGGAGAAAGAAATTACTTAAAGGGTTTATACCCTGGAGTAATAAGATTAAATTCAGCTGGGAAAAACTGATGAGAAATAAGAAAAATATTGATGCCACTAAAATGACATTTACAAACTGCTCTGAACAAAAGTATTGCTAAATGTACAGAATGAAGGCAGTTTAAATAGATTGCCTGATTTCTTTTACAGCCTTTATTATAATTCTGGAGGTCCACATTGAAACAAAGAGATTTAAGGCCTCTTTCTTTCTCACAGTCAGACTACTATCCTGCAGTTGTGCAATTGCTACATCATCCAGGTTTGTTTCATCATCCAGCCTTTACACATGGCATATTTACCTGTCAATCCATCTATGGAAAAACATTGGCCAGTATCCATCTCTTACCTCACACAAAGAAGGCTCTGTGATCTAAATGTTTTCAAACATGCACAAGACATGAAGTGCCTTGCATGATTGCTCTTCTGCTTGCCCCAGGGTTTTGTAATCCATCTATCCATGCCACAGCCCCTTTTCAGCTGGGCAGCTGTGCTGTTATGGCTGCTGTTGTCCCTTTATTAGTCCCTCTACAGTGATGGTTTCGGGGGACAAGCAGAAAGCATGTCTGTCCTTTTTCATGAATACATACCCCTGGATATGTCGATGGCCAGGGTGGTCTGCCCCTTTGTTCATTACCCTATACAATATCAAATAAACCAAGTCTTTGTGAAGTTTGGTGAACAATAGAGCAGGCACAGCAGCTCAGCCAGCTGGCTCCCTATCTTTGTCTCAGTCAGCAGTCACATTGGATGCTAGAAAGAAAAAGTTAAGTATCTCAAAGCAGTGACACTTCCTCAGAATACCCTTCCACATCTCCAGCAGTTTGTGGCACATAGGTTTCCCGTGCCAGAGGCAGTGGGGAATGCAGGAGCTCTCAGCTTGCCCTGCAGAGATTGCCAGCGATCAACAGAGATGCAACACAGCTCCCCAGGCACCCTGATGGAAGTGAGCACTGAGTGAAGGAAGGAAGAGAAAAAAGGGTTTCTTTTGCTACAGCATGCAAAATAACTAGAATTTGGGGAGGTAGATGACAGGGAAAAAAAGTGAGAAATGGTTGAGCCTATTTTTATCTCTTAGTTCTACCATGAGATGTTTAAAATTTTTTGCATATTCATACATACAGTAATTGATGCTTTCTCCAGCCACTCTGGATTTTATGCTGTCTTTTCTGCACCTTCACACATAAGAGTTGGTGCACTCATACACGTATTTTAAACATATAGAAGTTATACTTCATTCTTCCTGCCTAAACTGTGCTTTATCTGTGTCATGTTTTTCTTCTATTTTACAATGTCACAGAACAGAAAGAAATTTTTATTGTCTTTTGCAAATAAAACTATTAAAACTAGACCAAAGGCAAGTGAAGGATCAGTCAGTAGAATTACAAAGTGGAACATTGCATAGGTTTGTCTCCTTCAGTTATAGAAATTTCTATCTTGTCTCCAGATGGAACAGTAATAGAAAATTTCAAATCTGGGGGGTACCCTGGCTGCCTGAATGGTCCAGAGCTAAACTCTATCTCAGCAGGTATGGGGAAAAAGGTGTTTCATATCCCAAGTTTCACTTGTTATATGTCTATATTGAAACAAAGCAAGTCAACATCTGGAGTTTACTCTTGTAAATAAATGGAAATAACTGAGAAATGATGCCAGTATCCTTCTAACACAGGTTTATATTGTTATGTTAGTAGACTGTGCCCTGAACTTGTAAGCTCATCCAACCATGTCTGTAAAATGCAGAAGAGGCTCTACTAAATGTTTCAGTGATTAAAATGTAATAGTTTTAGTCAAGTGTGAAGGTAAATGTTGTTGAGGAAGAAAACTAGATATGTTTCTACAGATATGCTTGATGGCAAAACAACTGCCTCAACTTGAAACTGAGAATCCTTGAGATCATTCCAAAACTCAGACAGATTTGTTCTTATTTAGGGGTAAGTAGTTTTCAGGGCATGGCTGAGGTCACTGTTAAGTCTGGGGGGAAGTTTTCGTGAGGTGAGCAGCAGAAATGATGACACTTCAGTCTAGGATCCAAAGTCAGATTTAATATAGGCTTTACCTCTATTCATAGCTTTGCTTAAAACATTTTAATATATCAGTTGCAGAAATAAGAAAAAGAAAAAGCCAAACCTTATTGCTCGTTTCTGTGTCCATTGGCTTTTTTAGGGAGGGCACATTCAGTCTCCAGTCACACTGAGGTAATTTCCTAGGAACTTTACACAAGACTCAGATGTTGGATTTGGGGAGGGCAAGGGGAATGAATGTCTCGTTATTCCCACAGTGCCAAGAACACTTTGGCTTCTACTGCCCAATAAGCAACACAATACCTAACAGGACCTTAAGTGTCCCAACAAGCTGTTGTAGGAACCTGGATACACACAAAGCTTTGCTGCCTGGCTCACCTGCATCCAACACCTTAGGATGACAATGCCTGAATGGCCAAATTTCATCTGGTTGACCAACTGGATTCTATTTCTTAGCCAAGCCAAGCTCATTACCAGTCAATGATCACCCTAACTAAATTTTCATGGTCTTTAAAATCAGGTAAAATGTCATGATACAATAAGGGCTATATCAGGCTTACTAAGCCTCATTCCCTAAAACACTGTTTTCTTTGATTCCTTCTCTGAAAGAAAAGTGAAGGAATTAGGGGACATCATGATGAAACAGTGTGATTTCCTTATCTCTTGTCTAGATCAGAAGTTAAAACCTAAAGCTGCATTTATTGTCTATCCAGTCCTCTTCTTTTAGGAGGTGAATGCATTGCTGCTCTGAAATGTATTTTCTTTCTAAAGAATTATTCATCCAGTAAATGGATAAACAATAATAAACAATAAAAAGGCAACAGTTTTAAAGGTTTTGCTATAATAGGCAAAGTATTATCAGCTTTCCCCCCCCCCCCCCCCAATCTTCTATATATGATGGTGAACCTAATGAAAAGCAGATGATTTATTGATGCCTCCTTCATAAGGAAGGGGATAAGGAAGAAATTTTGCTATTTAAGAATAAAGTGAAATTCCCCAATCCCCCAGCATTGTACACATCCTAGATTATTTAGAGCTCTTTTAACCAAAACAAAGATATAGAGTAGCCGGTGCTTCATCATAAGCATTAAACGATTCTGTTTGCACTGCATCATTTCTTACACTGCAACAACTAAACTCTCAAAGACCCACCCAAGCAAGCTTTGAGCTTAATTGGTGGAAAACTTGTGAGGAATTCTCTTGAGGGGCAATCATTTGTTTGCCTCTTTGGAATTCACTGAGGGATTAGAAGGGGATATATTGTGACCACTGTGCATAGAATAGGAAATAACCACATGGTACCAATGGACAGCCTATTTCTGAGGCACAGCCATCTCCTGAGAATGGGGAGACAAAAGGCAAGCAAGCAAATACTCTAAAATATGGGTTCCATTCTATCATTCCAGCCATGCTGACATCTAATATTGGTGGTTTTCTTGTACTTCAGTACTCTGAACAAGTTTGCAAAGAGTAAAGCTAGAAGTTTATTTTTCTCTTTATTTCTTTGTTAGGGAAAGAAGGAGGGAAAAGATGGGGCAAAAAACCAGCTCAAAGATGCAGTCTGTGCAAAACAGATTAGTACTTTTAGGAAATGCCTTGCTTATAAACTCTACCTTAGCAGTTATACCACTTCTTCAGTTCAAGTGACATGAAACATTGACACAGCACAATGAAGTCTTTTAAGAGTGGTTCCACACTTCAGCAAGTAACCAAGGCCAAGCACCATGCATCCAACTGGTAATTTTGTGCTTCTGTGCATGTTAAAATACCCAATATGCCCCTGGCACAGGCAAAGTAGGTTTGATAGCATCCGCAGGAAGGAGGCCACTTATTTTTTCATGCGTAATTTATCACCACAGGTATTTTTGCCTACCTATGTGTCCTCTGCTTAAACTCATGGCAGCACGTACATTTGCAGCTGGACGTGCTGTTGCTGTAGCAATCATGCTCCACCCTTCAACTCACTGGCAGATTCTGAAACAGGATGTCAGCAAGAGCTGCCTCTCTGCAGAGCTACTGTCTATCAGAAAGAACCAGTCTTGAGATACCCTGTGGGGCACTTTTTGAGAGGAACAGGAGTAATTACATAGGATATTTAGGTATAACATTAAATATTTACTTCTTCTGAGAAAAATTTAAAGTGGCAGTACTTGATACAATTCCTGCAAATGCAAACTCACAAGCTTGGCCAGAACATTTTTCTCGTATTCTTCATAGAAGTAGAATTTCACGTCTTATTTAATATAGATCTGCATTTTTAAAATTTATTGCTTCTCACTAGCCACCTTACCAAATTGCAATTTTTGTGGAGCAAAAGAGAACAGTTCTGAAGCCTTCTTTTCATCCCAGTCTTGAACCTGTTTGATAAACCTCTGTGAGCTTTTGGGGGAGTTTTGCTTCTGGTCGGCATGACAAGCTTTTCATTCTCTTTACTTTAGATGTAGGCACACATACCCTGTGATTATGGCTGTGGAGCTGATTTGGTTTTCTCTCACTCCTTTTGCCTTGCCTTGTCATGAAAGGTCGTAGAATGAAGTCATAATGATTGCTGCAAAGGACTTGTGATGCATTTGAAGCACAACTTGTGGCTCCAAGAATACATGCATGTGCACACACCCCTTCGCTCCAGACATAACTCACTGTTCTTTACAAGCCTAACCAAATCTCACTGCATCCTCTTCCCACACACTCCAGTACTTCCAGTCTGATGTGTTATCTCTATAGAGCTTTAGTTGTGAACAACAGTCCCCAGCCTTGTATTATAGACTTTAATAGCTAGTGTCTGTTGTGACAGGGCATGTGACAAGGAATAATGTCATAACACGCCTATTATGTGCCTTCCTCCACCTAGGAAGATTTTCCTCCATCTATTATTTTGGTGATTTGGCCTGTGTGGGAAGATTCAGGGAGTGTTGAGACATGGAAAGTTAAATCTCCAATTATCCAGAGGTCATGACAGTCAGCCAAATTGTGTGCTTCCCTTTCCACCTCTACACCCACTGCATTGTCCTGCTGCTGACCCTGAAATGGAAAGACCACCCTCCTTTGAAATGGAATCAAATCCTCAGAACTTGCTCATCTTTGGTCCTCTCCCAAAAGCTCATGCTGCCAAACATGGCTCATTTCTGCAGTAGTTTCATAACCTGGTGGGCTTCTACTCTCTTGCGACCTGAGCTGAGGTCATTGCATTCATTTCCATTTACGAAGTTGTCTTGCGATTAAATCTATGTTGTCCCGGAGGCAAATGTGTGTCTGAATTTTTCCCACTGCGTATGCACTGCCCTCCTCACACAGATGAGGTTTTTCTGGCAGCCTTCTGTCATGTTGTTATGCTTTGAATAATTATTTTTTTTAAAACCTCTCTGTTCCAAAGTTCATTTTTTCCCCCTTCTCTCATGCTCTCCCCACCTCTGTCCTTTTTGACTCCACCACCATCCTCAACCCCTTCGTTTTATCTCTGTGTTATTCTTGGCCTGTCTAGGTGCCAGTTGGGAGCTAACTTAATTTAGGTATTTGTCTGCTTGCCTGTCAGGTTCTATCAAGAGTAAAAAGAATGGCAAGTTAATATACCCAAAATTATGTCAGGCATGAAGCAGGCTATTAACCCATGCTGTTTATCTGGCAGCAGGTGCAAAAAAGACCAATAAAAGCGAAGAAAAACAGCCTTTCACATGCACACACAGAGACACACACATGTACACGCTCTGAAAAGAGGGTGAATGGCTGTGTGTTTCTGTCAGGTGGCCAGCAGAGGATTAGCTGGTGGTCTCAGGCCAGACTTTATGGGGCAGGTGTCCACATTACAGAAACCACAAGCACCATTCACAGGCTTCTTGGCAGCTGCAGCGCAAGGACTGACGAGCACTCTCAGCTCTTCAGGCGAGTCACTCGCTAGGAATTCAGGAATGGAAGTGGGGAGGAGAAGAGGGCAAGTTCGTTGTGCTGCTGGTCAGTCACTATTAAGAAAACATGTCGGCTCCATAGACAACAGCTTGGTTTTACTTGGAAAAGGGGAACTGTGGAGGTGTTGTGGAGAGTGTGTTGTGGACTCATGAAATTTGGAGCGAGCACTATTGTACTAGAGAAAAAAGTGTCAAGCAACGCTACACAGTTCTGGCTTCTGGTATCATGGGGATTTTGTTCAGCTCCATTATGAAAGTTAATTTAATATTTTCCAATATATTTTAGATAGTTCAGAACAATATGTATCAAGATCAGTACTAAAAAACTCTGCTCTAGGATGGCAAAGTTTAGGAATAAAATAGGTTTGGAGATGTCTAGGAATCTACCCAGATTCTGATGCAAATAAGACAGAGTCACCTAAATGGGAGGAAAGCAAATCCTCCCTTATTTTCCTCTTGGTTTGCTTTACTGAGCTTCATACCTGTAATTTCCCTTTCTATTCGCCATGAGAGTCTAATGTCCTTCCTCCCAGGCTTCAGGGCATGGTGCTGCTCAGCCTGCTTCCCTCAGCAGATGTTTCATGAGCTTCACTTTACTCACACCTTCCTTCTCTACTCTTCCTCTTGGAAAAGAATGGCAAACTGTATCTTTCCTTATAGCTTTGGGCAAAGTGCCCAACATGATCTTGAATGGGACTCGTACTCAAGGAAAAAGCTGTGACTTCAGCTTCCAAGTAACTGGAAAAGCAATGTACTTTTTGTTTCTGAGTTCTTTTCTCTTTCCAATGTCTTCCTACTTATGAAGAGTTATCCTAGGCAGCTGACTGACAAAATCAGAGCCTTGTGACTAAGCGAGAACATCTCGGTGATATCACTGCCAATGCATCCAGCTTTTCAGGACTAAACTTCTGAACTGCATCAACAATCCAAATTTCCAGTGGACTTTATGAATGCAATATCAGCATTTAACAGCTGTGTAGTTACTGAATAATTAGAGCCTTAGTGTGTGAAAAGACCTCGAAGGTTTGGCATTTGTAGTGGGTGGCAAAACACACATAATTAATTCATAGATCAGAGCATGCCTTTCAGCAGCATTGCATATTATGTTTGATTATGTATTTTATCTGTGTTTATATGTGTATTTATAACTATATAAATTAGACTTCTATAATTACGTATCATTACATATCCTTGTTTACATTTTTGACTGGGAGTTTTGAATAATCAGTGCTGCACTTTTGAAGTCACACACTTGTTGATAAAGATATAAAAATTCCAGTACTGTCTGGAAGTTTATACAGAGTATCTTCCATTTAGACACTGGAGGGACCTACGGAAAACATTGCCATTTTATTTGATATGCAGTTTCATTCAAACCATGAAGAGTATATTTGGGGTTTATATATATTAAGCTCCTACTTATTTTTAATATTGTAATTAATTCTTAAAATCTGACAGATTACTGATAATGGCTCAAGGAGAAACCACAATCTAAATAATTATTTTCTTTTTTTCAAGGTTGTTCTTCTGTTCATATTTGTTAAAATTTCTTTTTAGTTGACTTCCTTAACTTTATTGGGTTTTTTTTTTTTTTTGTTCCTCAGTAATTTCCTATCGGATCATGCTGATCTTGCATTTACCGACACCATGGCTTAAAAGTGAAGAAATGGTATTCTTAAAATTCTCCTGATTCCAAGTATTGCTGCTCAGAGTGGTGACATATTTCAAGCACTTAATTAATAACACCTGTCTTGCAAAATAGGCATTTGATAAGGTGACAAAATTTGCTGTGAGGGCAAAAGTGGTGGAGCAATTACAGTGAAGGCTATCTTACCTCAAGAATATAAACTAGCCTGGTTTTCTAAGGAAACAGAATTCTTTACCTATCATACTGTTGGACCATCTGTGTCTTTCTGACAACCTTTGAACCCAGGGCTGAATCCATCAAGTAAACCTGACAGAGGGATAATGGTCTCATTATAGACATAATAGAACAGTAAGTTGTTATTACTTGGGAAAAAAGCTGATATTTTGGGGACAGGAGGAAGGAAGATACCCTGACAGAACCCTAAAGGGAGGACTCAACCTTCACTCACTGCCTCTATTGAATGTCACAAATAAGAAATAGCAGTCAGCCAAGTGACAAGGAAAGCCATAGTTATGGCACTCTCACCATACTGCCCGTCTCCTGCTGAGGTAGCAAAGCTCCCAAAAGCATGTAGGAGGTGAAGAGGGATGAAGATGACATGGGATTGGGTGGTTTGGGAAAGGTGGAATGAATTGCTGTCACTTTTGGGAAAGTTCTTCTGGGCAGTGGGGAAGGTTCCTACAGTGTGAGGATATAGGGCATACTGGGTATGTATTAATAAGAATCTTTAGACTTCGTTAGTCCTACTGGTCATAGAACAGCTTCTATTTCCAAGCTGCTGGGCCCCAGTCCATCACCACGCCATGGTGGGTGATTTGTTTTATGCTGCTTAATGACAATAGTGGCAGCAGTGGGGCTGTTCACTGCTTACAGGCTTGCTGCAAAGCGGAGCTGGAGGATGGCCACAAATGACCGCAACAAAGAGCTGCGATGTGTCCCACAGATAAAAGATATCAGTTCAACATGTGTAAACAAGCCTAGTGCCTCTTGCATTGAATTCCACTCTTGTTCAATGTATCCTTTCCAGTGCCAGACCTCATCCCTGTGGAGTAATTTCTTTCCCACTTGGTCTGCTTCTGATTAGTGTAAGAGAATGACGTATAGAAATGACACTGTAATAAAGATGATGGATAGTCCGTGAAGCAGCTGCAGATTAGGAGAAAAGGAAGCTGACTACTGAAGATTGGCTTAGCAAAAAACAAAAAATCAAAAACCACAAACAACAATTCAAGGTTCTAACTGTGCATACAAAAGTCACTTGAAATTCTCCTACTGGCATTCTTACTGGCATGCTACTCAGAGCATGTAGAACAGTAATTTCCCAGTGGAAACAAACTACTCAAAATCATGTTAGGGGGCTAAATGCCTTTTAGATCTGGCCTTTAGATCAAGCACTTACCCTGAAATGCCTTCTCCTCTGAAACTCATACTTCACAGGGAATAGGAAAAAGAGATGAAACCGCTTTGAAAAACCCAAACAACATTCTCATTAGATAAAGCTGTTAGACTAGGGTGTTAGTAAGTCTGTGGCTCCTTAAGCTCACACATGGATTTTACAGACCAGGCTGAGTCAGTCTAGCGTGGGATGACTGGATGACTTTATATCCTTAATCAGATTTTGAGTGAATAGTTATTTTCCTTCTGTTTGTACCTGAGGAAAAGCTTACAAGTATTTGCACCACCTTCTAAGCAAACAAAATGAATTGGGTAACAGCAGCCTGGAATACTTTGCTGAATGCCTGATTCTGCAGGGCCCTTTCCTGCTTTTGCTGTCTTTCACTAAGAGGCAGCCTTTCATTTCAGAAGGTGGGTCAACATGCCATTTTGAAAATGAGGAAGTAGAATAGAAGAGAGGATGAGACGACGGTGGGAGGGGGGCCACAGAAATTTTTACTTAATGAGTCAAGTAGCTCAGCTGTCCAAAAATTTCCCAGAAGATATTCACTACTTATGTCTGTGTGAGCTCCTACAGAAAGGAATGGAATGTGCCATAGTTTTCCATAAAATTCTCCAAACCCAGGATTGACCCAGTGTTCTATGCTGTGTTTATCCCCTGGTTACAGCAGACGACACTAGTTTTAGGCCATAGCCTGTTTGTTGAATTTCTTGAATCAGACATACATTCCCATAAAAGGATTTGTTATTATATTTCTCTGCAGCAGAACTGAAGATGATGGTAGCTCAGTCCAGTTTTTTCAGTTTTTAATCCTCTTCAGTGTACAGAAGTAAAACAAGATCAATCTCAATATGCCATCTGTGTATGTATTAAAGAAGCAATTTTGTCTGAGATGCGAACCAAAGAGCCACACACCATGCTCAAAAGGAGGACATACCACAGGGATAGAAGGTGTCAAATTATTTGAAATAAATCTATTTGAAGAAAGCAGTTTAGTGCTTGTTAAAGAAGCTGGTTTGATGACCCAGTGATGGGTGTCTGATTGACAGGGCAATGAATCAGGCATTAATTTTTCAACTGCATCATGAGGGAAGCTGTTTGGCAATTAGTTTCCCATATGAACTGTGAGTCTTCCTCTGATGACAAGACTGTAGCTAAGATGTTATCCATTCATTCTTGCACTTTCTCTTCAGATTTCTTAACACAATCTTTTATGCTAATGATATGAATGTTTAGGAAAATATATCTTTAAGGTGGTTGTGCCAACATTTATTTCAGATAGTTTATTGGATCATTATAACAGATTTCTGCTTTTAAGTCATTAGTTTATCTGAACTTAATTAAAACATGTTAATTTAAGTCCCTTCAGTTCAACTAGTTGCCTCCTTATTCTGCAGCTGTAATAAATTTTGACATTTTACTGGGGTTTTGTATAGTTTACAAATTTTCTATAATTCCTTATTATGCAGCCTTAAGAGTTGAGACATTGCTAAAGGTTGTTAGTGGTTTCTCTGTTATGATTTTAAAATAAAAACCAGTGCCAGCCAATGTGTCATGTATCTCAGCACATGTAACCAGTCCCTAAAGCAAACTCATCTTCTACTGCAGCACACGTGAACGGTGTTACAACATCCCCTGAACAGCAAACTAGATTTACAAATGCTCTCACAAGATGCAGAACAAGTGGGAGAACAAAGATTGTTGGAAAAAAACTCCAATGTGCCTTTCTTTTCAGGAAAGTTTGTGTTGCATCCTTCCACCTCTGACTTGCTCCTTAGTCCAGCCTATTTTAGGAAGTGGAGGAACGAAGAAAGTTTGATGATTTTTCTGGAGCTGTTACTGAAGAATTTGATTTTAACCTCACAAGGAAGTTTAACCCCATAAACCACTCAATTCTGCAGAACAAGAAAGGCTGAAAGCCTTGAATAAACTGTAAAGTTGTTGATACAAATATTTCAATGGTTCTTAAGCTCTACCTATGAATCTTTGTCAGGTCATTCATTATCACTCTTTGCCCACTTAGGAGAATAGAATGAAATAGATCCCAGTGGCTCAGTAGAAATTATGTGAGCCTTAGTGACACACTGTCTCATTTTCCTTCAGGGAATATTGAGTGTATCACTGTTTAAACCATGAGCACACACTATGATTTTGGAAAGTAGACAGGATTGCTCCAGCTTCTCTTTGTACCATAACAACATTAAAATTTGACACTACACCTCCTGTACAGATAAAATGTCGTTGAAAACAGGGGGCATTTATTTTAAAAAGACACTACTTCTCTGTAAGGGAAGTAAAGGGCGTCAGAGTTAAGGCCACCAGCCTGAAGTTTTCAGAGAGAAGCATGGTGACACCAAGGTGCTCAACCTGTACCAATACCTAAGTCCTATCTTGTTTTTAAGATGATAGGTGCCTGACAGTTTTGAGGTCACATGAAACTGCTTAAGAACCTACCTGCCTGATAGTGGGGAAGCTGCTTTAGTAACTTAGGCATAGTCCTGTGCCTCATATTTTTCAAAACCTTGGCTGATGGCTGTTGGCAAAAATGCTATGCTTTCAGTAAGGGAAGTGGAAAAGGTCATAATTTGGTCATCAACATTTGATGCATCCCAGAAGAGGACCTGAAAAGGTATCCTGCTAGGAGTGAGGTGTTGTTGTTGGCTGTCCTTGTCCCCAGCTGGGATTGAAATGGATTCAGCATTTTAGGAGTGAGAATAAAAAAAATAAATTGTCAAATCCCTCAGCTGTTTTTTACTTGGTTTTAAAAATTATGAACTACTGCAATTTTATGGCTGAGAAGAGACTATTTTGTATGTTTGATTGCTTTAAATAATTGTTAGTGAGAGTTCTTTCAGTGGGAAAAAGAACATGGTAGATGTCTTATTTTGTATACTTAGATTTAAATAACATAAGGCACCTTTATGCCTTTCTGCACTTAAGCTACTCTCCATTTAGATATGATTTGTAAGCAGAAAAGCAGCCAACAATCTAAAGTGGCAAAACAGAATCCATTCTTCCCACACCTTCTAAAACCTGACCTCCCCCAAAGTTCTTCACCTTGTCTGTCTCTACAGTGCCATGTAAATAGCAGAAAGCCTTGTTTCCCTTTAGTTTCCAGTTTATTTTTAAAAGTATTTTTAATTTTAGTGTGCTATGAATACATTATTGATGAAAGATGCCAAGTTAGGAGTGATGAACAGGCAGGTCAGTTCTCTAGCAAGACCAAGAATAGTTTTAGCATTTCAAGATGATTGTCTAAAATGATGGCCTGAATATATCCCTCTTATCTCACACTTTTCCACATAAATCCATTTATCCTTACTGTCCCCTGAGAAGATATGCCCTGGAAAGGATCAGACAACTTTGTCACAGCTGTGTGTAGCCCCCAAGTCACAACCTTGCTGCATGCATCTCAAAAATGAAGTATGCTACAGGGTAGCTGAGGCTGCATAGACTGGTAAAATCACAGAGCTAAGAGTTCAGCTGGGGCAAGAAACAGACTTTTCTCAATTATTTGAAGATAATACAGAGTAGAAACCAGGTTTATAAGTCCTTAGAAGGTGTAAAAAGTGACAAGAGTCTGTGTTGGGGTGGCTTCAGGTCTGAGAGATGATAGTTATATTTTTTCAGAAGGATAAGAATTTGCTTACTTCTTGAAGTATTGAATTGACTGATGTCTCTGCAGATTCACTTACCTTTGGCTGTGGAACTAAAAGGAGTATGTAAAATGGTAAAAAAAAATAAAAAATCGTGGGTTGCATTCCCTTTCCCATGTTGCCTTTCCTTCAGAGGGGTGCTGTACCACTCCATGACACATATTTCCATCTGAAATCACCTGGTGTGGACTCTGAGATGGACTGGAAGCAAACTGTTCACGTATAGGTCAAATTTTACTGTTTTACTATTTTTTATGGCATAAATGCAGATAAGTCTTAAAGGACTCCTTCGATTTTTTATATATTTTTTTTAATTTTCAGTGGAGAAGTGGGCTCACTGGGACTATATGCACTACAGAAAACTATATCTGAAAATTTAAACCAAACGTAGTTCAATTAAAACTTCGGGTCAGCTCTAGGTAGACAAATTACAATTAGAATGGTAACATCCTTGACTCTGATTAGAAGATGTTGTAAATTGTGGTCAGTACTTGAAATATTACATTTTAATCAAGAGATGGAACCAACAGGAAGCTTTGTTGTCTTAATAACATCCCTGGGCATTAATGTTAGTGGTGAGTACCACCTCTCTTCAGGAAGCTGTAGTTTGCTTAAAAGGTCAAATGGTGACGTACACTTGGTTTGTTAGATCCAAAGAGATTCTGCTGTGAAGTGGATGCACAATAAACTACTTTGAAATCTTTGACCTGAGTCACAGAACAAAAACAACTGCAGTGTGAATATTATACATGAAGACATAGAAATAACTTTCATTTCCCACCTCATTTGTCCACCCACAAACTCCTTCTTCCAGGGGAGGAAAGTAAAACTTATTTACTTTTTTTTCTGTGCCAGTAGAAAAAAGTTTTTCTTGTTTTCCTTGCATGACAGTGGACGTGTTGGGAAGACAGTAGCCTTGAGGAGCAGAAGCTGTGACTGCATCCAAGAATGCAAAGGCATTCTTGCAGCTTTTCAGCTTGGGGCTTCTTTTTAATCCAGGGATGTGCAGTGGGTTATTTGGGAGTAGGATGACTTCACATGGGGACAGGGATCATGGCTGGACTGGATTCTTCCTTTGTAACCTTGTGTAAAAGGCACAGCAAAGTCACAGAGGAGACAACCAACTATATCACAGAGTGAGAAGTGGGTGGGATTCTTGGGGCTGTGCTGTACAGGGACAGGAGCTGGACTACAATGATCCTTGTGGGTCCCTTCTAACTCAGGATATTCTGTTCTATGATTCTAGGTGCTACAGAGGTTCTTCCTCAAGATTAGGATTACCCTCCCCTTCTTAAAACTGACACAAAAATGTTATAGGTGATGTCACAGAATGTTAACAAATGGAAAGGCCCTTAAAGACCATCTGTTGCCTGCCCTCTCTGCCACAGGCAGGGACACCTCCCACTAAACCAGCTTGCTCAAGGCTTTAGCTAACCTGACTTTGAACACTGCCAGGGATGGGACATCCACAGCTTCCCGGGGCAGCCTGTTCCAGTGCCTCCCCAACCTCACCGTAAAGAATTTACTTCTAATACCCAACCTAAATTTCCCCCATTTCAACTTGCATCCATTACTCCTCATTCAACCTCTGCAGTTCCTGATGAAGAGTCCCTATTCAGCTTCCCTGTAGGTCCCCTTCAGATACTAGAAGGCTGCTATGAAGTCCCCCAGGAGACTCTCTTCTCCAGACTGAACAGTCCCAATTCTCTCAGCCTTTCCTTGCAGCAGAGCTGCTCCAGCCCTCAGAATACCTTGGTGTCCCTGCTCTGGCCTGGCTCCAGCAGCTCCCTGTCCTTCCTGTGCTGGGCCCTGGGGCTGGAGGCAGCTCTGCAAGGTTGGGGGTGGTCTCATCTGAGCAGGGCAGAGGGACAGAATCCCCCGCCTCCCCTCCTCTGCTGCCCATGCTGGGGGCTCAGCCCAGGACACAGTTGATTTCTAGCCAGATCATGATGACCTTTCCATCAGCTATCACCCCCCAAGTCCTTCTCCCAGGGCTGCTCTCCATGACTCCTCTGACCAAGCTGTTGGTGTGCTGGGGATTGCCCTGACCTGGGTGTAGGACCTTGAATTTCACTTTGTTGAACTGCAGGAGGTTCACACAGACCCACATCCCCTGCCTGCCCAGGTCCCTCTGGATCCATCCCTTCCCTCCAGTGTGCTGACTGTACCACACAGTTCGGTGTCACCACAGAACGTGCTGGGGGTGCACTTATCCCATTGCCCATGTCACTGACAGAGCTGTAGAGCAGTATCAGCCCTAGCACCAACCCCTTTAGGACACCACTCATCACTGGTCCCCATGAGATGAGTTAACATCTCAAGTTACTGTCACTTCCAGCCTTTTCTGATTTTCCCATCTCTTTTCAGTAGCTTGCCCGTTTGAAGAATGCAAAGATATTAAAAAATCAGCTGCAAGTAATTTCTCCATAATAAAAACAAACAGAAATTCTGAAATTAATCCCAAGGCAGCAGCAGGCTATGAACTAAGATCTAGTTCAAAGCTGGATCTCTATCTGCTAATACAGCCAGTTCAGCCAAAACAAATCTTTATTTTCACCAGATGCTACATGTGGCTTAAGTATTCCCACACATCTGCACTAAAATAATGTTCAGAGAGAAGATAAGTACTTTCTTGGACAACGAAAATGTAACTTTTGTGAACTGATCTTATGATGATCCTTGATTTTCCAGTCTTTTACACAATTCTCTGGCCTTTCTGGGATTAGCACATTCAACAAAGGTGGGGTCACCTCCCAGACAGACTTGACTGTTGTGCCCAGATGATTTCTGGTCATGATCCAGATAGGTTACATTGGGCCAGCTGACATACACAAATAGAGTTGAGTGAAGCAACGTGACAAAATTAAGGCTAATAATTCTGGTGTGTTAGTCACATTTTTTGAAGGACTTCATGAATTGAGACTTCTAAATTGCTCTTACTTTTTACAGAGGAAGAAATGGTTTCTAATTTATTTGAAGGCCCAGTCTTCAGTGTTTCTTTTTCTCATTATGATCTTAAGTTGAACTGAGAGCAATATTCTTCAGGCCACTACAGCTCAATTAATAAAAAAAAAAGATGAAGCCTGAAGGCATCCCTTATTAGCTTGCAACCTTAAAAAAATTAGTTCTCAGAACATATTTTCTTTAAATCACCAGTTTCTTAAGGAAGAAATGTTGCTTGCAGGACAACAGGAATGAGGAGAGAACCTGGGAAAAAAATTTATTACATTTTACCTTAGGAGAAGGAGTGCTGGAATAGCATTCAGATGTATTGAATAAGAGTTTCCAAGACTTCTTGTTCATTTTGTTCAGCCCCACTACTCCAGGATCTTCTTTTCCCAACATGCTGCTGGTGTTTGGTGTTTCACCCCAGGTTTAAGTATGTTAGCACTTACTGTCATAGGGGTATGAAAATGAAGACAATAATCTCTAATTTGATGTGGAAGGCAGGAAACAATGAAAAAATATGAAGGTGAGGTAAACCAGACCTGACTGCCTCAAGGAGACATGTCAGTACTGGAGACACTGCACAGAAGAAAGACAATAGATTAAAGAAAGTGTTTGAATGATGTGAACTTTGTCATGAACTTTAATTATTTAATTCTGTGTATCAAGAAAATCTTAAAAAATAATTATTAAAAAAAAAACCAAAAAACAAAAAAAAAAAACAAAACCAAAACAACAGCCCAGAAAACCAGCAATTTTGACTGACAGCTTTAGCACTGAATGAAAATTCCCAACCCTTCAGTGAGATGTGGTGACCAGAAAAAGTAAATATTAATGGAAAAGTTATAATGAAGGACTTCAGGGAAAAGAGGCAGTTGTCATCTATCCAAAATGTCTGTTGAGTACTCCGAAAATGCAAGTTTCAGAGTCCCCAAGCAAGATTTCCAAGCCTCTGGAACGGCCCAAGCCACATGAATGTTAGGGAAGTGTACAAAACCACTGCTTTCCTTTGGCCCATTCACCTAGAGTTGTTAGAGTTTCCTGCCTAGAGAAAAAGAATCCACTACAGGGAATTCAGGAAAAATAGCTGCCTGGAACCACTGTAGCTTTTTTCCTAAAACTATAATGATGCCCAATTCACAAAAAACCCAAACATGATAATGGAAGTGTTTTAATCAACAGCAGGAGATTTCAATGATTCCGACACTAGCCAGCACAAAAATACTGCATTTATTAGAAAATCTTTCAGAAATAAAAATATGTCCCCACAGCAACAACAAAATAGAAATGAACATTTAATTGTTTCTCAGTCATAAAATGTCATCTTTCTATGAATCACTCTTCCTGCCTCTGTTGTGTACTAGATATGAGGCCATATCCTTAAAAAAGCTCCAAGAAAAGCTGGTACTAAAAAATGGGTAAACACAAGGAGAAATAAGAGGGATTGCAAGAAAACAAAGTACCAGACCCTGCATTTTTACTGAACGTGCTTATTTACAAAGAGTTTATGACATCAACACATTGCTCAAGAAGACAGTGCCAGAGTGTTGGTCATGAAACTTGTTTGCAAATCACCACGGGCAAAGAAGTGAATGGTGGCTCTGATTTGCTAAACCCACGCTGTCCTCTGCAGCTCTAACAGCTTTCATCCCCTCCTTATCCAAAGGAGTTCAGTGAAAATAAAGAGTGGAAGGGACCATCTATTGTAGAGTCACAGATTGTGGGGAGCTGGAAGGAACACATGCTTTGAGGCTGCTTTTTTTCAGGGTTTGGTTGGTGATTCTTATTCCCTCTTCCCCATCAGATGGACAGCTGGATACTCTATATTCTATTTTCTGAAGTATCCCATCATGCCTGCTTCAAGCTTTCTTTCACATTATTTAATTTCTATAATTTTCTGTCTCTTCTACCATTCTCCTATTCCTGATGGTGTCTCTTCCAGCTTGTGATTCACACAACTACTATGGAAATATACTTCTATCCCTCTCCCACAAGGAATTAAACACAATACTAAAGGAAAATTTACAATTTTTTGAAATTTAGAATTCTGTGGCCTTCTGTCTGCTTTAGCCAAAGTTTCTGAGTGAAAAAGTTTGTTCAGAGGATGAGAGATAGCATTGGGATAGCTTTTGATTTCTTGCTGGGGAATGCATAAACAGGTTGAAATGGGAAGCTGCAAAAATGTGGCAGCAAAAATCTGTCTCTGGGAAAATCATGTGTTCACTAAAGGGGAAATGAGGGGCTTGCCAGGATGTCCCAACAGCTGATTGATGCACTGTCAAACTTTTCACCCTCGCCATTCCACCACACCCTATTTTAAATCCCTGCTCAGATTATTTTTATTTTTTTCAAACAGGTCATGATTTCGTTGGGCCTACAGCTCATGGAGACTGTGTTGCCACTAAAAACACATAGCTAAACACAAGTGGGTAGGATTCAAAGAAACGGAGCAGATATATTTATTTATCATCTATTAAAAGACTCTGAATACAGATTAATGTTCCTTACTCAATACATTTTTTTATTGTTTCACCTGCTATACAGTGGGAATTGAGAAGGCTCTCCAGTCATCCAATCTGGCTGTAGCTGCTTGAAGTTTCTGAGGATTCTCTGAGGAAATATAAACTAAGAAACCACCCACAGTAATACTTACCAGCTGCCCTCTAAAGGACAAGGCTCCCTGTGGGGCTGCTCTAGGTTCCTCCAGGTCACAAGAGAGCTGCCTCCTGTGTCCCCAGTGACAACCATATCTTCTGCTGGTATTTGCCTGGTTGGATCAGAGAAGGAGACACAGATATGTCCTGCAATTCATGTAATGAGCCAGGAGCCTTATCCTGGACTCCCCAAAGCTGCCCTTCAAAGTACTCATTATTTTGTTTTTTATACACAGGTGTATTTTTTGATGCTCTGATGGATTCTCTTGCCCTTCTCCATGCTGACCATCTGGAGACCAGAAGAAGCAAACTCAAATACATTTTTTTTAATTCATTCTTGTAGGCACACAGTGCAATATCTATGAGTTCCAAGTGGTGCATGTTGTTTGGAGTTTTCTGTTAATTATCCTAGTTTATGCTTTTATATCTTCCCTCCAGGATCTCATTCCTTGTTTGTTTTCAGGTATGTCTGTTATATGTTGTTAGATGATGATGGCTCCTCTATGACTTCTTTCTTTTTCTAAGGCTATTATTGAACATTATTTTTGCAATTTCTGGGTCATCTCCCTGTTACCACAGCCTGTGTTGTACTATTCCTAAAGCCAGAGTGAGATATACTTTATTTGGTAGAGGAATCTTGTTTTTTAGTATAATATTAAAGGGCTCTGCATGCAGCCATTGTTTTGTTTTTGTGAACTCAGCCTGAGCAGGACAAAAAGCCAGAGTCATGTTTCACTCCATGGTGAAATATTTCTCACGTCTAAACCAGCCTGCAGACACGTTGCCCATTAGGCACACATGGAGTCTGTATACTATTTTTTTTTTTTTCTGATTTCAAGTGCCAGTTGTCACCTAGTATCTGACCTTGGGATTGGCTCAACATTCTTGGCTTTATCTGGAGAAGAAGAATTCATGTCATGATCAGGCTTCCAATGGTGAAGAGCATTTCTAAAGTAGAATAAGGAAATTTCAGCAATTAAAATCATTAGACCTAATTCCACTGAGGATGGAAACCACGATTTTTTGTTAGAAGAAAGCAGTTTCCTTTTCCTTTTGCTCTGGGACTAATAAATATTGTATGAAGCAAACAGGTTTTACAGAAAAAAATTCAAACTATGGCACAAAAACTAATGGAATGCCACTTTGGGGTTCAACAGCTCTGCAACAACAGTCCTGCCCAATTGGGAAATTATATATGTATATTTAAATACAACAGAAAGGGAATCTCTTGTGAACTTTTGAACCTTTAAACTTCTTTTCAATAAAATATCTAAATTAACAGAGGAAAAATAAAGTTTCTAAATAAAGTCTTCCCCTAGGATGGCATTTTTGTCCTGCCAAATTAAACTAACCAAAACTTTTGTTACTCTAGCAATTTAGCTTCCCAAGAAAAATACACCTGCAGCTATCAGGAGCTTTGCTTGAACATGCAGGCCTTCTTTTTCATGAACAACATTAGACGGCGCTTCTGCATTGTCTGAGGTTTCAACCAAAGAAAGGGACAAGCCAGACCTTCCTGGCTGAAACGTCTGAATTCAGAGACAACCTGAGATCTCTTCCAGCCTTTCTTGGGTTAATAACTTGCTCTGCAGGCAGCCTCTTTAATCCTGTCAAAGTTGATCCTGAAGCATGACCTGCTGTGAGGGAAGGTGGGACCAGGGTTTGATAAGCAGGTCAGTGGTCCTGGAGGTGAGGGACATGGGCTCCCACCCTGCCCCCATCCGTGTACCCCTGCACTGCAGGGATCTCACCAGGGCTCCACTGATTTGGTGTCTTTCAGCATCTGGTGCTCTTACAGCTTCTTTTGACAAAGGCAGGTGATTAAGTTATGACTGCCTGAACTGATAAAAAAACCCACTAAAATCCCATCAAAACCACATTTTCAGTCTGTGTGATTATAGAGAAAAACCTGGAGAGGAGATCTAAAAACCTAGAAGTTAGAAGGTCATTGGAAGGGAGAGTGAGAACTCAACTTATGTTTTTGATTTTTTTTTAAATTCTATTACTTTTAAGCCAATTTTCTTATTTTGATGGTGCTCACATTTTATGAAAGTTTCAGGTCAGCAATGCTGGCAAAAGCAAAAAAAAAAAAAAATCAATATAATTAAATAGCTCTAATTTATCTGACATCCTGTAAGCAGCCTTTTCAATATATGCTTTTCTTCAATGATGTGATCTCTTTGAAAGAGTTGTACAAAGGGCTCACTGAGTTAATTTTCCAGTTCTTGAGTTTATTTATCATTCTTCAAGGTCTACAGAACTGAGCTCCTGCACCCAAACTGCTGGGGAAATGCAGTTGTGATTTACTGAAAGTCTCCCTCCCCATTGCAAGGCTGGATTTCACAATATGCCTGAAGAGCAACCTACAGCGTTTATTATTGTACAGACTAACTAGGCAAAGTCTGCTTGGTTCAGGCATCAAAATCCCGTTTGCACTGAACCTCCCCTTTCTCACTCAGAATGCCAGGGAACTGTTGTAGGAACTGTTTGAATATTTCCTCCCAATCTCCTTGTGGAAGTGAGGAAGCGAACAAAGCTGGAACATCAATGGGCCTTTGTAAAAACAGCAGTCATTCTTTTCTGGAGTGAATGACTCTGGCTTCTTCATGGTGAAGACCAAATTTAGACCTGGAATTCCAAGAATAAGCAATCAATTACCAGCATTTGCTTATTATTCAAGCCATTCTTAACACTCAGCCTTCTCTCTTAACACTGCAGCTACATACAGGAATAATGGAATCACAGAATGGCCTGGTTTGGAAGGTCTGTCTCACCTTAGGACCATGAATTTGCACCCCCTTCTGTGGGCAGGGGCACCTTCCACTAGAAGAGATTGCTCCAAGTCCCATCCAACCTGACCTTGGACACTGCAGGGATGGGACAGCCACAGTTTCTCTGGGCAACCTGTTCCAGGGCTTCACCACCCACACAGGGAACAATTTCTTCCTAATATCCAATGTGAACCTCTCCTCTTGTAGCTTCAGACTGTTCTGTTATCCTATCGCTATGTGCCTGTGTACCAAGTCGCTCAGAACAGGAGCCCATACAGATTCCCAGCGGGATGTATTTCCTTGTGTGCTGTCTCATTTGCTGTGAGGGGCTGCATCCCACCTTGCCCCACTTGTACTGCATCCACCACAAAAACAGTGAGTGCAGCTTGGGGTGGGGGAGCAGCTTTCTGAATCTGTGACATTTCCTGTGCAGGTGTCCAAGATTCCCTATGGCAATGGTGGTTCAGACTTAAGAGTTGTCCTGTCCTGATCTAGAAGCTGTCATTCCATATTTAGAAAAGCTTGCGAAGCACAGTGAAGGAGAGGTATGAAACTTCCCTCAGAAATAATAGGACAGCTCTGAACACATTGCTGTCTACCTGAGGTCTGCATTGATCTACATCCGAGGCTGAAAGGCAAGATGTTTTCTATTGCCATCTGTGTAGCAGTTGCCTCTGGGCAGTTTTCCTTATCTGCTGTTAATGGGCCCATCAATGTCTTGCCACTTGGCTCAGAGATAACTCCCTCCAGAAGTCATTTTCTGTTTAACAGGTGATCAAGGACCCGACTCAGAATGACATCAGCCCATGGTGAGATGCTCTGCCCAGGGGAGAGGAGCTAAGCATTCCCACCTAGATATATCCTGGGGTTTGGGACAGAGCTGTCAGCCTTCCCACAGGTTTCCAAGAGAACTCAGCTGGGGTTTTCCACTGGACCAACTACACCTTTTCCACAGGACCACTGCACAAACAGAAACCACATCTGCCACTCCAAGAGGACTGCAGCCACTCCAATTTGGACTGCTACCAACGCGCTGGTCAAAGGGATGGCAGGTTGTATTCTGACTTTGTCGGAAGTCTTCCTTTTGTATTATTGCACGTATTTAATCTCTTTTCCCTTTTCCCAATAGATTGTATTTCTGACTTGGAGTCTCTCACTGGTTTTGCTTTCAAACCAGAATAACCCACATGACAGAAGTGCTACAGAAGACATGAGTCCTACAAAGGAATGGGGTGCCTGTTTTGTCCAGGCACAGAAGTGAACAACAGCCTTGTAGCTGTGTCTCTAAAGTTACTTTGTACAATGCACACAACTCTGAGGGAGCATGAACACTTGTGCATCTGTTCATTTCCACCCCATCCTCCCCATTCAGAAACCTGCCTGTCCCTTGTCTTGGCAGCCACTCTCTTCAAGTTTCAACCATCTGATTCATGCAGCACAAAGTCTCCCCATAGAAAACATACTGGCTGAACTGCTTTCTTTTTCCTAGAGCAGTGTAAACAGTTATTGCAAGGGGAATTTTAGGAAGATTGTGCCTGGCAAGGAAAGCTCACTAAATAAATACATGATGTTAATTATCCTTTGCCTATTTCAACTGAGCATTTCAGAGTGCTTTGCAAACCATTAATTCTGTACTGCAATTTAGTACCATGTGGTAGTTAAATATTATCACTGTTTTCTGCAGGTGGGATGCTGTGACACAGAGGGTGAAATGACCTGGATGAAGTCTGTTAGCAGAAGACCCTGAGCCCCAAACCCACTAATTTTGTTCCACCAACCCCCTGCTCCATTAGACCTTTGTAAGACCTTGTAGACCTTTCACATCTGTGAAAAGATGTGGTTATCTTGCAGGCTATGTTGCATTATCTGTTTTTAAGTCCTTGCCTTGGCACACTTCCCATCAGATGCTACGTTAGCTTCCATATTCTCCCACCATCTTAGCTAGCCTTCTTCCTTAGTTTAATCACCTGAAGGCTGTTCTCAGTGGAAACTCTAAATGAATGAAAGGAAAAAAAGAACAGGAAAAGTCAAGAAGCATTCAATTTTGAGTATTTATTTGTCAGGGGATGTTTATAGCAAAGACAAGTCCAGGTGCAAATGCTGCAGAGCTACTTGTGCATTCAGCCATCTCTCTTCCGTTAGTTTGTACCATTCTGGGCAATATGGATACTTGGATTAACAGAGATGGGCAATATGACTGATGGACAGATGTGGGGAGCCACTAGATGGGGCTCCAGGAGGAAGAAGACAGCTGTGGGATCACAGACAATCCACTAGGATCAAGTTTGCTGTGGGTTTAGCATCCTGGTCTGTGTGGGATCCTTACTGGAAAAGATCAACCATAATAGCAGCATGCAGCACCTGTGCTCTCACCACGGGAAGGGAAGGAAGCGTACCTTCCAAGCCAAATACTGTGCATTTTACCAGGCAAAAAAACCCCAAAACATTGTATCCCTTCAATTTTAAACTCTGGGTGAATGTGCTTATACATTCAGAGCACGAGGCAGAAGGTAACAAACCACATGCTTGTGGATTATCCCACTTTTTCCACATTTGCATTCTCAAAACCACTTTTGGTGCCCGTGGTTTAACCTCTGCTTCCCTAACTTCTGTTTATGAGTTGAATGGTCACATGTCATCATGTTGAGTGGGAAGGTGTGTTCAGAGGATAAGGAGGTAGAAGTGGTTCCATATGGTGAAAGAAGAGACTATGCCAAAGTATTAAAAAATATATAGAAAGAGGGAAAAGCAAGAGTAAAATCTTTTTAGGAGATCAAGATTCTAAGATACTTGTGGCCTCCTAGGAAGGGAATAGTTGTCTGCGCTTGAAAGGGAAATTTATGATTTGAAATGCTGATAGTATATATTTCAGTGTTTGGAGAAGGGTGAATGTTAAACAGATTTACCTTTCTCTGCTCTAGGCATGGTTCAGGCTGAAGGCTGAAAGATTCCAGCCAGAGGCCACTGAGACACCATGAAACTACTAGCTTCAGTTCTTCCAATTTTAACCTATTGATCAGAATAATAAAAAAACCCAACTCAACCCCTCCCAACAACAACAACAACAACAAAACCCCAAACAAACAAAAAAACCCAAAAAACTAAAACCCAATTAAAAACAGCCAACAAAAAACTACCAAAAACCACATAAAAAATTTAGCTCTGTTCACAATAGTACTTTGAAGTTGCTGGCATAGTATTAAGTGCATGCTTGTAGTTTCTTGAGAAAATTCTGCTAGTAAAGGAGTCCTTATGCTTCAGGGAAAGGCAAACAAACACAACAGATGCTCTCTATTGAGAGAGTAGTGAGGATCAAATTTATTATAATAGAGAATAGTAAATGAAATACCAAAGAACTATGGAAAAAACCCCAAACTAATGAGAAATGGCCATTTTGTTTGTTTGTTTGTTTGTATTTAAATCCAATGTTTGAATAAAAAGCAGGCAATAGTATAAAAATACCTTATTATTGAGCAGGAATTCAATATTCTCTGTCCTGGCAAGGCAAGCTTCAGAACCTCTTTTGCCACCATAATAGGTTACCAGTTCTGGTAATTTTATTTACAAAGCCCAACCAATGAAACATGATTGGAAATTCAAACCCAAATCATACCTCTAAGATATAAGCATTCATTTGTATTGTGTGCCATAAAAAATTGTTGAAGGAAATTTGAGAAGTCAAGATTTTTAGAAGCAGGGGCCCTTCTACAAATCAAGTATTTCTAACAGATTTCCAGCTGGGCACCCAAAAGGCAAGGAAAGGACTTTGGTTTTGAGAAACAATTATATAATCATAACCTAGTCCCAAAACAGGGTTCAAAGTCTGGATCAGCTGGCATTTATACAGTTAATTACTGGTGGTCCTGAGGATTTCAGGCTTGAGTTGGGAGTGGTTTCAGAAGTGAGACTAAGAAAAGCTGCTTGTGGTTCCAAAGCACTTAACTCCGCCTTCAAGAGGAAGCAGACTTTGCAATAGTCTTTCCCAATACAGCAGATAATGAGTAGACATTGAGCTGAAATTCCAATTTCTGTTTGCCATCAGCTTCAGTGTGGCCAGGATTCAAACCCAGTTATTTTAGGGACACATCCAATACTCATTTTATCAACTCAAAGACTTCCATTGACTTGAATGGGAGAGGGATCTCAGTCTCAGAAGTCAGTTAACTCACAATGGCAGCTCAGGAAAAAGTGTGCCACTTCATTAATTCAGAAGTGGAAGTAGAGTGGATTAGACTGGAAATGGGGGAGAAAGCAGAATGACACTCACAGATCCAGACTACTCCAGTTATTCCCAGGGTGGCAAACCCAAACCGGCTTCATCCCCACGAAAGAGAATTGGATTTCTCGCAGCAGGCCTGAAACTTTCCCTGAGGCAGGTTTAAACCTGCAAATTGTGCAGAAACACTTTCCATCCAACAAGACATCCTATTACAGACCTGTTTTATATTCTGTAAAGCTGGCGGTGGGTGGCTTTCAGTTGACTTCCTCCCCACACACTTTGCTGCCAAGTCAGAAAGACAAAAAAATCATATATACTTGCATTCACTGAGTGATCTCCAAAGCAACTTAATACTGGTTCAAGTCTTCCTTGTCTTATAAATTGGATTCTTTCTGTAGATTGTTTACCTACCACTTCTAGTGTGTCTCCAGTAAATTAAATCCTGCTGAAGTGGTAAAATATACGAAAGATATACTGAATGGTCTGCAGGCTGTACAGTGGAGCCATTATTTTAAGAGGAAGTAGGAAAGGCAATCATAAAATTTTGAAAAATTATGCAATAACTTTGTAGTTATTGCCCATCTGTATTCATTACAATGATCTACTTCACAGGCATATAAATAGAACTGGCAAGTAAAAGATGTCCTGTTTGCCTCCAGACATGGCACTAGGCTTCAGCAAAAGAAATTCAACTGAAGACTTTAGAAAAAGTGCTGTAAGTGTTCATCCATAGATGGAATCTAATCACCCATCTCCCCTAACTTCCCCTACCTCATCCCCCCTCCCCATTTTACATATCATTCCCCATGCTTGTTCTTACCCCCAGTCAGGACACCTTTGTAAGAAAGATGACAAAATTTAATTGCTTCATTTGCAGGGCAACCCTGATACACTACATGACTTCATTCTCACAAGGCAGCAAGTCCCATAAATCACACCTACTGAGTGCACCCATTAGAGCTCCAGTATGACAACTTTATGCCTAATACTCTCCAAACAAGGACCACACAAAACTAAGACTGTAAAATTACTGTTGACTCACAGCAGCTTTTATAACATGCACTCAGCTCAAAAAGACTTAACTTATATGGGGTTTAATCATATTTGGGCATAAGAGGCCTCTCACTGATTCAAGACAACATATGTTTTAAAAAGAAGAAAAAGAATATATTTGGCTTAGCTCTTTCCCTTGCAGCTCCCACAGAGAAATACGTCAGATTAAAGGAAAAATGACTGCTTTATTTTATAATGAAAGAGGATTCTGAGAAGTATTTCTTCCTAAAATTTGGGGGGAAAAAAGTATTTTATGCCACCATAGGTTGGGAAAGGTGTAGGAAAGGTGCTGTTTCTGGGCTAGGAGCTTCACTGGTGTATAACTGCACAAAGCAGTGGAGGCAGCTGGGGCTACACACCCTTCTCAGCAGTCCTGGTGCTACCAGGTGATGTGGCTTATTCCCAGCTGGCAGCTCAGCCCCACACAGTTGCCTGCTCCCTCTTGTTCCCCTGGGGTGGAGGACACACTCAGAAGAGCAAAAATGAGAGAACTGCACTGAGATAAATACAGTTTAATAGGTAAAGCAAAAGCTGCACACACGAGCAAAGCAAACCACGGAATTCCTTTCCCATTTGCCATGGGCAGGCTATCCCCAAGAAAGCAGGGCTCCAGCACTTCCAATGATGACTTGGGAAGACAAACTCCATCACCACATGTGTACCCCTGTACATGCTTCTTTTCCCAGCTCTATATGCTGAGCATCATGCTGTGTGGTCTGGAATGCCCTTCCGGGCCATAGGGATCAGCTGTTCCACTGTGTTCCCTCCCAGCTCCTTGCACAGACTCAGCCTCTTCCCTGGTGGCATGGAAAGAGATGCAGGAAAACCCTTGACACTGTACAAGCCCTGCTCACCAATACTGAAAACATCCCTGAGTTACCAGCCCTATTTCCAGCACAAGTCCAAAACACAGCCCCACATCAGCTACTACGAAGAAAATTGAGTCTGTCCCCGCCTAAATCAACACAAAGGGTACATCTTCCCCAAAAAATATTTGCCCTATCAGGCCAGTGGGCAACCTCCACAGTAATGGCCCCACTCATCCCGACTGCATGTACACAATTGCATCATGCAGCTGCAGCAGTGTGCTAACACCCGAGGGGAGCGAGCCCTGGCTGGGGGAACTGACTGATGCTTTCCACACAGTTAGAGAAACAGCTGGCCTGAAGCCCTGGGAATTCAAAAATATCCTGTTCGAGCCACCTGCGAAGCCGGGAGCCTCTGGAGCAGAGGCTGTCACTGCAGGCTCCTGCGTAAACAGAGGGTGAGTTTATCCAAGGATTTCCATGTGCTTCAGAGCAGGGGTCCCATTGCTTCCTCCAACAATGTGACATGCATCACTGAGAATCTCTTATTTCTTTGCACAATAGCTTTTTTTACCCCACCCTCCCTATGGCTACAGAGGAGACAGAGGGGGTGAATCTTACATGTTGTCCAACTGACTTCCTTGCATTTGGAAGGCAAAACCAAGAGGTTTATATAATCAGGCTAACATACAAACCAATTGAAATTACAATGGTATGTTAGAGTATATTCCTTGAGTAGTCAAACCACAGCGAAAAAAAATCTCTTCCACTAAACTACAAGGGACTGACTGAAACCCGCAAAAGCTGGGAAACATGGTGAGGTCTGACTGAAAGCTTGTCCTTACTTCACCCCTGAGGAAAAGAGTAGAGAGCAGACATAATACTGGCTGCTTTCTGGTGGGCCCTAAACATATAGCAAATTCCCACAAAATAAACAGGAGGCTTGCGATCATATCCTCCCTCCCATTCCCACACAACCAGACCTCTAACTCACAGGCATGCAGGGCAGCTGCTTTCTCTCCGCCCAGGACTTCGTTGTCACAGGCATCAGTCTTGGCTCTGCTTCCTTGTTTTATAAGTTTCCAGTTAGCACCTGCTATGCTTTTCTCGATACCTGCCCTTGCCAAAAAGGGTTTTGATAGCACCAACTCCAAAGAAAATAACACCAAAAAAGCACAAGGAGAACATCTTTGGATTCCTGGTTTCCTGTGGATTCTTTTCCAGTTCCCAAATTCCCCATTCCCACCGTCTTTACCCCATCCACAGCATCATTCCTGATTCCCCTCTCCATTGTGGCAGTCTGTATATCTTAGCAATAGGCTGGGACATTGGTCCCATCTATTTTAGGGCAGTGCATGTGCTGCCTGCTCAGCTGGTTGCTGCTTCTTTAGATGCACAAGGAACTAAGATAAAACTACCAGTTCCTCAGTAAAAGAACTGTTCTGAATTTTCTTTCTCTGTCTCACTACCTCTTCTCATGAAAATTCACATGCGCTCATCTTCACTTTCATGCCTCTGTCAAACTGATCTGAGTAGTGACTTCAGAAGTTATCATGAGGGGTGGATGAACACACTGTATGCTAACAGAAACCTATTTCTATAAAAAACCCCGAAAATAACCCCATCACAGAAGCCTTTAAGACCAGTATTAAATAAACAAAAACTGTAGAGTTATGCACATATGCCACTGCAGACACAGTGTGTTTTGTTTTCCTCTAAGATTCATGTAACTAAAGTTATTCATTTGTGTAAGCCTCCCCAAAGTATCTCTGAGTCTTCTGAGATGCCTACCAGAGTGACCAGTGAAGGAGAAATTAGATTCCTTTGGGGTTTTCATCTAAAAATACCTTAATGTGTAGACATGTATGAATCATCTACATGTACATGCAGGGCCCTCCTTATCTCTTCATAACTGCAGGTTCCAAGCTCTTCAACATGTTTTATAGATTTTTTTTTTTACAAATGTCGTGGTTTGACACGGAAAAATAATTTTTCTGGAAGGAAGAGGTCAATTTAGACATTGACCAATTGAAGGTAGACATACCTCTGAGAACACAGAGGGGTTAAAAGCAGAATTCCCAGAGGAACTCGCTCTCTTTGGTTCCGGTCAGCGGTCAGTGCAGAACTCTCCCCTGCCCGGCCACGAGCTGGGTGGGGCAGGGGAGAAGCCATGTGGCCTTTGGAGGTAGGCCCAAGGGTGGAGGGACTGGAACTGGGCTGGCCCCCTGCAGATGGAAGGGTGGAGAAATCTGGGATGTCTCCATTCCCCCCCAGAGTCTCTCTCTCTCCCAAAAGAGAAAAAGAGACAGCGGTGGTTTTGCCAGCAGTTTACTGCGGGGAAGGAGAAGAGCGGGGGGGCCGCAAGGTACCCAGCCGCCTGTGGGAGCTGGAGCCTGGGCAGCGAGCCATCTCTGGGAGTCGGGACTTTTAACCCTTCCTGAGAAATGAAAGCTTTGTGATATTTTTCTCCTCCTCGGTTTGAAAGAGAGGAAGAGAGACAGCTTGGACCCTGGGATGTTGGAGGGAGAAATTCTAGGTGGGAGGAGATGATGGAGTGGCTGTTTGGCTGGACTTTTTCTTGGTAGCCACAGACTGAACTGATCTTCTCCTCCAAGAGAGACTGTATTTTAGGAGGATGCCGGTGAGCCAAAGAGACCTGCTTCAGCTGGGAAAAAACAGAAGTGGAGCGAACAGAGAAAAGTTAGGGAGGTTTGTGGTGGTGCCCAGTGTCTTCGCAGAGGAAGAAGAGAAGATTCCTGTTCTTGGATCCTCGGCCCCAGGGGAAAATGGGGGGGACTGTTGGTCCCAAAAATAAAAAACTGAACTGTTGTTTTTTCCCCTCTTGGCAGGGCATCCTTGAAAGGAAAAATCCTAAAAGCAGTCTGTCCATCCATGCATTGGTGGTGAGAGCACTGTGCATGGAAAGGAGAGGGTCACCATTGGCAAACTTTTTCTCCAGGAGGTGCCATGTGTGACATGGAAGCACAGGATGTGGCAGCTGTGTTTTTGGGGGGTCTGTGGCACAAGAGAGACTCCTCTCTCCCTGCAGATGGACTGGGTGTTGATTATCTGGAGGGTGGAAACCTGATTGGGGTCCAGATTGTGTCTCACTGTGGTTTGTTGGAGTTGGGTGGTGGGAGGAGGAATGCTTTGGAAGGTTTTCATTTTGAATTGTGTGTGTTTCTTTTTTCCCCCCTCTTTTATAGTAGCATAGTGGTAGTAGTTTAATAAAGTTTTTTTCTTGTTATTAGGCTTGGGCCTGCTTTACTCTGTTCTCGGTCGCATTTCACAGCATTCAGTTGAGAGATTGCATTTTCATGGGGGCACTGGCATCGTGCCAGTGTCAAACCATGACAACAAACTGTATTTTCTACTCTCTAAGGTATTAAAGTATTTTATTTCTGTTTGTCAGCTGAAGAGCTGAAAACCTTTGAAGATCAGGATCCTAATTAAGTAACCAGTTTCTTTGGCTTTCAGGACCATCAAATTATTTATATACATCTATGGGCTTCAAACAAGGACTAAGGAGAAACTCATAGAAAAGAAAGGAGTTGGATGTACTTCCAGATTCATCCAGCTCCAGATGAATGCCATAGTTTCATCCTCTTCCATCCATCCTTTAATGAATTACAAAGCAATTAACTGAGAGTGAAAAGAAAAACTCCAACCAAAATATATAGGAAAATAAGATAAAGAAAGGTTCCAATTTTACTTGTACAGTTTTCCAGTTCTTTGTTACATTTAGTCTAGACTCAGCTGTATGCTGAGGACACTTTAAATCACCATAACAAATCGGAGAGATCTTGAATAAGATGAAGTAAAGAGGCCTTGGAGAAGACAAAATTTCTTTCTGCCTTCTCAACCCCTCCCACTATTTAAAAGTTACTTTGGTCTAATGAATATCATATTATAAGTCTCCATAAACCCCCCAGATTAACATCATTAGAATATGATTTTTTCTATGATGATATCTTCTGAAGGGGAGGCAACATGCTGTATAGATGCAAGCAGCTTCAAATTCTGCTTGAAGCTGTGAGAACAAAAGTCTCCCTGCAAACAAAAAAATCATAAATTAAATTTAAAAAGCAATATTTCACTTGCTTTATGGGTTGGCATGAGCCTGCAGGCCCACTGTTTGAGTCATTAAAACCATTGAGTGCACCCCATGAAAGACAACCCAAAAGTTCTGACACTGAAGCATAATTGTTAGTGCTGCTCAAATATTTCATCTGTTTTTCTCTATTTTTTAAATGAGTACATGAAAAATACTTGAGGGTTTTTGTGGTTTCTTTTTTTTTTTCCCTCAGAGCAAGAGATGGTATTGTTTAGCTGTTAGACAACAGAGCTGGGAAACCTAAGGACACATGGAATAAATAATACAGGAATTGGTATAAAGCCCCTTATATCACATGTGGTCTTATCTGTAATCAGCTCTGCCTCAAAAAAAAAAAGGCAGTTTGCAGGTTTGAAAACTAATGAAAAAGAAAGGATTTCTTCATTTTTGAGAAGAAGCAAATAGCAAGGGACTAGAGACTATACAATGTCACAGCAGTTTCGAAAAGTGACAACAGTCACATTCAGGAAAGTCAAGGGACGAGTCACTTAAATATGGTGAAAATAAAACATTTTAGCAGAACATGTAACTAGGTGCTTGAAACAAAGAATTTAGAAAGGTGAAAATAAATTATACATTATATATATATACACAAATAACAGCCCTCTCACTGTTATTTATGGATAAAAGGCTTAATAGTATAATTATTTGGATTAGAGAGCTGGATAAACAGGATTAGTTTTTCACATGTTTGGAAAATTTAAAAGTCACAAGAGACACTCCTGCATAGTGTCACTTATTGTCACTCCAACACCCTCATACTAAACACAGACACTTGAGCTGCAACATTTCTGGTCTCAAGAGAAAGTTCTGAGCATGGTGAGGGGAGAGCAGGAGAGATTGAGTTGCTGCCAGTGCCTGAGGAAGGAAGGTCCTTGCAAAGACAAGGAGGGGAGGAGTGAAACTCTTATAAAGGTGTGGCTGAAGTGCCAAACCACAAATTTGGAGTAATAGGGTTCAATCATACTGAGTGTTTGCCCTTAAAAACGTTCATGTGAAGGGGACTGGGGAAAGACATGTACTAGAAATACATTATTTGCCAAAACCTCAGTGGTTACTAGGATCTAAGGAGAGTTCTCAAGAAAAGCATGTCCTACAGGCATTTGATGCTGACTGGTTTTTTGTGTACCGTACCCAGATCTTCTGGAAGATGAGAAACAATGCTTCACATGACACTTGCCTAAGATTCTGCTTTTTCCCTACATCCTGCCCCAATTTTTGTGCATGTTCTGTAGCTTCAGCTAGTATTTTTAATTCTGCCATTAAGTAAACTGGGAAAAGAGGAAAGAAATCACCACTAATCCAGGCATTTATGTAGAGAGGAGGAAGCACTCCAGTGTGCTTGCTGTGATGCAGATGAATGTATAAATAAATGTGCCATGAACTGTTGTTGAAACCAAAGTTTATTAAACCTGATTCCTAAATCCCAAGCCTGTATGAAAAAAAAATTTCTCCTAAAAGTCCTTTTAATGCTGTATTTGTGTATCAACATTACTGCTTTTTCTGTTTGAGCCTTTTGAAGTTTGAATTTTTTCAAGCTATTTTTTTTTTTTTTGGATGAAGGACATGGAATACCTACTCATGTATATAGCAACATGTAACAACAACAAAAACCAACAACAGAACAGATGATGCTGGAAGGAACATTCTTGCCTAATTCCTCTAAAACAGGAACTACTTTCTGAGTGTCTGACACTGCACTTTCAGAGACCAAAGCCCTTTCTATCCATCAAGGAGTAGATCAAAAAAGCAAGGGAAATACATTATTTGTCACAGTACACCCTCTTGAAATTAATTTTCTATAACTTAAAACACTACTTATTGAAAATACTTACTATTTAATATTTAAACTAGTTTTCAATCAATCATAGAACTGTGGAATAGTTTGGGACCTTGAAGATCATGTTGTTCCAACCCCTCTGCCATGGGCAGGGACAATTTCCACTAGGACCTTGATGTATCCTAGAAAATTCTCTTTTTTTATTAACTATAAATATTAATATGTCATGCTTTTGTTGTGTTTTGAATGCTCAGTTTATCAGTAACTTGTATTTTGATGAATAGTCCTAAATATCACTTGCTTAAAAGAAATTTTGGAAAACACAGATTGTATGTGAGACAACTTCAGCAACTGGTCTTACCAGTTAGGAAGTAAAATTCTCCACTTCTTTTATAACACCAGAGTTGTATTAAAATTTTAGTTTTTATAAGAGGCAACAATGGATTTTTGTAATAACTTCAATCTCAAACTGCTCTGAAGAAACTAGAAGTTCTTTATAAGAAAAGAACTTTCTGTCAAAATCCTCTCAAATTAAATTTTTCTGCACATACATGTGTATGTAAACACAGTATGGGGTTTGCATGCTGCATAGAACTAGTATTAATTTGATTATATTAGATTAATTAATTAGAAGAAATCTGTCAAGAAAATGCACCAAATGTATTTGAAAAATGCATTCAGACTTTGAACTCCAGGTCTTTTTCCCATTGTTTGATGTGGATTATTGAAAGTCACACCAGGCTAAGCTATGGCCTTGGGGTTGTAAGGAGAAAGAGATTACAAGAATACTTATTGAAAAGTGCTACATAATTAGTATAATATCTGATCCATTAGAAAATCACATCTAAAGTGGAAGAAAACACTTGTGAGTATTTGTTGAAGAACTTGTACACAAGTTTTAGAAACAAGAAAGAGAAAATAATGAAACCATAATATTTGCAGGATGACTCAATGGGCTGTGCAGAATACGTTCCTTCTGAAGAGCACAGCTTGCTTTTAACTGCACTGCCCAGACCAGTTATCTCCTAGCATATCTTCCTAGCTGACAAAGAAATTAAGAATGAAAAACTGTTGGTTTCATCCATGGAGAAGTGGTTTTCACGTTTGAACCATTGTATTGGACTTCCAGGGAAAGGTTTTGGTAGTGAGGGGAGTATAGGGGTAGCTTCTCTGGGCAGCAGTTGGAAGATTCCCCCAAGTCTGACAGAGCAAATTTCAGCTGGCTCCAGGATGGACCCGCAGCTGCAAGCCCATTTTGCAGCTGGAGAGAGGAGTGAGAACATGTGAGAGGAACAGCCCTGCAGACACGCGGGTCAGGACAGAAGGAGGGACAGGAGGTGCTCCTGCAGCTGAGGCTCCCCTGCAGCCTGTGGAGGGCATGAGGCTGCAGAGATCCACCTGCAGCCCATGGAGGAGCCCACGCTGGAGCAGGGGCATGCCCAAAGGATGCTGTGACCTGTGGGAAGCTCACTCTGGGGTAGGCTTGTTCAAGACTGTGACCCTGTGAGGGACCCACTCTGGATCAGTTTGTGTAGAACTGCAGCCATTGGGAAGGACTCACACTGGAGAAGTTCCTGGAGGACTGTCTCCCTTGGGAGGGACCCTGCACTGGAGCAGGGGAAGAGTATGAGGAGTACCCTTCCCCTGAGGAGAGAGGAATGATGGGGATAATGTGTGATGGACTGACCACAACCCTCTCGCCCTCTCCTCCTGCACTACGGTACAGGAGAAAGAAGAGAAAATTGGGTTTGAAGTTGAGCCTGAGAAGAAGGGATGGGTAAAAGAAAGATGGTTTTACATTTTGGGTTTCTTGCTTATTGTACAACTCTGATTCAATTGGTAGTAAATTAAAGTATTTTCTTTCTCCAGGTTCAGTCTGTTTTGCTTATGATGTTAATTTGTGAGCGATCTTTCCCTGCCCATGAGCCCTTCATTGTTTTCTCTCCTCTGCCCAGCTGAGGAGGGGAAAATGATGGACCAACTTTGGATAACTGGCATGCAGACAGGGTCAACCCACCACAATCATTTTCTCTGTGTTTGTGCCATTCCTAATGAGAAGCTCAGAGCCATGTCACACTGTGGGAAGGGATATTGGTACCCCATTGTATTCAGTAGAACATTTACAGCAAGACTTGCCCATTTTTCCCTTGATGTGCATTATGACCTCATGACACTCTGGAACAAGCTTTCCCTAACCCTGCCTAACCAGTTCTGTGGTGTGCAAGGGCTGTGTTATTCTCCTTGGAGTGCTATTGGGGCAACCCAGTAGTAAGCCGTGGATAGGGCCCCTTAGCAAGTCTGTCTTCCTAGACCGCTTGGAAATGTCCTTTATTTCTGACACACTCCACCTGTCCTGCCTGCCCTGGCTTTGTTGGCTCCTTCATCTGAAAAAAAAAAAAAAAGTCCTCTCACTTGCTTTGCTTTGGTAGTCACTAGACAGTTAAGAGTGACAAAACCAGGGACTGAGATGCATCTGAGAAGCCCTTACGAAAAAAAACTCCAAACCCCATCTGCTTCCAGTAAGTTTTGCCTCGATGACAAGTGCAGAGAGGTGCAAGTGCCCCTTGGAGCAGTGTGTCATCTCACTCTTCTAGCAAGTGGTTCCAGGACAGTGAGAGAAGGAACTAGAATTTGACCCTGGTATTGTGAGAACCATCCTTTGAAACCTAAAAGGGCATGTTTGAAGAGGGGAAAAGGTTCTGGCAGATAAGCTCTAGGTAGGGGTAAGTTTGTAAAACCTCATGAATAGCCCTGTAGACAGACTGATGACAATTTAAAAAGAGATGGAAAAAAACCCATTTGCAATAGACAGCTATCAAATGTTGAAAAGATTCAAATACTTACAGGATTCATAGGTTTTTTTAATTCTGAGTCCTGTCAGTGGTAGTAGGGCTGCAGAATCTTTCCCTGTGTGGGCAATAGCCTTTTTAATTCCCAATATTTTTTAGGGAGATTGAAGTGGTTGGTCTTTCTCTTCCTATGTAAACCCATGATTCATCCATCATGTCAAGAGCATGTTAATAATAAATATACCACCATGGCTGGTGTTTTCCACTGAATTTGGCAAGTTTACTTAGAAAGAAATGAAATTAAAATTTCAGTAATTTCCAATTAGGCTTGAAAGTTGTGAAAGAAGAGTGATGACTGCTATCAGTGTAAAGAGTTATGAGCTGCCTGGTTCTTCTGTTTTATGGAATAGTTTAGCCATAGCACAGGACCTACTTCACTGCCACTGTGGCCTGCGCCTGGCCATGACCTTAATTTTTCTGAGGATGTTATTCATAAATGTTCTCTTAATCAAGCTCAGGCCCAGAGTTTTACTGTAGAGGCCAAATTAATTGCCAGGATACACGAGAAGCCAAACCCTAGAAGGTAAAGTTAAAATTTGTGTCTCCTGGCTCAGAGAACCACTATGTTTCAAACCCGAAATAAAAAGTGGGTTTTTACATTTCTTAAATAGTTGATTTTTCCACTTCAACAATTAGAACTCTGTGCTTCTCAAAGAATTCACACTGATTAACTACATATCCTTCATTTTTAAAATTTGACCACAACAAAAACCTCTCTTTATAATTTTTTTTTTTTTAAGAGAAAGAGGTAAGGATTTGTTCCAAAATTATCCCTGGCTAGTGTGCATGGTCACCACACTGAAAGAGACAACAGTTTTCTGGGTGGAATGGCATTGCCTTGTGTGCCAAGACCCACATGGAAGTAATGCCAAGATGTGAAGATTTTCATGTGCCTCTTGCCATCATAAACACAAATGTTATATCTTTCAACTGGACAGCTGGCATGTACCCCATTGATTACACCCATTAACTGAGAAAGGGAGAGGTGAATGATTTTCTGTATTCTTTTCACATGTAAAAGATTCTAGAGGATTCACAATCTCTTAGTTCTTGATCAAAATACAGGCTCCAATGCAAAATTCTGTAAGATTTCATAATATGGTATGTTCATAGTATCATAAAACCCTTATGCTGGAATAGTCTCATCCATCCTTAAGGAACTGAAATGTTATTCAATAACTGACATAACATCCATGGTGGGGTTTTTTAGTTCTAAATCTGCCAGCTCTTACTTCTGTGACAGTGGGAAGCATTTTGCTTAGTCATCCTCAATCACATGTGTAAGAAGAAGTGGGATGAGGAGACATGAGGTGCATTACCTGGACAGAGGAGATGATGAACCAGAAAGCTTTTCCTCTCTGTATCATCCCTTGGTTTCATAAGAGAAGGCCACAGCTCCCAGCAGACCATGCATCAGATCTTTGAGAACAACCTCTCCATCTTGAAAAGTTTTGCTGCACAGCCATCTGGGATATGGCACATCCACACCACCCCCTGGTTGAGATGATTGTGGAAGAGCAGCTCTGGAGCAAAAGCTGTCTGACCATGTGGAGCTTCCTTTTCTTGGAAACCACTTTTATGCTCAGCACCTTGATGCTCACCTGAGTTATGTTGCTGGTACATCACTGCCCAGTTTAACACCTTCCAAATTTTGGCCCTAATCCCACTGATCCAACTTTTTAGCTTGGTTCACACCCGTCTTGTCCCTTTGTACTTTTTGACCAGTTTGAGCTATGAGACTGTATGGTATTTTGTAACCTTTAGTAAATGAATGCTACTGGTGCAATAGGAATCCTAACCTGTCATCAAGAAAGACAACCCTGCAAACCACTAGGCAGATCTGTCAGATAGATATTGTCATCCTAAAGGAAATGTTCCTACCCACACCATTCTTCCACAAGGTAAACTTGAAATATTTCACTTGTCCTCTGGAGCTCTGAAGAAGATTCTTCTGCTCTGTGCAGATAGTCAGGGCTCTGAAGGCTGGGTCAGATGAGGGAAAGCTGAAAGAATGCAGTCAATGAAGAAAAAAACTATAAAGAAACCCCCACCAAAATGCAGCAGAGAGCAACAAAAAGCACTAATTCTATTTCCTTTAATATCAAAGCCAAAAGAAATTTTGCCATAGACTTGACTAAGAACTGTTGAATGTAGAAAGATGTTCTCATCAGCAGTTCTTAATTTATCCTTGCCTGTATTCCAGAGCAGTCATTTAAAATTTTGACACTAGCTGCAGGATTGGATATGGTTTGAGTATCAGAAGCCATTTGCAGAAGGCATGAATTAGACTCCCTGCATGTCAGGAGCAGGTTTTGCCGGAATTAGATCCAAAGCATTCGTGCTGGAGGTTAAGTTCTTCTACAAAAAAGTCCACTCAAGGCGCTTTTCACTGCCCTCTCTATCTTAAGAAGTGTTGTCCAAACTTAAAATACAAATTTTGCAGTGATCTTAGATAGATGAATATTAACATTGCAGATACTCTTCCCACAAAGGGTCTAGAGATAACCAAGGATTAGTTTTAGTACCTTCAGCCATGGTCACATCTTGGCAGCACAGACAGGCTTTTGTCTTCTGCCCTTATGCTGCCACCTCAAACCCACCCTCCCACTACTGCAGGGCCATAATGAAACTGAGGAACTAAATTAGGAAAAAGCTGTGGATTGAAAATTACCCATCAGGGAATATAAGAGTTTATTGAAAAGGATAAATCAAGGAAGTCCACAAGTAATTGTTGCCAGAACAATAGGCAGGGCAGTCAGGGAACGGAAATGAGCAGCTGGTCTTGGAAGAAAGGGCAAGGAACGGCTTCAACTGATTTTTTTAAATGAGAAAAATGTCTCTGGAAATGTGATGTGACACAGTGTAAGCATCACTGACTTAAAAGCTTGCAAATTTGGGCATCATTTTCAAGATAAAGCCACAGGTCCTTGTATTCTTAAGGGGGCCAGAAGTGTTACTCATTTGCCACAGAAGTAAAAGTATAGATTTGAGCTCAGTATGCAAATAAAAATAAACCATTTAAACAGTAATTTTCCCTCTTTCCATTTTTTCCATGATAGATTATCACAGAATCATAGAACATTCTGAATTGGAGAGAACCCACAGGGATCATCAAAAGATTCCTGAGGACAGCTTACAAAATTCTCATCTCTGCTTTAATTCAAAACATTTGTGAATATCCTCAGCAGACTGGTACTGTTGTGGAATATTGTATGAAGTATAGATAATTTCCATGTGCACTTACAACATTAGGCACTACTGGCTGCATGGTTGAATGGAAAATTGAAAAGTCACGTTGCTTTTGGCTATGCAGTGAAACGTTACTGTGGACAGCTCAGAATTCAAACTACAAAGTAAAAATAATGTGTTTTCCATGACAATTCTGCTAGGAAAGCTCAACCATTCAGTAAAAGTGTACAATGAAGGACATGAAATTCACTTTTGAAGTTAAATGGATAGCTATATGACAGATAAAGTTTTGTTTTATTCATTCAAATCTATAAACATACATATTATAATAATAGATGAATAGGAGAAACACTGTGTTGTTGTTCCACATAAGCACTCAGAACTGTCAGTTCTTAGCCATTTGTCTGGATCATTTGGGCATGGAAAAGCTGGGTGGGAAATTGTATGAGATTAGGGAAGAAAAGAAGAAATCTCATGAGAAAAGGGCTACAAGAATTGCTGCTTAGAGTGTTTTGGCAGTTTCTCAACCCAGAAGCGCAGAGCAAATGAAAACCAGCAATAACAAACTGCAGATACTGTTGGGAATTAACCAAACTACCAAGAAGAGGGCAGCTTCTGGGACCCTACGCACAGATAGAGGGCTTGTGGCATGCCATCCTCTGCTCAGTTGCTTGTATAATTGCCCAGGGATGGTGTTTACTGCTGACTCATGCTGTCAGACAAACCTTATTTATTCCATGCATGATACAAGATGTTTTGGAGTGTGCTGGCTGCAGCAGAGGAACCCTCCAGAGAGAGCTCCAAAAGCAGTTAAGCTTGAAAAGAATAGCTGGACTCTGTCCGTACTGTGTCTATTGAAATGACAAAAGTGAGGGGGTTTGCCTCAACCTGCAGCACATAGTCTGTTCAGAAAAAGGTGGGAGCTTCAGCTTCTTACAAACTCTTTCCTCACCTATATTGCTCATTTCTAACAGATGAATCATTTGCAAAAGCAGAGCATGCTTGTTCGTTGTCTACTCTAACCTTTTGCATCCTACTAGCACTGATTTAATTCGCTTCAGTTGCTCTCCCTCTGACACATTCTCTTGTTATGTTAGAAAGGGAACTTTGAACACAAACATTCTCATGTGTTTTTTGTTTTACATTTGTCTTGCATTGAGTAGAAATTGTTACAAGAACTATAGGACAAAGAAACTCAGAGTCTGAGGGTGTGTCATGGCAACCAGGTAACCTTCCAGTTTGGTCTTCAGAATCTGGTGATGATCTCTTGGTAAGAATCTTTCACAGGTGGATCTGCCATGAAAAGAATTTGTCCTTACACTGGGTCTTATTCTAGAATGACACAGGCTGGCACAGTGCCAGTAAGTCTGACTCTCTGGAGAGACACTCTTGACAAGGGCCTGGAGTGACAGGACAAGGGAGAATGGCTTCAAACTGACAAAGAGTAGGTTTAGGTAGGATGTCAGGAAAAAATTCTTCCCTGTGAGGGTGGTGAGGCCCTGGAACAGGTTGTCCAGAGAAGCTGTGGCTGCCTCATCCCTGGACATGTCCAAGGCCAGGTAGGATGGTGTTTGGAACACCTGGGATAGTAGAGGGTGTCCCTGTCCATGGCAGGGGGTTGGAAATTTTTAAGATCCCTTCCAACCCAGACCATTTTGAGATTCTGTGATCCCCAGGCAAAATTAGCAAGACAAGGCCAGCAGCAGGAGTGGAGAAGAAGTATCCCACAGTATTCATGTAGAATCCTGCAGGCAAGTCCTGTGAGCAAGCAGAAACAGCCAGGTCTGGACACATGGTGGGACTAGAATTTTAAGTGGAGCTGCTGGGGCAGTGGCTAGGAGGAAGATAGGCAGAAGCTTTTGGTGTTTTCAGGGCATGGATACTTGGGTTACAACAGAAGACAAATCTTTCTGTGAAATTGTGATAGAAATCTTAAGCTGGCAAAAATATGCTGCTAAAAATTTGTCTCTGTAAAAAGGGCAAGATGTTCTGCTCCTAAGTTTGATGACAGATTCATAGTTGAAAATATCTTTAAGGAAAATGGTTAATTTGAAAATTGTACACAGAGCTAAAACCACATCAGTTTCAGAGTATGTACCACACTGCCAAGTTGTCAGCACAAAAATGGCACTGAACAGTTGACAAGGATTGCACACATATATTCTGACCTTCTAGTGTTTCATACTTTCACTAGTACAGCCTAATGAAATAGTCACTTCATGAAACTTTACTACTATTTCTACCATTTAGAGCTAAAAGGGAAGTGCCTCATGCTTTTGAACAGGCATGTTTCTTCATATGACAGAACAATGGGCTGCAGCTTCAATATCCTTACCTTTAGATGGAAGAGAAGTTAATTTATTATTAAATAAAACTCCAGTGCTCTCTCATGGTATAGATACTGACTCTAAGAGTCACTTGGTTTTGAATGAGAAAGATTCTCCCCCATATCACCCTAGAAAGAAAAAGTTTTCACAACATGTGTTTCAAGCAAATGGGAACTGTAATCTGTGTTATTGCTGCAGTATCTTCAAAGACATCAAAATCAAAGGAACAAGGAGAGGGAGAAGAAGAATCTCTTAGCTAGTATTTCTGTACAATATTGATATAAAATTACTGAAAGCATCCCTCAGAAGAGCTAAATTAAATTATGTATACTATCTGAAGTAAACCTCTGAAATATTTTGGAATATCTCTTCTGCTATTTCTATAGTATGTGGAGGAGAAAGGACATTACTGCTTTTCTTTAGATTAAGGAATGAATTAAAGAATTAACGGATTTGAAGTTTTTCTGATGAGCTGATGTAATTTCAAACAAAGTCTGATGCTCAGCATGATTATTATTTTGGAGACAGAGTAAATCAGGTGTAGAAACTGTTCTGTAGAAGACATTAAGATGACATCTTATGCCCTATAGGCATCCAGCACTTCTGTGTCTCTAGGTAAACACACAAGTCCACTTGTGATTGTTTTCAAAAGAACCTCTGATAGAATTTTTGTGCTATTTATAAGCCATTATCAAGCTGCAGCTTCAACCATTCTGTCTCTCCTCAAGTGAGATGGATACATTTCCTTCAAACATACAACACCTGGAAGTTTTTTCCCTCCTTTGGAATAGTTCTGCCCAAACAAATTTCATCTTCATTCAATACAAAAGTCAACATACCAACAATTTATGGGAAAAGAATAAAACCCATAACAGTATTGGGTTTTATACTTCACAGCAAAAATCACAGCAGAAAACCCATGGCATAATTAGTGATTCATGGGTTAGATCAGGTTAGTACTTCAGCCATCTATGTGTGCGACTCGTGCTTGTTCATTGGTATAATAATGATTCCTTTGACAGGACCAGAATACATTTAAAATATTATAAACACATTGTGTTGCTCTCCACCCATTACATACGAGACTATGGTAGTCAAGGTGCCTGCCACACTCAAGAGTTGAATTGGTATTTGATTTGAAGTTTCCTTCCCACTGGTGGATTTCTTTACTTCCTTTGATCACTGTGCTTTTGTGCTGCCACAAAATCTGATGAGAACAAGTTGATTTTGTTTCTCAGGAATGCTTAGGAAATGTCAAGCATTTTGCCAGTATAAGAAAAGCCACTTCTACCCAACTTCACATTTATCCCCGCTGAGTTTTTTCCCCCACCTTACTTTGGAACTGTCATGCTTTGCTTCAAGTATTGATATGGCCTTGCCAGACACAATGACTGAGATTTCTTTGCCCTCTGGTTGCCAGTTGCTGCAGCTAGTTGAATTTTGTACCTCTAGTGAATGCCTGGCCTAGAGTCCAAAGACTGGCTGCTATCCCTCCCCTGAGTGGAATAGAGTTAATAACCAGTCCCTCTGAATAACAGGAAACCCACAGAATTTCTTACAATAAGAAATCACAATAATTTTACCATCTGTGGAAGTTTTTTGAGCCACAGTCCTCCAAAGGCAAGATTTCTGATGTAAGTCCACCAGGTATTCACAGTTTTAATTTAATTAAAAACTGTAAAAGCTTTTGCTCCGCTGGCCCTGGGCATGAGAAAATCTAAATTACCCATGCTTTCAAAACACAGAAAGATCAAATGAATTTCAGGTTGTCATGGAAACAGATTGTTGTTTCAATAGCAGACCTCTGTAGTTGCAGATAATTAACCTTAATTACTCTGATGTACTGTTACCAAAAATATTTGGCTACCTATTATGCTTGCAGTGGATAGGTTTGACGATTGTGTTCACTATGGGCTGTGTAGTTTGATTGCTAAACATATTTCACTAGCAGACCTGACACAGAAATTTGATTGTGCAGCATGATAACATTTTAGCAGCCATGTTCAAGCTAACAGTCCACCTTCCAATATCACTGCATCTAACACTGAGCTCTACATGTTGAGGTGAATTATTCAGGAAAAAAAAAGGTGGAACTTTCATTTACTACTCTTGAGGTTTTTTTGCCAACAAATATACCCTATGCATCACCTAATTCTTCTTCTTTACTCACCTGGCAGAATGAGGAGGAAAAAAAGTTTTTCTAGTTCCCAATACCAACATGAACAGCTTGGAAATCAACCCTGTATTTTACTTCAATATGAAAAAAAATCAATTTTGCATTTAAAGAATAGTGGGATAATGACACAGGAACAACCAAAGTCACACTGCTCCCAGCTAAGACCAAGAGCTTTTGTACTGCCATTCTGAAGGTCTAATCTTTTCTCCCTTTTCCTCCTTCTATGACAAAGCTGGCATGTCAGTCTAAACCCCAAATTTTTATGGCTTGTGCTGAATTGAGATAAAATTTTATGTGAAATAAAGTGGTTGGGAAGCATAAGGTTAGAAATACAATTTTAGTACTTAATTTCTTTCTTTTTCTTGTGATGAGTGGGATCCAGTAATAGAAAGAAAGAGTTTAGGGTTCATGTCACATTCCTGACACTGGCTTAAGACAAAAAATGGAGCACCTACTGTTGCTTGCCGGGTATTTTAGGTGCTTGGTCTCTATTTATGAATTCTTCTGCTTTCTGAAATGTTCCCAGCAGCAACTGAGGTTGTGCTACATTCTGTAATTTGAGCTGAGGATATTACACCCCAGGCCACACTTACCTCTTCACCTGAGCGCCTTTATTAAAATTTTTTGTCTTTTATTTCAGAATAAGCAGTTCTGAGCCCCTCCTGGTGGGTACAAGATAACTCATTCTTTCTCATGGCCACAATACAACTGTAAAACTCAGGCCCTCAAAACACCAAAACCGATATAGAGCTATAATCATCACAAGAAGAGGATCAGCCTTGTTTTAGAGTTCCTATCAATCTTTTAATGCATTTCAGCACCTTCCTCAGGTAATTCTTATGAATTTGTAAAGAATGTGTAAGTTTCAGAAAAAGATTAACTCAGGACTTTTAAAACCTACATTATTAATATGCTATTCGGTTTATTACATTATGGTAAACCCTAGTTAAAGGTTTCAAGTTCTGAAACCAAATCAGAGAAAAATATTAGAAAGATTCTAATAAAAACCTTGTATAGAGAAGGAAAGTTGTTTGCCACTCACTGCTGACATCAAAATGAGCACAGATAACAGCTGCTGTTTAGATCAAAGTGCTGAGAGTAAAACGTATTTGCAACTGTGTTCTGGGATAAATATTGCAAATAGCTTGCCTTTCCCTTGGCCTGCAGAGAAATTATCTTCGGTGTTGGTTGGGATGTTATTTTCTAACAGAGACAAAATTTGGGAGGATAAATGCTAAATAATGGTGAAAAAAATCCACCCTAACAAAAAAAAACTAAACAGCACTCCCACAAAGAAATGAACAACCAATCAAACAAAACAAAACAACAAACCCCAAAAAACCAAACCAGTGACTGGATAAGGAATAGTGGCCATAAATACAAACACAGAATGTTCCACCACAACATGAGGAAGAACTCCTTTCTGTGGAGGGTGGCAGAGAACTGGAACAGCTGCCCAGGGAGATTGTGGAGTTCCCCCTCTGGAGACATTCCAAACCCACCTGGATGTGTTCCTGTGTCACCCACTCTGGGTGACCCTGCCTGTTCAGGGAGGTTGGACTGGATGAGCTCCAGAGGTCCCTTCCAGCCTCAGGAGTTTGTGATTCTGTGAAATGCATGCAAGAAATGACACTACTACAGCAGTCCTCATGCCTTTTTTGTTTTGACTTTTGATACTTCCATGGGAAGGTAATGCATAGTGTTTTAGCCAATCACTCCTGTGCTGTATCAAGTATTTTATCCATTGCTTGCATATTTCTTCCAGAGAAACAAATGGACTTAGAGTAGGAAGAACTGGCTGTTGAATTTGACCCTTATTCAGGTCTTCTTTCTCCTGGTTCCAAATAATCTAACCTCCAGCATGGCTTTTTAAGGTGTATTTCCAGTGGGGATCTACAATTTTATCTTATTTACAGAAAGAGGAAAAACCAAAGAGTTTAAACCCTCAAGGCTGAGTTCTGACATCAGCAAAGATGTCTCATCTTGTGACATATATTATTATATAACACCAGAATATCTTAAAGTAGATGCCACTTTGAGATGAAGGACATGTGCATTCCATAATAACTGATACACCTTTAAAATGGAATAATTATTTGACTCCCCTAGGCCAGAATCACTCAGAAATTGTTTTTGACTCAGCAATGTCAGAGTGTGCAGAATCTTTGGGAAAAAAACCTTTGTGCTATTATTTTACAATAGAAGGGAATAGCAGCATTTGGATTATGATAAAAAAGTGTGGTAATTGAAACCTGAATTATGAAATTGAAATTATGAATTGAAACCTGAAGTAGTATGCAGATAAAATGATCTGTGCTGGGTATGGCACTGCCCATTTTTGTTTCTTTCCCATGAATGAATTATATGAACACAATTTGCTGCCATGAATGCTCTCAATAAATTTTGAGGAACGCTAAGAGAGCATTCATAAGAAGCAAACAATTCTGACAGATTGAGTGAATTCAGAATACTCATTCAGCACGGGTCTACTTGAGACCAAACAATGCCATGTGATTCATGCACCCAACTGAAATTGGAGAGCAAATATTATATTTCAATATTTGACAGGGAGTGGCTATGTAAGACATTTATAGATGTGGCTTTACAGCACAACCAAGCAAAAGATGGATGGAAGAACATTGAAAAGTCCTTGCGGATGTGCCACAAAATGTAAGAGAGAGTAAATGGAGTGAATAGTGGTTGTTCACAAAGGAATAATATTATACTTGACAGCAAGACAGTGATTCAGATAAAAAGGGGAATTGGAGGCTGAGAAAAAGGTAGAATTATGCAGAGTGATGCAAAAAAAGCCTGGCTCCCGCAGCCTTGTGTCTCATCGTTTAATTCCTTGGTGTTTAAAGAGAGAAGGGCTCATGACCCACCCTTTCCCTCAGAAAGGCTCTTTCTAACCATTGTCAGAAAACTTGGTGCAAAATTCCTACGGGTAAGACTGCACCTGCATGTCTGTGTTCAGCTCATGGTTTCTTATCTGCATTAAAAGACCACCAGTAATCACAGAATCACAGAATGGGCTGGGTTTGAAGGAACCTCAAAGATAATTTCATTCAAACCCACCTCCCACAGGCAGGGACACCTTCCAGTAGACCAGGTGACTTCAGAGCCTCTCCTTGAACACTTGCAGGGATGGTGCAGCCACAGCTTCTCTAGAAAACCACCGGATAAAAATATGCACACACTTTTGTGGGATTGATCTCGAGTGCACCACTGTGCATAGGAGAAACCTGGTTTAAATGTCATTCCTCCCAGGGATGCTGTGGGCCCAGGCAGACTTCAGCTGCTCTCAGACACATGGGATTCTTGAGGTGCCCTGCACAGGGCCAGGAGCTGGACTTGATGATCCTGATGGGTCCCTTACAACCAGGATATTCTATGATTCCTTGACATGGTTTTTTGCTTCTCCTGACACACAATCATTCATGAACCCTCCACATGTTAGTAAAATTATTTTTTATTGAGAAGGATAATTCAGTCTAAGAAAGAGCTGGGGAAAAAAAAGGCATAGAAATGTTTATTTCAAATGATAAATTTATGGATCTGAACTCTGAGCAGCATCATCATGAGCCTGGGAACGAGCTATTACTGCTCTTTGGAGAAACTGTGCTGATTTCTGTTGGGTATTTCTAAGCATAAATGTTCTAGGCTGGAGAGTTTTTAAAAGTCATTCATTAGGTTGGTTGCTTCTTGGGAGGGCAGTTAATCCCTTCCTTTACCTCTGTGTTCCCTCTCTTCCTCTCAGCCTCCCATAGCGCTGTCTTCAAACAGCCAGGATGCCCTGCCTGGGTGTTACCACATAGAAATTCACAGAATTCCTCCACAGATTTTCCTGTAAATGTGGAGAAGGAATGGCATGATGGAATGGTTGCAGGATTACAGCTCTGGAGCAGTGTTGCTCAAGGAGGTGAGTTTTCTACCACCTACAAGAGTCATGCCGGGTATCCTGCTGGACAGATTCCATTTTCCTTAATGCATCATTCCATAACAAATTTGTAAGGCCACCAGAGGCCTGTTAGCTAGAAACAAATCTCAAATCATTAGGAATGGTACAGCTATTCACTCTTTATTATGGAAATAAATCAAAAGAAGGCTTTCAGCAAAAAAAAATTCCCCATGGCTAGAATAACCACTGCTGGGTCCCTGAAGATGCCAATGCCCCAACGTCTTTCACATTTCAGTGTATGTTTGGGCCACTGGAGGCTCAGTTTTTCAATTAAGGATCAAAAATTCAGCTTTGGGTAAATTTCCCAATCTAGACAATGAGATTCTTGTTCTTAATGAGAAATTGTATTTATTTAAGCTCTAAATTTGCATTCATGTTTACTTTTAGAGTGCAGTGATGCTGGAACTGGACTGTATCATGTTTAAGGAAAAAAATATGGGAACTGGATTGAAAACAGAGCAAGAGAGTCACATGAAGATACTGATAATTATGTATCATAGGACAAATGGCCACAGGGAAAAGAGAATTTCAACTCAGCTGGATGTGAGGGCTCTTTTGCTTTTTTGCTGTCTTGTCTGTACTAAGGAAACACATTCCTTGATCAAGCCCAATCCCCAGCTCCCTACAGTCTATAAGGAACATTTTTATACCACTGTCATTGCAAACAGAGAAAAAAATAGGAGGGTCTTTTTATTTTAATCAGTCAGAAAAGTAAGTATATTCAAAAATCCACATTGGAACAGTTCTTAGATCTCATATGCTGCACTTAGGAATAGAAAAGTTTTACTATAGTACATAGTAAAGTTTCCAATTAAGTAAACCAGGTTTTAACTTCTTCTGAGCTACTGAATGCAGGTCTCTTCCCTTCAGAGCAATGTTAATAGTGCAGTATGAATTGCAGACCATTTGCCTACTTTTATACATTTTCAGGATGACTCTTCCAGTTCACAGAGACATCTCAGGGCCCCCTCCAAGCCTTTCCCAGTCTGCAGCAGTAAAGGTAAAACTATAACCTCCTCTTTTACCCTCTTTGTATTTAAGTCTTTTTCCAATCATTTTCCAGCAAGAGCTGGAAAACTGCAATGCCAAGGGAACATGGGTCTGAGAGAGAGAAACTAATTTATTTGTGATTATTACGAGAGCCCCAGTGATATCAGTGGGTGTAACATGGTTGAATCAGGAAGGAATCAGGAAGGAATATTTTCACCTCCACTTTAAACTCAAGAAATCTGAGTAAGACAGTGCTTAGCAGAAGCAATAAAACCACAAAAAATTGTGGATAAGATTAGGTCCTGGTTTAAGACTATGTCCTATCAGAGCCTATTAACCCTTTCCTATCTTCAAATATTGTGCCTATAAGCAAAATACTTTGCTTAGCTTTGGTAGTGAGTATTTTAAGACATTTGTATGGGACTTCAAGCCCTCCTTTGAAGCAAATATGGATATCTCAAATATCTGAACTTATAAAGTGTAGTTGCCATTTGAAGGCACTCACGAATTCCAGGTTCTTTACATATTTTCCACTATCCATGAAAAGAGCTCCAGCATCTATATGAAATAAATAAATGTTGCTGTGGAGAAGTCTGCGGCAAGAGATATCAAGAAAATTTACATTGCATTTTTTCAGTTTTCTATGTGGTTTAGATTCCAAAAGCTTCAACCTTGTTTTTGGACTTCATAAGTTTTATTTATACAGTATATACTGCAGAAAATTATCACATACTGACTATTTTATCTCAATTTGCTCTCATTTCTTAAATATAAACCCAAGTAATTTATTTAGATATAATTCTAGTTTCTATTATAGTGTCTTTATTCTTCATGACTTAAATCCCACAACTTTAGAGAAACTTAATATTCTTAGTCATTGCTATAAATCATGACTCTCTTGGCTGAGTACACTGAATATATTCTGTGTGATAACTGTTGCCTGCTTATTTATAATTTAACAATAAGTCTAATTTTATGAGAAGAAGGTTCAAGGAAACAGATAGAGTCTCTTTCTGAGGGTTAAATAATTTCAACTTTGTGTAATTTTCTACTCATAGTCCTCATTTAGACACATAAACATTCTGATTGTGAACATGACTGTAGAATTTGCTGTAAAGCTATTTTTAATTTTCTTCCCTCTGAATTGTGTGACTATCATTTAGGTATCTTGGAAGGATATCATTTAAGTCTCTTGAAAAGAAGGACAAAAAGATGAGAAAAATAAGGAAACACCCAACATATTCTTTAAAATAGGGGGTAATAGTAAATGTAACATTAGATGTAAGGTAGAGGCAAACACTACAACTGTTTGCGTTTTCTTTGCTCTTTTTAGCCATTTCACAGAAGGGTGATTGACAGATAAGGAAACTCCAGAGCAAAAAGCATGTCCCATACACTTCATTATAAAATTCACATCTTTGTTCTTTAGACATGAGAGGCCTCTAATAGCTCTTCTACCAATGCCTATGAGACTGGCGCACTGCTGTTATTTACTTGGAATCTCATGCATTTGATTTGTGGTTTCCATCACTTCTCCAATCCCTCCATTTGACAGGGTAGAGAAATAAAGCAGAAAGGCTTGAAAGACCAAGTTAACTAAAAATTTACAGTTTAATGCTGGAGTTCAACAAATTGCTGGCCAGAGTTTCAGTTTCTTTAAATAAACAAGCAACCCAAAAATTTACAACGTAAAAGAAACCTTAAGTACTGAAGTTAATATTGAAAAGGCGGGAATTGAACAGCTAGGTGATGCAGTTCACAATATAATACTTTATTGTGTTCATTAGTGGTAACAGTAGTACGAGCAGTGCTAATATTTTGATTATGAGATGTAAAAAAGAGCTAACCAAGATGGAAATGCCATTATGCAACATACTGTACAAACAGGGGAGGACACAATGACATATGGCCTCCAGCTACTTACACTACTTAACAAAAATTATTTTCATGCTCTGCTTCTTCTGAAAACATGCTTCTGAGTGCAAGTGGCTGATATTATGTGCTGCCTCTTTAGATCGAGACATGGATTTCCAAAGCAGTTTAATTCTGAGCCCACCAAATTAGGAGTCCAGATTCTACACATTTTCTCAGTGTTATGTGTTGATAGAGTGTTAAAAAAGATTTTAAGCATAGAAACAAAGTGATTGTCTTGCTAGGCTTTGCATGGTCATATTGTGTCGTAGGTGTGAGGATATGTCCTTACAGTTCACATTTTTACTGGTGGCTGAAGGTGATGAACACACCATAGTGCCAGATTTTATGATGCACTTTAGGTCCTGCAGCCATGGGAGTTTTGTTTTTTTTTAAATTATTGCATTCCTACTTCTGTTCCCCTCCTCTATTGTTTGAAGGTATCAATACTTAAGGTCAAAGAGCTAAAATGCAAGTAAAAGAATGATAATATATTTTTCCAGTCTCATGATTTATAAGTCTATCCTGTGATTCTGGGAGGATGGACTTCTGAACTTTCAGGCATTTAGTCAATTTGAAAACTAAGAAAGAATGTCTGTATGTAGCTATGAGAAACAACATGTTGGGATGGGACACTGCCTCTTTCTGCAGGCTGGAGCTTATGCTGCTAAAATGCCAGATGACAGAAGGGAATCTTTACCCCTTGGCAAATGGGGTAGCTAGTTAATTATGGGAAAGCGAGCAAGCATGTATGTCTGTGTAATTATAATGGTGCATGCTGAAGCCTGTAGGTGCTTAGAGTAGGAAAGTCAAATTCATTGGGCACACAATTTGTCATAAAAATGTGCCTGGAGGAACAGTAGAGGCAACTGACTAAATAAATGTGAAAAGACCTTATAAACTGGAGATAGAGGAAGGGTTTCTCCCTGGTATCCAGTGGCTCGCAGCTGTAGAAGACTGGACCCTGTGTCCTCCTGGGTGGTTCCTCCAGGTGCTCTATCCTATTCCATCTGACTGTGGAGTTTGGTGTTGTATCCCACTGAGATATAGAGGACAAAAGGCTGGTCAAAAACATCTGATGAGCAGCTTGAGTTCTGCTTCTTCCACCCATGGAGGTTTTTGTCTGAGGAGCCAAACTGCCAGTACCCTGAGATGCAGGAGACTGGGTATTCCAGAGCTGGAGCTGTGTTGGGCTGGACTCCTGATATGAACCGTGGACTCTCTTAGTTGGTCTGATGGTCTGGCAAGTAAGAAATGCCTTTCCAAAGAAGGCAGTTCATCCCCTGTGTATTTCTGGTACAGCTGCACGTATTCATAAGAGTATTTAAGACCCAACACCTTTCTTAAGCCTTTTTGTGGGCCGAAGAGTGATATCATATCAAAGACTATCAATATAGCTATTAAATAAATGATCAATTTTGTTTGAACCAATTCAATGTCCATTCATTCAGGTTTCATTGATGGCAGTAGGACCAACTGGAACAACTGGAAACTGTCAGCCTCAAAATATGACCAAAACCAGAAGATCTTAAAATAAGATTTCCTTTTTTCAAAAAAAAAACAAACAAAAAAACTAACAGAGTACTTATATGATTTTAATTTTTTTCAAAAAACTGCTTAAACAAATAAATTGCTTCCCAATATCTGAAATTCAGACCTTTGAGAAATCAAAGTGAAATAATTTCAGACTAGTCCAAAAATAATTATGTTATTTTTTTTTTCCAATCATATGTATGAAGATGCAAAAAAGAAGAAAAATCTCAATTAATTTAAAAAAGTAAGCTGGTTTTTAGATGATCATGTTGGCTAATTTTAGTAGTTACTGTGATAAACAGAAGTGCTTTTTTGCTTTCCTGAGTGGCGTTGAACATGAAAGAAGGTATGGGTTGAGTCATAGCAGAACATGGACCTCACTCCAGCCATGTTTTGCTCAAACCAAGCTCTGATGACTTATATTTATAATGCCTCTTACTCATTTACATTTTTGTATAAGACAAAATTCCATCTTTTGTAACAGAGGGGAAAAAATAAAAGGAAGAGCATTTACATGGATTTTTTTTAAAAGCATCTTGTTTTTGTTTCACCTGACATGAAGCCAAGTGCCTGATTGCACTCCTAAGTAGACATGGGCTAGCTTGGGTCAAGGCTGTTCACATTTCATGTCTCTGAGGAGAAGAAAATAGTTGTCTTCCAAAAGTGGGAGATATCTGCAATTCAGCACAACAACTATTGCTTTGTCCTAACAGTTTGGGGTCAGGCAAGCAGTACTCCTCCTCCCCAAAACACCATGAACAGTGGTTCAAGCACAGTTTTTTAGCACTTTCTTGGAAGCACAGGTTGGCAGCTGTAGTAATGGATCAGTTAACAGGAATAGTGCTTTAACAAAATTAGCCTCTATATTTTTCTGTTAATAGCCCCCTACCTCTGTCTCTTCATGCAAGTCAGCATCCTCTCTGGGCAGTGATGTTACACAGCACACATCTTCTCTGAAGTGATCTCTGTCATGACTTAAGTAGCTCTAAATATCAAATTTGCACTGCTATGGAGCACTCCCAGCAGGCTTCAGGTACTGTGAGTCACAATAAATGCGAATGGAATAGCTTGGGTACTCATGCATAGGAGTGATACACTTGGTAGAGCACCTATGAAGTTCCCAGGCAAAAAGTTCCCTTATTCCAACTAGCAACGATGCAATAATTGTTGTCAACTACAATGGAACAGCTTCTGGAGGAGGAGAGCAACAAATGAGTGACCAAAGAGATGAGATATTACATCTATTAGCTGGTAATTTTTCTGACACAAATACTGTGGCCAAATTGTTGGTGTACCAAGCCTTTTAATTCTTGTATAGATTTCTATTGGATACTTGCTCTCTGTAGTTCAGCAAAAAAAATTACTGGGACGATATGGCCAACTGAACGCATTACTTTGTCTCTTGCACTTTCTCTCTCATTCTATAAAAGATAGAAGTTTGAGACAGCCCTGGTAGGATTGGCACCTATTTCTTCCAAGCAACATTTTATTTTGAAGTGAATACTGAGAGAACTGAAGTCAACCCTTTAGGTGTTCTGTTTGGGATATCTTACATGATCTCCTAGGAAACCAACTCTCATTTGACAACCATCAGTATGGAGTCTCCAAATTTTACTTATACCTTTGGAAACATGCAGGTTATTCCTGGAACTCTCCTTCTCATCCTCAATGCTCCCACTTTTGGTATAATTGCTCTTGAGAAACAGAATAGTTTTTCAAATTACCCAATCCTTTGCTCGACTACCAGCCAATGCAGTCTGGCAGAAAGTTGCATACTTCAAGTTGGAATTGTTTGAGTGTGAGAAATGAGATCAGAAATATTTTTTTCAGAGGTGATTTTTTTAGTTGTTTATATATATTTTTTTATATATAGATATATAATCTTGGCTATGAACCTATTAAATAATTTATTTAGATTTTTTTTTCTAATGTGGTCATATTTGTAGAGATAAAAGAGTCATTTTTGCAGGCATTGAGGGCTGTATTGCTGGATGTTCCTGCTCACAGAACACACTGTAACGGGTCTCTTTCCTTGGCCACAGAGCCATGGAATAACACAAAGCAGACCTTCTTTTTTGCGATGTAGAGGGACATATTAATTATTTATACCTTCCCTTAATGGATTCATAAAGCTATGAATCAAGCTGTAAAAACACCATTGACTCATATTAAACTCATGTTTAGAGAGTGGAAGATGTAATTTTTAATAAGCCTCATCCTGCCTGTGTTTTTTTTATTTATTAAGGTTACTTTAGTAGACATAAGTCTATCACTTGGAGCTGTAGAAGCTGTGCTCTGTCTAAATGTAAGTGAAACACTGCCTCCACTATCAACATTTCTTAAGCCATTATTTTAAATTATAAAGTATTTTTGAGAAAATACAAAACACAGTTGGTTATCATCTAAAAAAGCCTTCTGCTCTGGATTTATGGCTTATTCTGAGCATGAAATTGTGCTGGCACAGGCAACATGTAAGAGGACAGGATGTGAAAAATCTCATGTCATTACAAATGGACTTGTCCGTCTACTGGCTGTGGAATGCTAACAATGAGAACAATTGGGGTGCTTCTGGACAATTTTCAGACAGGTGCAGATGAATGGAAGCAGCAAGGAATTTCCTTAGTGAGGAGGAATGAATTAATAGCTGTCAGAAACAGAGACTCTAAATTTGGAAATTGGAAGTATGACCTAAACACCTGTTTTCAAGCCCAAATCTCATTAAGAATGGAAGCTGGAGGGAAGCAATGAAATAATTCAGAAGAAATTCCCCTTCACGGAAACATTTTCAAAGACAAGTCCAGGATGGGAAAACTATTGAAGTAAAACTTTGGCTTAGAGGAGGTCAACCATAAAAACATCCCCTTAGCTTCTCTCCTGGAATATTGCCCCTCTTGGACAATTTTAGGACTGTAAGAGCTGGAACCGGGCATGCTGAGTAAAGCTTAGGCAAAAGCCTCAAAAATTCCATTATTATGAAAGGATATTAACTTCATGACTTTACCAGACTGACCTCAGAGGAATTTTAAATTAATTTGCCTTCCCTAAAGCAAAACCAATGCATTGCAGTGGATAAGTCCCTGTACTTCCTGCAGCTGGTGTGACAAAGCAAATTTTAAAAATTGGGAATGCGCCATAACGGCCTGGAGGGCAGAGGCTACATGGAGTCAGCAGCCCAACAGGCCTTGAATTTGGTTAATAGAAAGACATCCCGGTTTATTCTGTGTCTCTGAGAATGAGTGCATCAGTTTGGTTATGAAAGTACAGGCCTGAACCTTAGCCTGAGAGTCAGACTTCAGATCTCTTGTCCCACCTCTGAGTTTCCAAGCTGAAGTGAGAAGCCAAGGTGTGAAACTCCCAGGCAATGCCCGTCTTTGGAAAGCTGCTCCTGCAGAAAGCCCAGTGAGAGGGAGCAATACCCTAAATCTGCCACTCAGGGTGCTCTTGAGTGATACCTGGACATATTTTTAGAAATGTGCAGAGGGTCTGGTTGGGATGGGGTTAATTTTCTTTGGAGCAGCCTCTGTGGTACTACAGCTTAACTGGGACACTCACACAGTGTTGATAACAGAGCGATGCTTTAGTTCTTGCTGACCAGCCCTTTCCCAGCCTCAAAGCACAGTCTGTCCTCACTCTCTATGTCCAGTGAGGAGGCTGAGGGCACACAGACAAACAGGTGATGTCGGAATCTGAGGTATTGATGATTCAGAAATTGCAAAAAGTCTCTGTCTTTCTGCCCCGTTGCCAAAGAAGAAGTCATAATTTGTCTGTGCTGGTTTCAAGGTTGTTTATTCTTGCTTATCTACAACATGTTCTTCTGCCCTGCTGCAGGTCTGTCCTGCAGGGCAGCGTGTGGGGCTCTGCCCTCAGTGGGATGGTACAAACATTATATACCAGAAACTACCTGTGCTGGATTGACAATAACGTGCCAATATCTGTCACCTACGTTGAACAGTGTGTCCCCAGCCTAAACCAATAGAAAAATGCCAACACCACAGTGAAACATGGAGGGCATGAAGAAGGAGAAAAAGGACAAGACACACACAATTTTCTCCATCTTGTCCCCTTTGAACCCCTAATCTAGAAACTTGAAATTTTACTTTTGCACCCATGCCACACTTAATTATTACTTATATCAAACACTCAGAGCTTGTAATTCATCCTGTAAGATTGAAAACTCTTTTCCATGGACAGAGATCATAGACAGTGTCTCTGGGGGCTCTGTCCAGGGGCGTTCCTGACCCCTGCCAGGGTCCCAGACCTGCCAGGGCAGCCAGAGGGAAGCTCTGGATTCCCACAAGGTGATACAAACTGGTTGAAGGATTTGTCCATACTATATGACATAGTGCTCAGCAATAAAACTGGGGGGGCATTTTTTTTCAAGAGTATATGTTGCTCTAAGGCTTTTTGGGTGTGAGTCTGTTTGCCGTGACTGCTTTTGCACCTCTTGTTTCTTTGTTCACCTTTTCCCCACCTTTATTTAAAAAACTGCTTTTCTCTTGACTCACAAGTTTGTCCCTTTTCCCCATCTGATTGTCTTCTCCATCCTGCTTTGGAGGAGTGAGAGAGACAGGGTGGGAGCTTAAACTGCCTGCTGAGGTCAATAAGCCCTAAAACATAAAGTTCCTGAAATAATTTTTTTAAATGACATTGAATGAATTGGGTGTGTAAAACCTTGTTTAGCTGGGCTTTTTGTTGATTTAAGGTAAGGTTAGGTGATGAGCAAGATTTCGCTGACCATAAGATGAGAAGTGCTTTAAGAGTACCTGGAGTAATTTCATCAGAAATTTACCTGTCTCTGGATTTTTGAGGATGTTTAGGAATGATTTCCATGGATGTCATTAATGATGTTATTGCTACACACCTTGATGACCTCAGGGGCTGACAAATGATAATATTCAGTTCAGAATTTTTCCTCTCATCACAAGCTTGAAACAGTGACATTTCCAGTGGTGAGTTCCTTCCTTTCAATACACATCTTCTTGAACTGGACAGCCAAGGACTCCTTTTACCTACAGAGCTGGCAAGGCAGGGCAACACTCGTGGAATTCATCTCTTCTTTCAGTACATTTTGCTGATGACCTGATTGAAGACATTTTAAAGATGCTAGGTCAATTCCATCCATGAGGTGGAAGCAGCTTCTTCACTTGAACTGCCTGAACCAGATTATAGGTGAACAGTTCCTAACCTCATGGCCAGTCTCACAATTTGTGTAATCCCATTCAGCTTTCACCCCTTTGATATTAGCAATATTAACAACAACCTCTCCTCTTTAAACTAGAATTAACACTTTTATTTTTGTTTTTATTTTAAGAACAACAAAGCACATGTGCCAGCAGTGGACAAGACATGGGCCAAAGTCTACAGGCTTCTGGCACTGTGGCCCTGCTTCTTCCAGCTGAGGAGTAAGAATTTGACACCTTCGAAGCAGCAAGACCTCATATTCTGACAACTGCAGCCTTGTTCTACAGCTCTCAGCCATTTGAACACGTGACAAAAATCACAGTCAGCAACATCCATAGTGGATTTTTTTCCCACCTTAGCAGTTCTTTCTTTCCTCTGATGTGGTTTTGGAGATATACTCTGCGGTATCACTGTTAAGCTTTTAATTTATTTTTCCACGCTTACCTACACAGAATGAAACACTCCTTTTTAGACGCCAGTCCAAATTATTCAAGAATACTTTTGACAACTGCCAAGTAATTTAGAATGATACCTTCTTAACACCTTCTCAAAACAGGCCTGACAGCCCTGAAGAGTAAAATTCTCCCACTTTTAGCCATTCGGTACATACTGAACTTATCAAGGTTGTCGATTTCACTGAAGTATTCCTTTTTTTTTCTTAGTTGGGTGAAGGGGCTTCATCTTTCTCTGGGCTAAAATGCACATTGCTATTTACAAATAATTATAGTTTTCCTCCCCTTGTCACCATGAAAATCCAGACTTTGGCTGGTGAGAACTGAACACAATGGGGAGTGTTTTAAAGGCTATATTTTCTTTCAGGGAATGTCCCCTTGAAATGCTAGATGGGTTCTGCAAAAAACATGCAAGGTACTGAACTGGTCAAACTAAAGTTTGCTTTCAAGAGGCTGATTGCACCACTTCTATACTTATAGTGCAGGAACTACAAAATCACCTGATTAGTTTAATTCACTTTCCTATCTGGGTTGCCCCTCATTTTTAGTGCATCAGTCTGGAGTAATTTATTCGAAAATAAGGTGGGATGCTGGTTGATTGCTTTTGCAATCCTGAGAAGTGGTCTATGGGTAGAGCAGGAAAAACCTGGCACGTGTTCAGAATGAAGGCTGTCATGGAGGGTGGCTCACTATCAATAAATATTAATAAAACATGTAACTTCAAATGGAGCCCTCACAACGAGCCTGCTAGAGGGCAAGTAGCCAGGAATGCTTTTAGGTATGTGGTCTTCTTTTAGTGCATGTGGCCATGAGCAGAAACCCTTGGGGGACGAGTATTTGGTTCAGGAAACAACCCCAAACTGGAAAAAAAAAAAAAAAAAAAAAAAAAAAAAAGGCAGCATCACTTACCTAAAACAATATGCCCCTGTGAAATACATGAATACATAATACCTAGGCAGCATAAACCATGTGTTCATCATTATGGATAAATACATCTCTCAGCACTAGACATTTCAGAAAGTAGATTTTAAAAAAAGCCCCAAGCAGTGTTAAAATAAAAGCTAAAATTAAACAAAACCAAACAAAAACCCAGGAAAGACCTGTCAGTGCTGTAGCAATTAACTCTTCTACCTTATCCCTCAATCCTAAGCCCCTAATGACTATAAGTCCAAGAAGTAGGAAAACAAAATATAGATATATATATGTATGTTTGTGTATGTGTGTGTATGTATTACTGAGGAGCAGGGCCAGGCAGGCTTAGGTTTAAATTTTGGTTAAGATGTTGCTTATTGAGCAACATTGCCTGCTTTTCCATTAAGCATTGAACTGACAAAAGCCAATCCAGACCTTTTATTCTTTCATTTCATTATACCAAATATTTTTTGTTTCTTTCCTTGTCAAACTGCAAATATGAAACCTTGAGGGTACACTTTTTAGAAATACAAACATTTTTGGTTTTGTTGCCTTTGGGCAATAAATGTAGCTCACTCTTCCTATCTACAGACACCTATCCTAGTGTATGGCCAGTGATTTCACTAATACAGGGTATAAATTTATTTTTTTTACACACATTTTTCTCTATATAGGGATGATTGCTCACACTAGCACACATACACACCAAAACTTGACACAAGGTGGTAGTGGAGAGAAGGGAAAGAGGAGGGTGAAAGCATTTAGAAGTATTGTAGAGATCAAATATTTTATGTGTTTTCCATGTGGAAAGCTCCCAGCAGACTGGAAATTAAGAGTACAGCAATATGAATGTGACATACAACTTTTAAATTTATGTGAAAAGCTTGAAAAGTTTGAACCAAAAAAAAAGAGCATTGATGAAGAAATAGTGTGTGAGTCAAAGTTCTAGACATTCCCAAGGAGTGACTTTGGCACAGGATGAGAAGCATGATTGCAGAGAGCTAGAAAATGAAGTTTAAATCCTTAGAGTTGCAACTGGAATAAGAACTTCATGATTCTAAAGCTGGAAACCCTTTGGTAAAAGAGCGTGGAGGAAAGAAGAGGGAGAGGGTTGAAAGGACATGCCACACCCAGAAGAAGGGGAGTATCATATCAATGCTTTTAACAACTGCCCCAAAGCACCTTGGAACAGCTACATGCTGTCTAAAACGGTGACACAACAAAGCATATCATCTGCACAGATATCCAGTGGAGTTGTGTTGAAGAGAAGCTTTGGTATTTATTTATTTGGAACCAAAGAAGGAATTTGGGAGCAGGGATACTTGAGAATGATGGTACATTTTTTAGGTTTCTTAAAAAAAAAAATTCTGACATCAATTCATATTATAGAATCATAAGATCATTAAGGTTGGCAAAGACCTCCAAGATCATCATGTCCAACCTTGGACTGAACACCACCTTGTCAATTAGTCCAGAGCACTGAATGCCATGTCCAGCTGTTTCTTGAACAATTCCAGGGATCATGAACTTCATCACTACCTTGGACACCCTGTTCATCCTGTGTAAGCATTGCTCAGTGCTCCTCCAGCAAGGAACATACAAAGCTGAAATAACTTACCAACTTTCTATCCTTTATTTTCAATACACAAATGCTGTTAGAGAAGAAAGGTGAAAGCAGGGAACTTTGAACGGGGAGTAGGACACAATGAAATTAATCATAATTTTTGGTGCATTATATGATTAATTCACTGGCTTGGGACAGGTCCCAAGAAAGCCCAGTCATTTGTTTAAAGCAGCTATTTCTGAGCAGATCTGCTGAGCAGGCGCTACCAAAAATGCCTCTGGTAGGGTTGTAAGTTGTAACTACTCATGACCTTGAGAACAGCTCATGATGTAGTTCCGGCATACCAGAGCCCTGATGAACTATCAGCAGATTCCAAAATGGGTTTTTTTTTGCCTTTCAAACATTTTAACAGCCTGTGCTATAATCCTGGCCATTGCAGGTGCCCTGGTAGCAGTATACGTGATCACTACAGGTAATTAAAGAGCAGCTACACCCGTGCTTTGAAGTGAATGTTGCTAACCTCAGGTGCTCACATCTTTGAATAAGTCATTTACATTGAGATACGCTGTAAACACACAAATATAATATTTACACTGTAAATATATAAATATATAAACACATATAAATAAATAAATAAATAAATAAATAATATAGATCCAGTGGCTGTTGAGTCAGCACTGCTTTCTTCATACTGGGTGTGGAAAGATAGACACATGTGAGTCCCTGATGCAAAGAGCTGTAACAAACTTGAAGTTTAATGCTTCAAAAGAAGACTGGACAAATGCACTGAGGAGAAGAAATCTGTGACTAACTGGACAAAGTGCATCAGACTCAGAAGCTACTAAGACTGAGAGAACCTTTAGAGAAAGCACAGTACAATTTGATCTTTGCTTCACTAAATAAACATCTGTTTATGGCCACTATTGGAGACTATTCCCTTGCTAGATGGTTTCAGATGACCTTAGTGCAGCCATTCTTGAGCAGCCAGATGCAACTTGGATTCCCTGGAAAGAGAGATAGATGTAACATGACTTACGTGCAGCATGTGTAGACAATGCTTGTGCACATGAGATTTGGCTTGAGACTGAATAGAATTCATGCAGGAATAGTTCTCAGATGCAGAATCTGACTGGCATCAAGGAACTTCATTAGTTTACTACAGCCTTGTGCAAAACAGGTAAAAATTTTCTGATTAAACGCTTCATGTTCTGAACTACACTAAGCAGATGAATACAATTAATAAATTATGTGATTCTTGGTTTTGGCATCTGAAAGAAACATTTAAAATGGTTAATGGAAGTGCTTTCTACTTTTGGATAAAGACTACTAAACGGGCTGACTCTGAAATATTTGAGAAGTTTGGTTTGTATTAATGTTTAAAGGTTGAATTCTTATCCCAAACCTTTTGGATATTCACGGGGAGTGGATTGTATGTGCATGAGTTTTCCCATGTGGTTTGTAAGCCTTATGCTTGGCAGTGTTAGAATTACCACAGGAAGAGCTTTTTCTCAGGGCATTTTGGCTTCCGGTCACAAGTGTAGCCTGAAGTCAAGAGGCGTGGGAAATTAAAACAAGGAGGGAAACAGTTAACCAAAATTCTATGAAAAGGCTTTGGATTCACTGGAAATTATGGGAAGGTCAGATCCATTCTCCCATGCCTAATAAATTACAGGATTAGATCAACCCAGTTCAATATATAAAGCAATGCTAAAATGTCTTATGTCCCTCAGTTTGCAAGCTGAGGACTTTTTAGCCACATGGTAGCCTCTAGACCAGCTGAGACAAATGGTTAACACCCTAATTAAGAGAATCCTTATTTTTTCTCTTGGGAGTCTTGTAGTGCCTCAATGCTTTTTTCCCTTCTGGTATTTGGCAGTATTGGTTAATTATATTGTGTTTTAATCTAGTTACTCCTCTAAACTCCTCTGTGTTTTATGGATTTAGCTTGTTACATCTCTGTAGAGTAGGAGAACATATTTTCATTTTTACAAAATGCATAAAATATGACATGCAATAGACTACACAAAAAATCTGAGACAAATCAGGCAACAGAAGTCAGTTGCTCAGTTTTTCAACAAGTATTTTAACTCCAAGTTTATCCATGCACTGTTGGAAGATCCAGTTTGGTCCAAACAGTTGTCCAAAACCACATCTGATTTAGAAATCATCAACCTGCCCCACTCTCATCATTATCTAATCAGGTACTCTTGCCTTGGGAGTGTACTCTTCAGTTTTCTCCTGAGAGAAGATTTGTTTTATCCTTAGTGCTGGTTTTTATTGTTGCTGGGTTTTCTGTTTGTTTTTTTGGGTTTTTTTTTTGGGGGGGGGGGGGGTTGGTTTTTTCTTTTTTTTTCCCAAAGATTGCCACAGAGCAGATTTTCCACCAGGGCGCAGATCATTGTGTGTCTTCCCTTTATGATTCCCACCTCTGCCTTTTACTGAGAATGAAAGCAACCTCACAGTAGAAAGAGAGAAATAAAGATAGCTTAACCTTCAAGTTTAATGGAAATTTGAAATAAGAAGTGTGAAAACTTCAGTTGCATAATCCAGGTCATTTGGAAAGCATTAGTCTTCTGTCTGAATTAGAAGACCTTTTCAGAAGGGATTTCTAAATTAAGTTGTCTCTTCATCAGTACCCCTTGACCCCATGGCATGGTTCTACCTTGTTTCAATAAAATCAATCACCCAAATAAGTGAGATATCTGTTTTTGTATGGAGGGAGGTAATTTTAGAGAAGTGAATTTTGGGTATGCAAAAGCATTGATCTGATTTAGATGCGTATTTATTTCCACAAGTATCTAATCTGGCAGTCTAGCAAATAACAATTGGTTTCACCTTCAAGCATTATCACCAGTTTCGTTCCATAGAGGATTATGTTTTAGTAGTATTTGGAAAAGTAAGTGATAGAGACAGTATTTTCCTCCTCTAAAAAAATAAAAAAGAATATTCCTTATATAATATATTAGGGAGAGCTAACTCATGTGAAATATTCAAACATCCTAAAAGCTGTTAAAATACAGGAAGTCCACCTCATATATGAGTTGAAAGAGTGTGACAACTAAAGGAGCATTTCAGGAGAGCAGAGTTTGGGCTGTATCCAAGAGTTTATGCTCACCAAAATGAGCTAAAGGGATCCTGTTCAGCCCTGTCCTTCCCCATAAGAAAGTCAGCATCTTCCTGTTACATCTCCAAGCTGTTAAAATCAGCATAAGTTCCTGGCTGCGAGATTCATTGGCCCAGAAGAAAGGGAAGTGGTGGTACAGTTATGCAATGACAGTTTTCCTTGGGAAATTTTTGGTCCTTTTGATTAAACAACTCAGTATTCATCTGTCTCCTGAATTTATTGCAACAACCATCTTTTAAGAAAGACTTCAGGGTGATGGAATATTGCTCACAGGATGCAGGTGAGATAAGGGGGTCTTTGTTGGGGAGAAGGTGTGGGAGAGAGATGGTTTCTAAATGCTTTTGTTTTGGTCTCGAGTCCCATGGCAGCTGGAATTATTGGTGTGCAGAAACAAGGTTTTAATCTTTAACTTTTGACATGGAATTGACAGCTTGGGAGAGACATCCTTTTCAACCGACTTGCTATAAATCAAATATTTGTATATGGAAATAGCATTTGTTTAGAAACTGTCTATTTTTCCTCAGCAGACATAAGGGCTCTGGTTTCAGAGCATCCGTCTTAATATGTTTATCTTCAGAGACATCCAGAAAGTTTTACCACAGAAAAGTGATATGCAGAGATTAAATGACTCTCCCAAAGTCATATAAGAAGTCTGTGGCAGAGCAAGTAAATGAATCCACATCTCCTGAATCCTTGGCTACTATCTTAGCCACTTTTTTTTTTTTTTTTCCCTGCAAAACAAATTTTATGTTAGAATTTAAATTTCTGGGTGCACCTCAAGTCTCATTGGGAGTCTGACTCCATACATTTAGTAGGGTCACTGTAAATTTATCCAAAGCTCTTCTGACTCAGAAAGTAGAAAAATAAAGTAGGTCTTTTATGTAACTGTGTCAGAGGCAACTTAGACAGCAGCCAAGCCTTTCAAGGAAAGTGGATTTCCCTTGTGTGTTCTGGCTTATAAATCCTGTCTCTTTTATTTTAGGAATATAATTGTTGCACCTTCCAAAACAACACACAAGGAGCCAACTGCAACAGTCAGTCTTGTGTGCCTGTAATGGTCTTGGCCAATGCAAGGAAAGAGATATAAAATTAATGAAAAGGAAAGAGAAAAACCAAAATATGTGGGTTTAATCACTACAAATAACTCTCTTTTGTCAAGACACTGTATGTTCGGTGTACATAGATGAGTCATGTTGTCTCTTGTGATCACTCTAATCAAAGGGGAGGACTGGACCCTTCCTGATGCTGATTCAGTCCTCCTGAGACAGGTTTCTAAAATAAGTGTGGTGAATCAGCTTCTAGCAGCTCCTATCTCCCTTCACTGACTGTGGAGTGGACACTTACAGTGGACACATGACTTGGACACAAGAGAAAAGCCAGACATTATTTCTCTCATGTAGGTGCCAGTTGCAAAGCTTGTCCTAAGTTGTAGGTAAAGTGATTAAGGCATCTTTGTATTTTCACTCTGATTTGCTCCAGTCACAAGCCCATCTGTAGACATTGCCTAAGAGGAAAAAAACAAAACAAAACAAAACATGGTGAATTAAAAATGTCCAAAATCTTTAAATTATGCAGAAGATATTTTCTTATACATAAATATCACTTCCTGACTCTATGTACACTTAAAATTCCTCGTGAAAGCAAGATCTGTTTAATCACTTAGTTGTATTTCTTCTTCAGTCAGTTGATGAAGGAAAGTTATAAACATGAAGTAAAATCAGAATCTACCCTGAAAAGACACTGTGTTGTAGAATCTTTTAGTTTTCCAGGAAATCCTGTTTGTCACTTGTCAATACAGAGAAAGAACATCAAAACTCATGAGCAGATGAGATGTTGCATCCTTTTACAAGGACATCAGTGACCAACTGCTTCTGCTACCTAAGGTAAATAAGTTCTTTTAGGGAAATGAAAATAAGTAGCTTCCTCTAATTTACTTTCACTTTCCAGTCTAGCTTTCACCCAACATTATCTTTTTTAAGGTATCCATTTAGAGCATTTTTCACTTTAGAATCTTTCTTCAACCATTTGACTTGAGAAGAAATATCTTACCATTTATACTGCCTAACATCTAGCACAAGAACACTTTGATATTTCTGAGTGCTATGTATTTATCATTAATTATTACAAATATAAAATAATATACTGGAATGGACTTAACAAATATAAATGTTACTATTAATAAACACACAAATAATTAATATTATAATAAAATACAGACATAAAATAAATTAAAAATACAACCTAAGTGATAATAGTACCCACAATGCAAAAGCCAATTGCAACACCAAAACTCCCATGATATTAGGAGTCTCATTCCTGCTTTAAAAAGCCTGTATGTTTCTGTAGGGAATTAATATCAAATGAACCTTTGAGAAAGCTTCTGAAGAAATGTACTTAGGAAAATGTGATTCTTTCACTTTAAATTCCAGGAATAAATTGGGAAAAAAAATCATACTTTTATCTGTAATGATTGTATAACTGCAAGTACAATCACATAGTTCTTTGCTACTAGTTGTTTAACAACCCTATTTTCCTAGGGAGGTCTTTCTGCTTTTTTCATTTGCATTGTTTACATTTTTGTGCTTCTTTTCTTAGCTGTTCTGCTGGTGCAGGTTCTTGCACCTGAGCAGCACTGGGAACCACCCACGCTGCCTCTGATGAACTCACCAGTCAAGCTGTTGACTCCAAAACATCCTCTGGTCTCAGGATTCCCTTCTGGCAGCACAAGACCTGAGCTCACATCACTGGGCAAAGACAAAACAGGAGCCCAGCTTAAAATAGTAGATGATGCCATACAGATTGTCTGGATTTTATTTTTAACTGGGTCAGCCATGTGCCAGTGGAAGTGATGACTGAGATGTCCATTTAAAGTCATAAAGTGATCTGGGCTTGCTGGTGAGGATCATCTCCCTCCAGGCTGTGCCAGGGTAACCCAGCCCAGAGCTACTTCCAAGTCTGACCTTCCATTCTTTCTCTTAATATCTCTCTGCATCTTTGACCATATCTACTATTACCTTTGCAGTGTGCCTCAGTCCCAGCTCATCCCTTCTGTCTGCTCTTCCTGTCCTGTCTGTCTCCCAGATCCCCTCTTCTCCCTTCTGCTAATTCTTCATAGCACTCTGACACAACTGCAGGAAGGCACTTCCTATCCCACCACAGAGTCGTTTGGAATAAATAATTCACAGTGATTTCATCTGCAGCACTATGGGTCACTTGGAGATGAAACTGAAACATTCTAATCCTCAACGGGAAATTATCAAGCCTGGTGAAGAAAAAGCAGATGTGTATGTCCCTTACAGTGCACCTGGGTTCTCTTCATCAGGAAAGCAACAGGCTTATGCTCTTTTTCAATGAAAATAAAATATGTATCCTTTCTTCAGACAACAGATATTAAACTGTGGTCATTGAAGGAAACCATAGTTTTTACTTGCAGGAATAGATAATTTGCACTAAAGAGTATTTAAAGAATTGTCCAAGGATATCCCAGAAGTCTAATTAACATTTTTTTTAAGAGAAAGTGGGACACCAAGAAACTCTAGAGGTATGATAAGAAACTATTAACAGTTTAAAATTCAGCTGGGACAGGACAAGATGAGCCTGACACTGATCTTATCAAAATTACAGAAAGGCTGCTATGTGACACTATCCAAAAGGAATGAAGAAATTGTAACAATAAAATGAAAAATTATACTGGCATAAATAGCTTGTGACTCTTTTCTGATTCTTTCCTTTATTTTCAAAACTACAGGGTGGATGATTAGAGATAATTGTGTAGACATAATTCTTTTAGTACTCCCCAAAGAATGTAATCCTGTGTGACCTGTTTTTATATCTGAAAAATCAATAAACAATGCTAACAAAAGTGAACATCAATGGTGCTCATGCAAACATAGAAAAAGTTAACAGATTACAACAGTTTTTGTGAAAAATAGGATCTTCATTGACTGCTGCTAATGCTGGTATCCCATGGGCTCCTTTTCCTGGCTGACTGCTACTCAGTGTTTATATCAGAGATCTCAAAAGCTATAGGCAAAATAAAAAATATGTGCATTAACAGGTGTTGGAACTGCGAGTGATCCCATATTAACCTGCATAAAAATTAACAGAGATCATAGAGTAGAGTGAGCTTACTAAAACAGGTGCATTCTAAACACTGTGAACAAAGAGAGGTGATCATGCCTTTAAAATACCCAAATCAATGCTGCAAATCAGTAGCTCTGGAAAACATGAGGATTCTAAGAAATGGTTATTTGTGGGTTCTAATGATGTGTTGAGACTGTCTTTGCTGATATAAATTTTGGTTACAAAAGGAGCAGACAACTGAGTACAAAAATAAATGGAATATTACTCTTCTATTTGGCACCAGGGAGAGCTTTTTGGGAGTCATCTATCCAGCTGGATGTCTACTCTGGCAAAAGAATGTAGAAAAACTGGGAACTGTTTAGAAAGACCTGTGACAATGACCTGAGATTACAAATACTGCTTTAGAAACACCACAGCCTGAAAGCAATTTCATGTAATAGATAGCTTTTTAATCCAGGACGGGACATAAACAAGATTCAGTGACTGGAAGCTGCAGTTAGACATAATCCAGACTAGAAATTTGCCTTATTAACAGGGTGACAACTCAGCCATTGGGATTATGGTGCGTTGTCTCTCGGCTGAGAGTTTGAAATACAGTCCAGGCCTGGACACTTGGCCTCGGCCAGCCTGAACTCTGGGCTTGAGGCAGAAATTTTTTGGAGAGATGCCTGTACTATGTAATAGTCAGTATAATTTATAATTTTCCTGTGCAGCATTTGAGGACTCTGCGAAATGCTGTTTACTTGTTGTGGAAAACAGGACCAGAATTCTTGTGTCTTCAGAAGAGATGTGGTCATCCATGGAAGTGCACTCCACAGAACTAGAGAAGGGGAAGAGTTTTACGAGGAATGTGCCCCACTGGATTGTTTAAACTCACTGCATCTGTGGAAGACCTGAATGAGGTTTTAATATACATTAAAATGATTCTGTAGGCAGTTATATACTGTGAAGCCAAAACATTTCCTTTCCTCCCCCTTTCCCTCCTCCCAAACCCTAAGGCTTTTGATTTACAGTAGAAAAATGAAGCCTGTAAATCTATCTGTTCTATAAACAAAGCAGCATAATGTGTGTTAAAATTCTGGGCAATTTCTTGTAATTGTATGTACTTAAGTAAAATTTACATGACCATTATGGGCTGCTCTTGGGCAATGGCTCTTTGTCAGCCTATAGTGATTAGCACATTGGTGCTGCCAGGACAAAATTCTGTCAGCACCACAAGAAGCAATTTCATCAGGTTTCTTTTTACACAGGCTTACAGCTCGCACCGGCCCTGCAACCTACTCGACTTTTTTTTTCTTCTTTTCCCTAGCCATGCAGTCTGACTCTTCAGATGGAAATTAAAACAATTTCAAGAATGAGGAGTTCTCTCCTGTTCCTAAAAATAGCCCTGATCTTCAGCAGGGGGTGTGATTCCTTAGCCATATGCAACAAAGATGAACTCTTTGTCAGGTCCAGCCTGCAGCAGGAAGTGTCTGCTCCTGGTCTACTTTTACATGGGTTCAAAAATAAACAGGCAGTTCCTCTGGCTGGCCTCCCTCTCTGAAGGCAGGCAAGGAACATTCTGTACAAGCAAGCACTCACAATCATTCGAGGGGCCAAGTCTAATGAGGTTAATTGATGCATCAAGGACCTGTGTTAAGCATTTAACTAACATGTTCATGAGTTGCACAGCTACATATTGCATCAGTGCACAGTAAACACAGTGCCATACATTTGGGATACCCTACAGACGTGAGTTGAAAGAGAATGCATTTATTTTTGCAAAATGGTGCCTTTGTGCTCAGATCTGAAACTTATGTAACATGCCAGGGACACCAGAATATATCACTTTTAAAAAGCAGTTGAGTAAACCTGAAATGTGTGTGATATTTTACAGAAAAAAAGAGCGCAAATTTAAAAAAGGGACACTTGAGTTCTATATTAATTACATCTTTTTGGAAAACATAGCAGGGAAAGGAAAATTTTAAAGTTAAAACAACATGGAAATCATTGCAATGTGAACATAGTGGAAAATTAACCCCTCTTTTAACAATATTTAGTATCCAGGAATTAGAAAACTACATTATAGCAGCAGGCTCACTAGAAGAGCAAAATTTGCAGTGAAGAATGGGTGTCCAGTGCCCCATTCTGGCAATGTAAAAGAATTAACTGCAATTAAAAAAAATGTACATTAAAATATGTTTTCTTTGTGAAAGAGATGCTCAGTACTGTTAGAACAAGAATCTGGGTGGGTCACTTTGACAATTAGCTCCATTAAGATGAGTGGTGACACTAAAAATATGTTGATATGTTAAAATGTGATCGAAGCTCATCTCCACACAGATAGAGGTGCACAAGGAGAAAAAGGCAAGAAGGGAAAACCCTGACATGGATACTGTCTCAGGAGACATCAACCCCTCAGTGCCTCATCTCCACACACGGAGAGGAGCAGAGTGGGAAAACCCCACAAACCTCCTCAGAGAAACGAAGCCTCACGTTGACCCCTCCAAGGGCAGCCATAGGGGACTGCCAGCCCCAGCACCCACCAGTAGCACCAAGGGAGATAAAATCATCCACAGCATCTCTCCAGGCCACCCCACAAATGGAGGGCTCACGGCCTGGGGGAGTGGGACACTTTACAGGATGCAGGGGAAAAGCATCTTGGGTCTGTATCAAATTTGTGGGGTGTTTTGTGAAGGAAACAAAAGCTGGGAAAGGGAGAAATTGAGGTGGTTTGGGAAGGAGGAAGTGTGGAAATTAGGGAGGAAGGGGACAAAAGGGGCTGTGTAGACTGTTTCTTGCCCATATACTTTTCCAGCTGTGCTCTCTGCCTGGCCATCCCAGTGTGTCCTGCCTTCCCAATACACACACTGCTCCTGAGGGCTTACCTGTGTTTGGAGGTCTTAATGGCAACCACTGAGAGGACACCACTGGCCCAGGTCAGAGGCACTGCTCAGTGCTTCTTATGATGAGAAGCAAAATCTACTTTCTCTGTGAGGAAAGTATATTTTTTTCCAACAGTGTTAAAATTTAATTCAAATAATTGCAGAACTTAGTTTTCTAAAGTAATGATTGAATCAAAAACTTGAACATGAACTTCAGCAGAAGAGACACAATGAAGTACCCAGATGAGCGAGTGTGACTGTAGGTACCTTATTCAATGATTTTCTGGGTCTCTGTAAGTATATTTTTCTTTAAAAAATCCAAACAACCTAGTGATTCTGGTTCACTTGGCACATCATATGGAAAGCATTCAGCAATAAATGTTAGTATCATCATATAGACATTTGAACAGAGAGTGGCAGAGTGAGCCCATCCTCTGCTGCAGTCTTCAAGTGTGAGCTTAAGTGCTGTTTATATTCTTCACTCTGTAGTTATCCCATTTGTAAAGGTGAGATGCCCTTCCTTAACTTACAGCAATTTTGTTTGAGGCTAAAAGATGGTATGGGGTGAGGTGTTAATAGATGTGCACTGCAAAAGACACAAGTGGAGAGGTAAAATACCCACAGTATTTAGTATTTAAGTATTTGAGTATTTTTCCCACAGTCTGCATAAAAAGCCAAAATCTTTACTAGTGAGCTTTGTAGAGGGAGGTGCTTGGACAAGTTGTACAGATAGAAAACTAGGTTCTCATTTTTGATTGTTATTTTATAAAGTTTTTAATTCGTTTTTCTCCACTTAAGCATTCTATTTATCTCCATGTTTCCTGTTTTCTCTTTCCCATTTTTTTCTGGCACCGAAGCCACCATTAGGCATTTGAGCCAGAGAATCCCAGATCTAAACTGTTTCAAAGGCTGGAAGATGAGGGATGAAAACAGAGTTTTGGCTCCTAAAATGTAAGGTCAAGTGGGGATTCAAATTCTACTGAGTTTTGGATTGTGTGATTTTGAGATTCCAGTTCAAGCCCATCTCTCCAGTCATAGGGTGGAATTCATGACATTAAAATTCTTTCCACAGCACGAAAGGGATGTCATCATAAACACTACATTATGACTTCCCTACAGGTTGCTGCAGAAGAGGAATCTAACCCAGGAACAGCAGAGACATTTAAAAAACATGACCTTTGAGTAACAGAAAACATGGGAAAATCTAAGTCTTAAAGAAACTAATTTAATTCTGGTTTGGCACTCTGTGAAAATCCCTTCATAAAGAGAAGTTTAGGCCAGGGATTTCTACTCTGCTGCCTCTTTAAACTTCAGGCACATTTTTGCATATAAATGTTCTAAATCGGAGATCTTCATTTATCCCAAACCAGGCACTGGTGCTTCTAAAGTGTAGCAATTAATTAGGAGAGTGTCATTGTGAGAAAGGCAACCACAATAACACTCAAGCTCTGAATCTGGACATGGAAAAAATAACAAAGCAGAAACAAAAACAAAGAAAAGAAACAGAGTCTGTGTTGGAGCCTTTCTAAAAATCATATGCAAGAATCCAGATGGAGAGAGTGCTGGCTGCTGTTCATGTCTAACATGATCAGCAGATAGATGAGTGGCTTGGAGACGTGAGAAGTGGGCTAGAGAAAGTGCCAGACTGCTAGCTGGGATTTCAAGGAGTGTTTGTGGTAAGCCACAGCTCAGATCTTTTTTTTGCTGTGGCCTGAGTTATGTCTTAGAGACCATGAATGGAAACTTAAGGACCAAATATTTTGGGGCTGGTCATGATTTCAAGATAGTGATCCCATTTTCCAACCTGTAAGCCATTTCCCTTTTAAATCTTGTGAGCACCACTGAATCAGAAAACAAGCCAGTCTCACTTCACCAAAATGCTTGTAGCACACAGATCACAATATTAATAAAGAAAAAGTCTGCATAGGTATTCTCCTCTTCCCAGATTTTAAACTTTTCTTGTAATTATCTTTCAATTCTACTGAGCTTTAGCTACCCCAGAGTTTGGGCTGGGGAAAGTTTCTTTCTCTTTGTGTCTCCCTACCCTGCTGCTATTGGCGATGCCCTCAGCCTCCCAGCTTCTTCTCCCAGTGGACATTTTATGTTTCAGTGGTCATTTTCAGTCTGTGACATTCTGTCCAGGCTTGCCCAAGTGGTTTAGACTCTTTTCTTTTCCCTTTCACCACTGCTGTTACGTAAGGAGGCAGTGAAAGACAAACCTGGTAAAATTCCTGCTGTGAGTATGTGTGGTCAGGCTTTTGTGGACAAAAGTGGTGGTTTCCTATTCCCAGACTTGCTAGAGTGCAGAATAAAATGGATGAAAGCCAAAAAGGACATGCAGTGTTTATGCCATTGAAAGTATCTCAGCCCTTAGGTTGGTGTCAGGTCCATTGACTCAGCCACGGACTTTTTTTTATTTGGTCAAAGAGAGAAGCATTACAATTTGACAGGTGACAATGTTATCTTCCTTCCTTTCTGTATTCTCTGGAATATCCAATACTGATTTCTTAGACCATCCCAGGTCCTCAGCACAAGAACAAGATCTGGAAAGGATTACTTGACATTCTGATTTGCAGCAGAACCTGAACTAACCCAGAAAGTGAGGAACCAATTGGCCTGCAGCTTATGCTTTTTAATCTGCTAAAAATTTTCTACCAAATGGGAAACACCAGGAAAGGCAAGGTTCCCAGATGTTGGAATGATGTTCCAAAACCCTAGGGAAAAATAGTCATTATTGCCTGAGCATTTACTGCAGATGTCACGTTGTTTTATTCAAAGCCCATTAAAGTCAACAAGCATCTTTATCTTGGCAGTTTTTGTATATGAAGCCTATGCATGTGAAGGGGTCTTAAGTGACAGCTGGCCTGAGCAGGACTGATAAAAACTCTTTAGAAGGTGTCGTGGAAAGGGATTTCCAAACAGAACACACATGGAGTATTTCTGTCTCTATACTCATGCCATGGGTTAACATGTACACTGCTCCAGAAAAGGGCCCAGCACTCTGTGTATCTTAGTGCTCCAGCACCATCTACAAGCTGGATAGGGAGAAAAGCCCTTTTCCGCTTGGATTTCCCCTTTAGCACAGCTTTATATGCTTGTATAATAGGAAACAGCCCTTTCTATTTCTGTTCATGCTCTGGAGGCTTGGATTTTCCCCAGAATTTTTGATTAACAGCTGAGCCTAAATCAGATCTGCCTGGGGTCTCCTTTGCCTTACTTGACACATCATAATATCCTTTCATCTGCTGCTCCAAGTCAGTCTCTTCAGTCTCTGGTTCTGTCAGGCAGCTCACTCTCTCCAAGAGAGACCACGTCAGTCCCTCTCTCTTTCTTAGATCTTCCTGAGCTGTTTCAAAGTAGGATTTCCACCACAACAAGGAAAACCTCTTTGTCTGACTGCCTCTGAACCAGACTCCAAAGGACACTGGATTATTCAGGCTATGAGATGGATTTTGTTAAAGGTAATCAGCTTCTGCATGCTCAGTTTCACTTCAAGTTTACCTGCGTGGCTCAGAGGCCAGCATATTAAAGCCACAGCAGTGGATTTTCACAGTATCTCATGTAAATTAAAGCACTCTGCAGCACTAGCTGAGATCTGTACACTATTCCTCACCATCAGTCATACAGAGAAAATCGATCTGTGTGGTTTGAAATTGAATAGATTAATTTCTTGGAGGTAGAAAAGACAATGCTAAACCAGATAAAATTAATTTGCAGTTTTATATGGGCTGCCATTTAATCATCCCTGAATTAACTGAGTCCTGTAGGATTTTTTCTGTTCTATTTCTGCAAACTTGGTACAGCTTGATAGGACTGGCAATGTAAACAGCAAAAACTGTAAAAGGTGAATGGCAAAATGGTTAAGATGACTCATGTGTGAATTGCATGAGCAGGAATGCAGCCACGAAAAAGCCAAAGCTCAGATGGGATTGAAACTATCAAGGAAGGTAAGAATCAGAAGGTTTTGTGTGTACATTGGTGGAAGAAAGGGCAAAGACAGTGTGAATCCATTGTTCAGTGGGTTCAGGGTCCTAGTGACAAGCTACAGGGAAAAAGATCAGATTTCACATATGAGATTTGTTCTCAGGCCTCCTGAATTTCTGAGCCTCCTATTACAGTCTGTCAGTACCCACAGGAAAAAGAGCTGGGATCCTCTCACCCAACAGAGGCGTGCGTGTCCATCACAACACATCAGGGGCATCCAAGGCTGCTAAAGGAGCTGGCAATGAGGGAAAATTCCTAATGCCTGGCAAAAGGCAGGTGTTGCACCGGTCCCAAAAAGGGCAAGAATGATCCAGGGTACTTTAGCTGGCCATCATAACTTATAACCTTGGGAAAATTGGGGAACAAATGCTCTGAGAAGCTTTTTAAAAACACATGAAGGATGAGAAAATGACTAGAGGGAGTCGGAATAGATTTACCAAGGGAATGTGTTGCCTGCCCAGCTTCACTGCTTCCTATAATCGGGCCTAACATTGTGGACAACGGGAAGGAGAGGGATGCTGAATGCCCTCAAAACAGCCTCTTGTAGTAGCACAGTGAGTTATGAGATATTGTCAGATACAGCTGAATAGGAAAACTGAGTAAGCTTTTACTATTACTCTTTACCCTTACAACGCAGCATATCAGGCCCTGAACCATTCTCTAAATGACATGAATAGTCCCTTTGCACTATTCTTTATTGTGGGACAAGATGGAGAGTGGCTGTTCTAAGGAAAGTTAAGACCTTCCCAAATACAGAATCTGCCACCTAACTGGAGTCATGTGGAGACTGCAATAGATGAGACTAGAAAGACAAGTGTGTTTAAAATGCTTTTCCCTCTGGTTATCCTCAGGGAAGACTACAGTTAAAAAGGAAATTTGGGCCAGAATAATTTAACAAAGCAGTTATTTAAGCTGCACAAATGTCACCCAAACTCATTCCTACCTCTAAGTAAGCACCAGCGAAAGTCAGAGGCACATAATACTGATGGAAAACCATCTTCTTCCCGCTCTTTCAACCCAAGCCCAGCACTAAGGAAAGCTCAGCCAACCCCCCAAGCAGTTGTCCCCATTGAATATTCTATCAGAATGTCACATTTATGCTTTAAATTATGCTGGCCACGTTTTCTGACTTTTTCCCCTAAGGATACATGTCTGTCCATCCTGCCTTCTAATGACTCACGGAAGTTTCAGATGGTTCATTAAAAAATCCATAATTGACTATTACATTGCTCCTTCTTACACAAAAGAAGGACACTCAGGTAATGACTTCAACCATAAGCTCGCTCAAATTGATGGGAATGTAAACAACAGAGGAATGGAACAAAACTATGGAAAGGAAAAGAGGAGTAGGGCATTACTGCAGTGTTAAATTTTTTCTGGTTGTTTAAACAAAAATAGGGGTTTTTTTCCAAAAAACTGTGTCTTCTCACTTCATATTCAACACTTTCATTACATAATGTCAAATATGTCAAAACATCTCCAGATTCATTCATGCTGACAATCAGGTTATACTTACACAAAGTTTGTGTGTGTCCTTCTCTGGCAGATAGCAATTAAACATCAGTGTTTTAAATGCTGTTTTTAGAATTGGCTTTTATTTGTTGCCAGATGAGGTCACAAACTGCTTCCTGTCAGTTGCTAGACATTTTCCTAAAACTCAGAACTGACAGCAGAAGCACTTTCGGTTGTTTGCTTGATTGCTTTATGTAAAAGGAAGGGTTTGGGGAGATGAGAAGCTGTGGGACACTGGTTAAGAGGTTGGGAAATGTTCATCCTCTAAGCAGTCCTTGCAGCCCAGGAAGATTTCAGCCACTCCAAGTTCCAAGCAGACAGCTGTCTCACTCCAGGTGTGCATCTTTCAGGATGTCAGGGTGCTTTATCACCGCTTGCCACAGCACAGCCTTCATGCTTCACACAAGTTCCTCACCCAGAATTAGACTTCTCTGTAATGCCAAGTTTTTGCCCAGAGGCAGAGTACCAGAGAAAGTTTGCAGTCCTGTGCTGCAAGTATGGCCTGATGACGTGACCCTGGGATACTTCCAAAGAACTCGCTTCTCCCCATCCCAGCAAGCCTGTCTCACCCCATCACTCTCAAGGTGAGTGTCAGGATACATCCCAGCATTTTCCCACTCACACTTTCCATGGTCTGTTCATGTGAGGACCTTCTGTTTATTCCCCAGAGTCCCTGTGTAAACTAACACCAACTCTTGATCCCCTGTGGTACAGGCAGCCCATAACTCTCCCAGGCCTCGGAGCGAAGGCTGTGGGAATATTTGCCAGCTGAACCAGATGATATCCCCTGTCACACCCACTCTAGGGCTCTGACAGACCAGGTTAGGTGTGATATTGGCATCCACTACATCTGCACAGGCTGACACAGTGCTTTAAAATGTCTGAGACAACAAGATGAGACCCTAGTTGACAGCATGAAAAAAACCAGCATTTTTAAAATTGCAAGAAAAATTAATTCCTCAGCAAATTACATTCTATTCACTGGGAAAGGGAAAGTTTCCCCCCAACATTTCACCATCTGAAAAAGACAGTTAATAAAACACATCTTCTGGTATAAAGTGCAAATCAAAGCTTCTCTGAAGCAACATTTACCAGATTGATTCTATACACAAAATAAATTCTCAATGAAAATGACTTAAGACAGCAAGTGAATGGATGTAGTACAAATTAGTTTGGTGACCACCGGATTGCAATCAACTCATCCAGATGAGATTTTGTGGGATGCTGTAGGTGACAGAGGGTTTTCTATCCAGTCTCTTTGGAGAGTATATGTTCTTGAAAGAACAGTGTCATTGCTCAGCATGTGTCTCTGAGCAGGAGACCTTAGATGGCATTGCTCTTCAGTCCTGCCACAACAGTGGTCTCTGCAAGAATGAAGCTGAGGAGCTTTCAAGAAATCAAATAAAGTGCTATTTATGCCATGGGGGATAGCAATGCAGTACTTTCCTTCAGAGTCCTGTGCACACCTTTGCAGACAATTCACCTTTCTCCCAAAACAGCTATCATACTCAAGTCCATGAATCAAAGAGGAGATGATGAATCTAACCTCACTGAGGGCAGAGAGGAGGGAGATCTGGAGGGATTGCAGCAGCCGTGAGGAGTTTATGTTAGTCCTCACAGGTAGAGTAAGACTCTCAGAAGGTGCCAGCTAATTCCAGCATCCAAAGGAAACTTATGAAGACAGTTAAGGGCCAGAGGAGAAGCATTATGAGGAGTATCTGAGGTCACTTGACTTGTTCAGATGGAGGAGACTGAGATCAGAGCTCACAACAGTTCTGTGGCTTCCTCATGAGGAGAAGAGAAGGGGCAGGCACTGAGCTCTGCTCTCTGGGACCAGGGACAGGACCCGAGGGAACGGCTGGAGCTGGGTCAGGGGAGTGTCAGACTGGTAACAGGGAAAGGTTCTTCCCCCAGAGGGTGTCAGGCACTGCCCAGGCTCCCCAGGGAACGGCCATGGCCCCAAGGCTGCCAGAGCTCCGGGAGCCTTTGGACAGCGCTCTCAGGGATGCACAGGATGGGATTGTCGGCGTGTCTGTGTAACGCCAGAGGCTGGACTCGATAATCCTTGTCTGATGCTTGCCTTCCAACTCAGGATAGTCTACAGTTCTGATTCTGTGAACTCACTACAATACCCACCTCTGTGTATGCCAAAGCACATCCCATGTTTTGGTGCCTGCCATGTTGCTGAAGCTCTTCTCAGTTCAAACCAGCACTGTGCACCACCACATGCCCCAGTTCACAGTTCCCCACCAAAAGGATTTGGCAGAGCGCACACCCCGAAGTTTTAGGTCAAACACAGCATTTCCACATTCCTTGCAGCTCCCCTTTAGTTCCATGCTGTGTGGAGTTTGTGGCAGGAGTACATCAGCTGTTTATGGACCACAGTTGATAGCTGCATAAAGATAAACCGCATAGAGCTTCCTTTGTCTCACACACATACCAGGCTTTTCAAAAAATCCACTAAAACACACTCACACATCATGAATTCAGGATTTTAGGAGTATTGGGGATTATTATCTTAATGCTCTTCATTCACTGACTTCCACAACATCTCAGGGAGATGTTGGATCTCTCACTGAAACCTCCCTATGACCAGTAATTGATCATTTCACTTTTTCCCAAGCACTATGGTTGTACTGGAAATATTTTTTAATTATGAATATACTTGACCTAAATTTGTCTTTTTGCTCATTTCAATCCCTTTTAAGTCTGTTCATGAATTCCCCTTGGAAATGCATATGCAGTGACAGGGTGACTGAAGGAAACAGCCGTGCTGGTCTGAACATCTGTGAGATGGGAGCGAAAAGAAAAAAAATTTCAAGCTACCCCTCCTAAAAAAAGTGACAGATGTGAGTAAGAGGTACCACTCATGAGACACCTCTATGGAGTAAACATTTTGGAATAATATTCCAGGCAACAACTACAGAGGCTTTAACAACAGATTGACCAGCCATTTATTACATTTCAAACAAAATGACTCAAAGGAAAATGTTCCAAACAGGCACCACTGGGCATTTGACTCAGCCCAAGCAGTGTTTTAACTATTTCTTTGCCACACAGCATACACGTGTCTCCTGCAACCCATGCCCTTCTACATATGCACAGCACATCTGACTATTTTCCTACCAACTTTCTGAGGCTTGTAGCCATCACAGGGTGCTGTTGGTTCCTCTCAGTGTGGGATGCCAGGTCAAAACTAATTACTTAGCTATTTTAAACTTTTTCTTATTTTGTTTCTTTTATTTTTTCCCCTTTCTTAAATAACATTAGCATTCTGGGTTAGCTGAAGAGCTAAAACCTGGTTTTAATTTAAATATAAATAAAACCAGAAGTGACTGTGTGATTGTACTAAAAATAATTTGGTTTCTGTTCTAAATGTTTCACTGATCTTAAAACTGGGGGAGGAGGGAAACAGGACAGGATGTCCAACTATTTTTTAGTCTGAGGGTGCCTTAATCTGTGGCATTCTGTCTCTAGAGAAGTGGATAGTTTCTGATACCATCACTTTATCTGGAAATGTATTTACCACATTTTACCAGCACATCTATTCAGAATGTGGCTCAGAAATCATGAGAGGAAATCACACACTGTTAAGACGGAGCATTCTTGAGTGAGCCCCAGTTATGGCAAATTCAGCGACAGAAAAAGAGGCTGTGGTGAGTGCAGTTACTGAAATTTTCCAAATAAATACAGCAAACAAGTTGCTCCAGGAACAAACTCGTACCTATATGATTTATAATAGCAGGAGTTGGGCCATGAAGGCAGGATGAACCCAAGGAATGAGCAGTCACAGGCCACCCGTGGGCTGCAAGGCTGCCTGTGTTGCCTTCACCCCTTGTAACCAGTCCGTGACAGCCGGGACAGACCTCATCTGCTCTGAGGTGTGTGTGGCTTCTAGCAGTGCTCAGCAACTTCCACTGCCTTGCAGGCTGCTGATGAGCTTCTATGTGGGTTAGTATCAACAGGGAAAAATATAGGGATCCTATTTACAGCCTGCTGGCAGCAGATAGGTTAAAACAAAAATTTCCTTCTCCAAAATCAATGTTTGCTTTACTGAGGGCCTCCTTAGGTGTACATTGGAAACAATTCTGTCTGTCTTCCACCACAGTTCAGTCACCCTACAGTTTAGTGTGCCAGGCAGTAGTAGTTAGCAGTCCAGAATCAACAGGTTTCTGCTGTTTAGCAGTACCAGACCAGATTGGCCAAAAGCAAATGGAAAATATTAAATGTGACATGGCACCTGATGAATGGTGATAAAGAACAAAAAGTAAAGTTGGGACTGTGGGCACCTTGGCTTCTTTTTTTACCCTATTTGTGGCATGACACACTGGCCCACACCTCTGATATGAAGAGTGTTTCAGCAACAGAACTCTTCCTCTGCAGCATAAATCAGCCTCTCCTCTCATTCCTTCTCATCAGCCACTCTAAGTTCAAAGGATGCCACAGGACCGATTGTCTAGTGCTGTCACTATCACCCTGTGCAATCATTTCATCCTGGGCAAAGCCACTGAAAAAAAATCAGTGTGAGCTCTCAGTTAATGTCCTTTGATAGCAGGAGCTTTACCCCTGCTTCTCAAAACCATGGCTGGCCATCCAATGCAGAGAATGAAGGAGAAGTGCAGTCTCTGAACACAGGCTGATAGTAGGACCTGTGTACTTTGGCCCCTTTCTGATTATCCTGTCTACATGTAGTTCTCTATGCCTGCACCTCTAGGCATGAATTTTTCAATGCAAGAGGCTCCTACATCCAGAAACTGTGTGTTACTAACTCTTGGCATTCTGATTTAAGCTTAAAATAATTTTAACCTTAGAATTTTTTCTTTACCACTTTAAGTCATGTTATGGGGTTCAAGTGCTACATACTCCATGTCCATTCTGACTTCATTCTTTGGATTCTAGGTGCTAATGGAAACGTACTATTAAGGACTTTGCTAAGGGGTATCTGTTTTTTCTCAACAAGTCAGTGGAGTGACCTTTCGGAACCACAAACTCTGTCGTGTTAGATCTACTGCTTGTTTTTCCAAGTGGCAGATGCTCCTCAGACACTGCATTCCATGACAAAGGGTTTTGTGCAGGCATGGCAATCTCTGTGTTTGCTAGCACAACCCTACACCAGTAAAGCACCTGAGAACCAAACAGCTCTGACTCTGCTGGGAATGAGGCGCTGTTTGGTGAGGCTGCTTGTTGTAACCAGCCAGATGCACACAGGGAATGGAACAGTGATAGATTTCTGTAGCTAGTCATGAAGCCAAGCAGCCCCAGGCAGTGAAGGCAGGGATGGACTTTGATCAACGTGATTTCATTAGAGACAGAAGGAAAAACTGTTACTTGCTACCTAAAAGCCATTTTCCAGCATTAGGTCCCCTGCTGCATGGCCTTATCTGGGGCCAGTGGATAAAAGTGCCATCCCAGAGACTGAGTGAAGCCAAAGGGACTCGACTGTGCACGACTCAGGTAGATTGCGAGGTTAGGCCAACGGTGTGGGAGGGTTTTTGTGCCACTGGAATCTCATCAGGGAAAAACAGGGAGGTTGGAACTCCAGGGCCTTGAGCAAGGAACAACCCATGTGCAAGCTGACTACAGGAGTAGAGTGTTTGGAAAAACTCCTCCCTTTCAGTGTGCCACCAAAGAAGCAAAACTGCAGGCCAGTGGACAGAGATGCTGCATTGCCAAAATAGTTATTTCATCTCCAGCTGACTGGTGGCACTGCACACACCTTCCCCTTGGTGTTCTGCTAACAAACAACACACTCCTCAGGGCTTGACCTTCTCCAGTCTGGCCACTTCTGTCAGGGCTTCATTTATGCACCTGGCACAAACTTCAGTGAGCCACACTGGAGCAGGCAGCTAAAATAGGCTTTTTTCTCCTCAAAAAGAGAAGAAAGGGTTTATTGCAAATCATTCCAGTACTATCAGAACCCCTTTTCCTACCCAGCCCCATGTCTTACTAAAAGGAATATGCATGGTTATTATACTGATTCCATGTTGTCACAATTAGATCCTGAAAAGCGTATCAAATGTGCTTTTCCACATAATTTACTGTTTCCCTGTGATTCACGAAGCCTCTTTTCACATGAATAATTGGTCACTTCTTGTTTATGTATCACCATGGTACACAGCTCCTAGCAGGCCAAAAAAATAAGTGCAAAGCTGACATTTAATCATTAGAGCTACATTCAACCTTCCCCCCACCCTCGCTACCAACTCCTTGCTTTTTACCTCCTCCCATAAAAAGAAAGCACAGATTTTTTTTTATGGAGGAAATAGTTCCTAAAAAAAACCCACAAAAGTTTTACCTTCCTTAGCACTCATTAACAACTTTTGTTCCATGCTTATTTTGTATTTCACATTTTCCAGTGTAAAGAAAACAAATGAAGAGTCCCTTACAAACAAGGTGAAAAGGTGGAGAAGGAGGAATGTTCTGAGTGCATGGCTGCTGGGAATGGCAGCTTTCCAAGTACAAATTTGTTTATTTCTCAGGGGAGATACAGTCAGGACATCACTTACCAATGGTCACTTGAATTAGAAAGCACCTCAGCATGTTCTCAGAATAGCATTTCAGCCTCTAGACATGTTAATGGCACTTAGTTTTCACAGTGCAGTAAACTGAGGTACAAATTAATTTGTTTACAGTGAGTCACTGCTCAAGCAACTCTGCAGGTCAAGCTTTGATTTGCAGAATTCCTCTGCCTTCAACTACAGCTTCTTAAACAAGCCTGCACTGTGACAACATCAGTGATGGGTAAGTTTGGATCTCCGTGTGTGCTTCCTGCCTGGAAAGTTGAGGACCACCTTGGGCAGTATTTTGACAGCATTTAAAACAAAATCAAAGAGATAAGTATATTTGTCTTGACAGCATCATACCATGGCAGGCCAAAAACACATCAGAAAAGAGAAGTCATCATGGACACTTAACAGCACAGGAAAAAAACATATTGGCTTAAGTCTGGCTATCAGTCCAGCCCAGTAGGTCATGTGATTCTACAGAATGAATGCAAAAAAACTGAATGCAAGAAGAAAAGAGATTATTTGTTGAGACTACATGAGGACATTAATCTCCTTTTTGCCACAAACCAAAGCAACATCAGGTTTTAAGGCTGGAGAAAAAAAATAAAAGCTAAGTGGTTTTTACCTCATATAGACATGAGACAAAACCAAAACCTCAAGATCTAATCTTGTTAAAAAAACAGAAGGGTAAGCTGTAAGTTTTTGTTTTTGGCAGCCAGGTAGAAACAGAAGGGAGTGAAACTTTCATGAGTGTTGGGGGTTAGGACATGGGAGGAGAGAAGAGGACAACGGAGAGAGAAAAACAACTGCTCAGAGTTGACTTTTCTGATTCAAATACACCTTAGCAGCACTTAGTGGAAAGCAGACTCAGAAGTGGAAAGAATTTCTGGATCCAGATCAAGACAGAAGAAATATCTTAATTTTTGCTGGACCATAATCTCCTGAGAAGGCTTGTGAGAATTTGATCCTGTCATTCCCAAACTAGAATCTTAAAACTGATTTGGACCAGAATTGTAATTGGTTTGAAAATATTATTACTTCTTCCTGTGGAAAAAAAAAAAGGAATAAAAATGGAAAATAATTCAGCCAAACCCAAAGTGCATGGACTCATTACAAGCTCAGGAAATCATCTCTATTTAAATCCCTTTCAGCACCACTCTCCAACTGTAATAGTGCGTGAGTGGAAGCAAACATTACACAGAAGTTCATCCTGATCTCCTGCCTCTCTGTCTCCACCCCAACCCGAGTTCTCCATCTCAATGGTCACTATTTGTTTCTTCCTTCTGATTAGCCTTGTCAGGCCTTTCTCTCAGTAACCAGCGTTTTCATTCTTTTCAGTATTGCTCACTCCAAGGTTTCTGTGATCTTCAGGATCGCACCCTTGCACTCTCGTCTTCATTCCACTGCCAGCTTTGCTGATTTCTCTGGTGCAAGCATGAAAGTGCTGTGTGCTCCTTTCTTTCAAGCTGTTTTGCTGTTCCCTTACTTTGTCTTCTCTCATCCTGTCTTCTGACCTTCAGGACGGAATTTCTCAAGGCTGGCTGAGTTCACTCGACTTCCTATTTGCTGTTCTCCCATGCTGCCGGGACCCTCATCAGGAAATGTGTGCCGAGGAAGGAAGGACTTGGGAAGAAGGAGCAGTCTTTCCTCTGGCACTGGCACTGCATGCCAACATCTTCCTCTAGGCTATGCCCTTTCTCCCTACTTCCCCCATTCTTATTCTCCCACCTTCTGATGGCAAGAGAACAACAGTGTGAGATAATAAAAGACCTGTGGGAGACTCATACTGGTTTTCCAGCCCTGTTGACACTGGAGTGGGGATCCACTTAAAGGAGCTGTCACTGAGGCTCCAGTGTCAGTGCATGTCTGTTGGGTTGTCCTTGGCTGGCTCTGGATGCCCACCCAGCTGCTTGCTCATTGTCCTTCCTCAATAGAACAGGAGAAAAACAAGAACAAAACGCTCATGGGTGGAGGTGCAGGGAGCTCATCTTACTGTCAACAAATCAGGTTCATCTTGGAGAAAATTAATAAATTTGATGCAAATTAAAATTGAATTGGATGGAGAGAAACAAATTAAAAATTAAAAAGCTTCTCTTCCTGGCCCATTTTTTCCCCCCAGGCTCAAATTCCACTGTGGGGACAGGCAAGCTGTTTCTGGGACAAGGCAGTTTCTACAGTTCCCCTTCACCAAAATCTTGAGACCAATACCCAGTACAGTATGTATTTTAATATTTTATTATTTTGTTATTATATATCTCCAGGTTCCAGCATCTAGAAGTTCACTTTTTGTTCTGAGTCAGCTGTAATTTCTGCAGGTGAATTCACTATCTATGCCTCTGCAAGTTGCTGAAAAGATTGAGGAGAATTTGTAGAACTGCAAATTAGTAAGATCTTTTTTATTTGTTTCTTTTCAAAGACTAGCAGCATGTTTCTTATTTTGGTTATAAATGTGTAGCCTTGTTATTTTAATTTCATGCTTAGTGCAGTTTTTGCCTGTGCCATTTTTTTGGCCTTGGACAGTCTTTATGTTTAGGCAAAATTTCCTCGGATGCTCTTCTGAACTGGAGTTCTTTCATTCCCATCCTGCCTCAATGGCAACAGGCTGCCCGCAGGGGTGAGGCAGCCTAACAACAAATCAAGGGCTAGATAGGAGGAGTATGGTGTGGATATGTGTAAACATAAAACCAATAGGGAAGGGGAGAGTGCATACTCAATATGACAATGAGTGAAAGAATATATCATAACTGACAGGGAAGCTTCTAGATAAATGGGTGTAGCAAATAATGACAGACAAGCTGCAGGGGCAGGATTTGGAAGATAGACAGGGAAGGGTCTGGAAATAAGGGAAGTATACCGCAGGACTGACAGGGGGAAAGGCGGGAAAACAGATGGAAAACAACTTTGGGGAGAGACTATTAGGAAAACTGAACAGGGGTGAAAAGGAACAAACCATTACAATTATTCTAAACAGTTTCTTAAACATAAGCTTCAAAATCCCACTACTACAGCCCTGAAAGTTGATAGCTCCTATATGTTGATAACTCAAAATCACTTTTTGCAATAATTTTTTTCTGTGCTTGACAGATAACTCTCAGATACTGAATTCACTTTGAAATGAGAGAAGCTCATACACAAGTAGAATCTACATGGCTCAGAATTATCACAGTAATCCATGGTCTGATCTGGAAGTGGTTAAAACATCTTTCCCAGGGAAAAATAAAACCCTGAATATCCTGAGCAAGTTTACCTAGTTGTTTTTTGATTTTCCTCTAAGCTAATGATGATGAGCCATTTGCTCCACCTTCCTTTTGCTCCCTGTAGTGCTGCTGTCCTTGAGAAATGCATAGCAGCAGACCTACTTCAAAGGACAAGAAGAATGACTTTCCAGCATGGCCATTTATTTGTGTTTTCCATTATCTTACATGTCAAATATTGCAACATTGGAAAAAATAATATTCATATTTCACATTATTAACTCAGTCTTAGTCCAGTATTAAGTAATTATTTACTTACAGTACTAAATTAAATTTTCTTACCCTGCTGATGGATAATTCTTTTTCCACAATATTTCCTTTTATTCCATTGAAAGACACAAGTTGCCTTTTGGTACTGATTTGTACAATGAGAAACAGTAATTTTCTACTTTTCCAGTCAATTCAGAGTGTGAATTGCATGCTCTCTGTGCTCTAATGGGTCAAAGTCCATTGCATTGTCTTTGCCTTAATGAACTTTATGAGGACACAATAAGCTTTGAAAATTTCCATCTGTGTCTGCTGAGAACCTGTGATTAGACACTTTTATTTATGCTCTTTGTTTTTAACCTTAGTTTAGATATCCATAGGGTAACCAACAGGGAAAAGGATTACTACTTTTCCTCAGTAAAAGTACCAAGCTTTCCTTCTATTCATTGACAATCATATTTGAAACACAATTGCTGAGATTTAAGTCATAGATCCTGCAAATGTATGTTTTGACCACTCCATCTCTGCACATTTTATCTTGTTTTATTGTGTACTGGAATGAGGTAAGACTTGGAATTTCTAATGTGAAGAAACCTTCCCTTAAACAGGACCAACATTGACAGAAACCTGACACATGGAGTTCCTATGTTTTTGCTTTATCTGCATCCAAGCTGCCTAGCACCCCGCCAGCTTTGTATGGAATTAGTTAAGTAATATGGGAGTGATTAATTCAGGGTCTGCATGATTTTATTCACATTTGTGGCTGACCATTAACAGGTACTAGTGAGGACTCCACACTCCAAACACAGAGGCTACTGCTTTGGGAGCTGCAGCGGAGGCAGTTGGACAATTTTTTACGTAAAGTTAAGTCCCTCTGTTTTCTAGTGTATCCTACAGCAGTGACATTTGTGACATTTTCTTCTGCATAATCTTAGTAAAAAAATGTTTGCCCAGAGTTTTGAGGTTATATGATATAGGACAACTTGAGAGTGGCACAATGCTTATGTTGTCTCATTAGTACCAGAAAACTGTAAGATCTGAAATGAAGATGTTGTTAGTGGAAAGCCACTGTGCAAATTAGTCCCAAGCCCTCAGACTGAGGGGCAAGTGAAGTTATAATAAATGAAGGACAGGAGAAGCAGGACAGAAGTGTGACAGCTTCCTCTAGGAGAGCCACATTCCAGCCATGACTACTCCCCCGGTGATTTTATCACAGAATTTATTATATTTGATATTTTCTTCAATACCATACCTCTTGCAATCCTGGACATCACAGATCTCATAAAGGGGAAAAAAGACCTTCCAGCACTTGCATTTCCAGTGGAAAGCTTGAATGTTAAGGAGTTTAAAACTACAAAGCACAATAAAAAAGCATGATTATTTATTACTAAAATGACTAAAGCCACTCTGTGACTTTAAAAAAATACATGAAGATCTTGGCATATTTGATAATAATGTTTGACTAGAATTTTCTAGCATTGTCAAGCATGTATATATTGGGGCACTAGTTTACAGGTCGTTTAATGAGAGGAAAACACAAGGGTAGAAAGTGGGCAATTCCTCAAATCTGTCAAAAGAACTCCACTAATAGACCACATTGCTACCAAATCTGCACCTAATGTTGAATGATATGTGATACTATTTCTGCAAAAAAACCCAAATTCCTAAACTGAGAGGAAGTATTCTGTCCCATCAGCCAATTTTAAGCATTAAGGACAAAGGACTTGTGTTTGACGATGTGCAGTAAGATCCACCTGTCACTAGAAGAATGAAAAAAGTCTTGCAGTACTGGCAACCTCCTCTTTCTCTATGCAAAGACATATCAGAAATTTTCACTTATAAAAACCAACAGAAAATTCAAGAGCTTTCCACGTTTTCTTTTAGTATAGTATATGAAGTGAGTTTAAGATGATGCAGAAGAAGTAGCTACAGAATATTCAACATTAAAAGGCCAAGACAGTAGCACAGCATCTCAGGAAGCACTGCTGCGTACCAGATGTATCCTCACTGTGCTAAAACACTTCCCTCCAAGACTCAGCTCATGATAACCTATGTAAAGTGCGGGAGTTTCCCCTGTAAATTTGGAGTACAATGAGAGATTTGGCTAGAGAAGTTGAAAGAATTGTGTCTTTGAAGATGGAAGCACCATGTTCCCAGCTGGACTCTAGGCTGTAATATTTTTCAGTGGTTTTCTTCATCAGAGAGTCCTTTCTGAGGGTGGTATAGCTGACTTTCCTTCAAAGCTCCATTGTGAAGAAGGCAAAACATTATCTAGAAACAATGAGCAAAATCTTGGCCTTGTTATTTAACAGCATGAGTAAAATCCACTAGCAAACTTTGACTTGCAAAGTCAGCAGACACATCTGTTCTGGTCAATCTCTGGGCGCTTTCATAACAGCATGTAGTCTTTTCAGAGGATGTAAGAAACATGACTGACCAACAGGCTTTCTTGATTAATAAAACCAAACCAGTTGGCACTCCAGTTTTGCCTTCTTTAAAGAAAAAAATTTGTTCATTTCATGGAGCTCAAAAACAGATAGTCTAAAAAGTGTGGATCAACTCTTGCTATACATAAAAAACCCTTATTTTAAAGTTGTTAACTGACATTTCTAAGCTTTGTCCTGGAGATGGTCATTATTAAATTTTGCATAATACCAAGACTATACAAGGGTTATAAAAGACTTTAATCCACTTAGCAGTTTAACCAAGAGGAAAAATTTGATCAAAACATGTAATTGCTACAGACAACTGAGTTATATGAGTCCTCTGTAAAAACCAGCATGAAATTCTGGATGCTTATAATTCAAAATAAATATCAACATTTGGTCCCAACATACAATCAGTCAATCAATCAATCAATCAATCAATCATCCTTTTGAATATTTCTTAGATGTGGAGAATGACTGTGTCATCCTTGCCTTCAACTCACCTGTTCTTTGAAAAATTTGTTGAAGAAAAATCCTGTTGAAAATGTGCACATTGTGACTATGACATTTATATTACATATTGATATAGCCAAATTGAGTGCAACTTGATGCTCACCCTGCTTGTGATAATCTGTATTCTTCTGAGTAGTCTTGTCATTCCTGTGCAACCATCAGTCCTTTGCAGACTTGCTGCACTTGCTGTCTGGAGCTTACAGGAATTTTGTTCCAATCTGTGTGAATGAAAAATTATTTAATCTGAGAAGCAAACACATCTCTGATTCCCAAGAAGATGATTAGATGATACATTATCTTATGATATCTGGATCCTCTTCCATTTTATTTGGCAGACACATAAAGACTTCTCCATAGTGCATAAAACTTTGTTTTTAATACCAATGTGGCAATCAAGCAAGAATATGTTCATCATCCTGATTCAGTGGTACCCCCAGCAAGCTTCATAGAAGCTCCTAAAACGTTCTGCTCAGGATGCTCAGGAAACATTGACATTTGTCAGACTGATGTATTTGAGCATCAACCTTGCAATGCTCCTAAGTTTTAAAAAGCATAAACTTCCATTTTTAAAATTGATTTAATTTAAATTATTTTTGTTTTATTTAGGAGTTTTGGATGTAATTTTGAAGTAGAAATTCTCATGTGATATTATTCTAGGAGAACTTCTTAGCAGCAGTGTAGTAATAATAACAGTTACCCCCTCACCAACATCTTCAGCCAACACCACCAACAGAAAAAGTCCTGACATTTTCTTCAAAGAACTGATCACAAAATCTGCTCGTAATTTCTTGGTATATTTGTAGAACCATACAAAGACAGAACTGTATGCATTATATTAATTGTGGTCACAATTGCAAGAAATGTGGAAGACATTTTGAGCCGTAAATAACAACCAGCAGAATTCCTGCTGATTTCCTGGGAGACAGTGCTTCCCAATCATGCTCTAAATATGTAATCTATGATCATAATAAAAGACTCGGATGTTCAAGTAATGGAATAGCTAAAATTATTGCCACAAAAATAGAGACTGACCATGTATCACCATGACCAGCCATCTTGTGGAAAATTTATGCAGCAACATTGATGTGAACACTTAACCAGTGCGCTAATTTAGCAGTAGTACAAGAACTGGAATATCTTTCTAAGTTCATTCAGCAAAAAAGTTCTGTTTCTCCCTGGGTTAAAGAGCCTCCTACTGTCAATGTCTCAGGGTTCAGATGGTCAGGGTGACCCCGAGATCGTGAAGAGTCCTCATTCCCTTAGCCTGTTGTAGCCAAAGAAGGAGCCTGGAATGTGCCCAATTGTGCTTTCAAGGTTGTTTATTTTTTCTTACCTAAACATTCTTTCTCTGACATGTTGAGCTCTGGCTAGCAAGGAGGCCATGGCCATCTGCTTTGAGCCTCGGGCGGCTCCCACATTAGATACTCAAAACTACCTGTAGTATGTTTACAATTGCTTGCCCAGTTCCCATCACCTATATTAGATTGTGAATCGCTACCTTAAACTAATAGAAAAGTGTCACCACCACACCAAGACATGGAGGACAAGAAGAAGGAAAATAAGGTTAGGACATGCCCAAATTCCTCCATCTTGACTCCCTGAATTATATTCTAAAAACCCCAAATTTCTACTTTGCCACCCTATATTAATTCAAATATCACTACTCAAACCCTTGTGGCTTGTTATTCCTCATAGAAAATTGACAGCTTTTTCCACAACCTAAAATCGAAGCCAGTGATGTTTTTGACTTCATGCCAGCGTCTCCGAGACCTCTGCCAGGGTCTGGAGACAGCCAGGGCAGCCAGACAGATGTCCTGGACTCTGACATCCTACAGCATTGTGCAGAGGGGGTCAGTTAGGAGAGGTTTCTTTTGAAATGCAGAGAGGCATTTGATGACCATCAATGGACCATTGATGGAAAAAGAATGCCATTTGCTGTGGCTCTTGAGAGAAGACAAAATATTTTAACATGAAGAAAGAGAACAAATGCCAATGATTTGACTTCTGATAGTGTTGTATACCTATTAATACAGATTCATTATCAAATCTGAATAAAAAAGATACATTTCTAGCATTTTGTTGGGAATCATATTTTTAGGATATGTGTATTAATAAACATCTCATTGTTTCACTAGTGTTCACTGCTACACTGTTTAAAATTGTCATATAAAAAAAAAGAATAGTTTGAGTGTTTATTCAGTAATAGTTTGCACATTGTATTATTCATTCCATACAATGGAAAGCATCTAAAAAATGTTGGTTGTGTAAGTCTGAAATGTGAGGAATTATAGGCAATATAAGCAAATGTGAATATTTGATGCATATTAAAATGGTTACAATTACACAGCATTTAATACATGGATAAAACATCAATACCACATCTACTGCAGAAAAATATCGTGGCTATTATTGCTACTATCATAGGATAATAGCTATAATTATTATCACAAGAATGATGTATCACTGAATAGTGAAACAAATACAAAATCTGAGCAACTCAGCAAACACAAAACTTGATAGTGCAACTCGGGTGGTTTTTCTGTGATGTGCTACGGTTCAAATATGACTCTATTTCAGCAGCAGGAGTATTAGCTTTATGTGGGCTTTAAAATTAATAAACAATGAAAACAATGGTAGCAGATAAATCTTCTTGAAGCCTCAGAAGAACAATATTCTTGGACAGAGCATAGAAAACATTTTTTTTCGTCAATTCCCATGAGAACATTAAATTGAATGCAAGGCATGAATTGTACCCATGTAAAAAGTGTTTTCCAGTGCTTCTTTGGCACATTTATGGACCATTGATGAAAAAAAAAAAAATGCCAGAGATGTTATAAAATATTTCTATACAGTATTCAGGATGTCCATGTAAAAAAAATTTAAGACAATCGCACCCACACATTACGTCACTCTTGCAATGGAGTTTACCTAAACTAAGTCCATTTGATAACTGCAATGACACTGTATGTGATCTGAAAACAAGCATAAATTATATAGGTGGCTATGTCCTTCCAGGAAATAAGACAAAATCTTACACATATTCCCTTCATCAAATGGGTGGAGAAAAATCTGTAAGCTCAAACATGGGGACAGGAAAGAGAGGAAGAGCAGGGTCTCGAGTGTTGTAAGGGAGTTTTGATGTGAAAAGGAATTGACTCTCTAAGGTCATATCTGCATGGATGATTTCAGACAGTCGGGAATTAACCTCATCATTTACTGAGCTGGCAGGATATGACACACTTCTGATCAGAAGCCAATGTAAAGATGCACAAAAAATTCAAAATACTAAAGTGATCTCAGCCTCTGGAAAGACTACTGCTTCTTTGTTCTGCCACTGAATGATGGAAGCAAAGGAATTCAATGCTTCAAGGAATTCAAGGGTAATTTGTCAATGAGATTCTTACAGCAAGGCAAAAAATCAAATATTCCCATATCTTAAGTATTGACAGTATACAAAAAACGTTGCCCATTATTCCCTCTTGTGTATGACTTGCATACACGTGGTCTCAGAGCCAATCTAGAATCCTGTAGTGGAAGAAGATAAAGAGACAACAGAAATCTACAGAAATATAACATAAATGTGCCAAGACTGTATGATGCCACAATGTTCAGCATTAACTTTGTATAAACTATTGGCTGCAAATCAGACAAATCACAAGGTCTAGAACTCAGTCCTAGACCATGCAGTAAAAAAGTGTTAAAAGACAGCATTCCAAACACTGGATCTACTGTTGTCCTGCTTTTTAAGTCACTTCTAATACACACTGTCCAACCCAGGTCTTTATATAACAAGATTTATGGTTTATTTCTAATATGAAGTATATGACCATAGAGATAAAATGTTTATTATATGAGCTTTGTTGATGTTGTAGTTCTTGCATTTTTATTCTGAGGATTAGTTCCAGGATTTCTTGTTCCTCCCAGTACAGTCTTGCCAATATTTAATACTACCAGCCAGGCCTCAGAGGCAGATAAAGTTCTATTCCACAGACATACAACATGGTATTTTCTCTTTTATGTCATTCTCCAGTCTGTATGTAGGAATAAAAAAAGAATTTTTAAAAAAATACGATGTCATCTAGGAGACAGAGTGGATTTGCAAATTTGTCCCTGGCTTTAAACTGAAAGAGAGCAGGTTCAGATTGGATATTAGGAAAGAATTCTTCTCTGTGAGAGTGGTGAGGCCCTGGCACAGGTTGCTTCAGAGAAGCTGTGGCTGCCCCATCCCTGGAAATGTCCAAAGCGAGACTGGACAGGGCTTGGGGCAATCTGGGATAGTGGAAGGTGTCCTTGCCCATGGCAAGGGATTGGAACTGGATGATCTTTAAGGTCTCTTCCAATCCAGGCCATTCTGTGATTCTGATTCCCTTCTCCCAGATTTCCACAAACTGCACTCTCTTATGGTTAGATAGAAATAATGACAGATATCCCCAAGCTTTAAAGCTTTGGATGAAGTATGGAGAAGGTGGAAGGTGGCTATTGTATGCCATAAAGCTCACCTACTGAATAGGTCTGGTTTTGCTGTATTTCCTCTCTGAGACTTGGAGTTTTGAATGCAACCCCAGCTCCCAATCTGGTCTTGCATGTCTGTGGTCTAGTCTGTAATTTTGCTTGCAGGATAGAGAGGAAGATAAAAATCAGAGGTAAGGAAAAAATACGTACAGTTCTGTGTGACCATCACAATATTCAAGAGCTGAAAGTAAATAATACATGATCTAATGGGAAAGATACACCACAGCTGGCAGTGAAATCTTACTGACTCCAACATAAGCTTCTTCAAAGAGTGCTTTTACATAGTGTTGCAAGTCAGAATACAAATCTCTTTATTAGGAAAAGGCTGATAAACAGGCTCTGGCTTTGAAGGGGAACACTTGGATGTACAGGCCTAGAACAGAATCAAGAAGTTCATTTAGGAATCTGCTCATACCACATTTCCACAATTAAACACACATTGGGAGAAAACACTAGTCAATCAATTTCCTTTTACAGTACCTTGACATTAAAAAAATCCCATGGGGACATCTATGTCATCTTTGGTGCAGTTACAGAGACAAAAAATTTCACTGGTTTAGGAACAGAAAATGAGTAGGCAACTCGTTAACACTACAGGATTTTCTTGTCAGCCAGAAAAAATGCAAACTGATCAGTCAATCCAGTATCAAATAGAAGACTGGATTTTAATCAATTTGCAGGGTAAGGTCATAATCTAGTAAAACCAGCACTGTTTACTTCTTCAGTGAACCTTTGCGTATGTAAAAGACAAAACCTTTGGGTTTGATTACAAAAATGAAGCACAGAAAAAAATTTAAAGAAAAACCTTAACTTTCTGCAATAAATATTTCATACTGCCAATACACGTGCAACATTTTGGTGTTCCTTATTACTATAAGAAAGCAATTTATGAAAAGTGCTGATGAAAAAAAAAAATCAGCTTAACAAAAACCCCCAAACCACCTCCAAATAAGAACCACACTTACAAAATGTCCATAAGCTCACCGTAAGAGAGATCATTCTTAGTTTATTTACATACCAAAGCATGAACACTTCTTTTCCCTTATTTTATTCAGAGCTCTTTTACACACAGTTCTACAATCAATAGAGTGTAGGCACAGAAATTCCACTCAATCTGCTGTTAGCAAGACTAGAAAGACCTATGAGCCATCCAAACTCCAATAATGTTAGTGGGGAGTTTTTCTACCTCCTTCGATGCACTTAGAAAGGGCATGTGAAGTCAATAGGCTGCTCCTTATTCTGCCCGAAATTCCACCAAGGCAGTGCAGTATCAGTCTCCACATAATTACATACATCTTCTTCCTGAAACTGAGGTCAGTCACATCAATCATAATTTCATGAGAAAATGACCTTTGGAATCAAACTAGCTTTGTAAAACAGAAATAAAATACATACTATACATTGGTCATGGCAATGATTTACACTACCCTAAACAGACACACTGTTTAGTTTTTAAATTTTTCTGTTCCTAGAGCTGGATTTGGCTATAAATGACTTAAGAAATGCCTGACAACACTCTTATGGTTCAGTACTGATTCTTCTGTTCTACATCAAAAGCAGTAAGAAATATAAGCTACTCAGGTTCACCTGAGGCAATGGACTTGAGTAGATACTTTGGAAATAGAGATGGATTTGTACCTATAATCAACTAAATGTTTGTCTCAATTTTTTTTAAAATACCAAAAATAGTGGTGAATCATATTAACACATGGTGCCAAATTTAAAACAGACATAACAGGGAAACTTTTGACATGGGCTACTAAAAAATATAAAGAAAGTAAAACCCTAAATAAACCAATTTTTTTCCCAAGGATTTTTTTCCCTCTCATATTTGCTATCTGATAATAGTAGTAAAATAAATAAATAAATAGAAGAACATAATCCACAAACATTTCTATCAAGAATTTCAGATCAATCTTGACTCAATGATACAATCCAAAAAGATTGGAATATATTAATCATTTGCTAGATGGAGATTTGCAGCTCCACAAATCACACCGTATCATCAGCACTGAGAATGTCAGTCTCTGTTTTCTGCTGAGGTTGGCTCTTCCTTTAATAAAACATTTAACTGTTTCTGTGCACATGACAGGAAAAGTTCCAAACTATGCAAATTTCTCTGACGGACAATTTCATCAAGCTGTTGAAATAAAAGAAAAAAACAAAGATCAATCAACTTTAAGAAAACCCGAAAACAAATGCCAGGGTTTGTCAGCATAAATCCAACCATATTAAACAACAAAAATTCAACAACTAAAGAACCTAAGTAATTTCAATGTGCATAATTTAACAACAACTTTTCAATGAAGTATATATGATTTACTGAAAAGCATTTGAATTTTTTAAACATTAATAAATAAATAAAATGCACTGCAAAATTCCTTCCAGCTGAATATTGAAGTTCAGACATCAAACAAATATTATCACAACTGAGAGATGTTTTCAATCTGACTATCCTTTACTCAGCCCAAATTCAACTAAATACCCATATAACAATGACACAGGATGAGACTGAAAAGTAATGGTACAAGGCTACTATGGCATAAAAATGATGCCATATCAAGGGAAAGGAAGTAATGGAATTTTGAATAAGTCAGTACTTCTGTCAGATTATTGTGCAGAAGTTCATATGCAATGGAAAATGGAAGGTTTTTAAAAAAATGTATCCCGACTTATGTATTTCAGACTCACAGCTTTAATTACAGCTTTCAACAAAAACTGATCTGTTTATCAACCAGCAGTCCAGTTAATTGCTCTAACACTTGAATGCCCATTTTGTTTTATAACAGATAGCCTTTTTAAAAACATACCAACACAGAATGCAAGGCAAGGATAGTGACAGCTTCCCACTTTTAAATGCACTCAGGAAAAGGTTGCAACGCTGTGATGTAATACACAAAGGGAAACACTTTTATGACCCTGTGCTTTTCTGCTCCTTAAGTTCCTCTAATTTATGCAAAACTGGGTAGTTAGAATATTTTGGCAATTTGTTTCAGCAGAGATGAATGTATCAAATCTAGTCACTAGCAGAAAAGACATGTATTTTCTAAACACCACACAATCATAAAACTCTCTTTCAGTAATAGAAGCATAGAATCACAGGATGGTTTGGGTTGGAAGGGACTTTAAAGATCATCCAGTTCTAACCCCCTGCCACAGGAAGGGGCACCTCCCACTGGACCAGGTTGCTCAGGGCTCCATCCCACCCGGTCAGGCAGAGAGCCTGAGCAAAGCCCGGAGCCAAGAGCAGAGCAGACCCAGGGCTGTGGGGCTTTATCATTAAGATCACATCACAGCCTCCTCAGAATGGGAAGGCTCCACAGGCTCCATACAGAGCCTGATGAGAACCTAGCCCACTGATTTAAAACAGATTTTAAAGCAGAACTAGTTCAAATAAATGTCAGAAAAGTCTGTTCTTGATATATTCAAGTAACAGCTGCTACTGAGAAGAAAATGGAAGAAACAGCATACTAATCTCTAAAGAAGCTGTATCTGGAAGAGTGTGGAACAATGGAACAAAAAAATCCCCACTCTGTTGTGCTGGTGCATTTTCTCTGATTTGAAAAGTATCTTGCCTTCTTTGTATCTTTTGCTTGGGAAGCTTGCGGATTTTTTTTTATGTGCTTGTGATCCATATTTCTTTGGGGAATGAATGGACAGATAGTATCACCTGTTGCATGTTAAGAAAGAACGAGATACCTCTTTCTCTAATTAAAATAATTCTTACATTATGTCATCAGATTCCCTGTTTCCAGTAGGTATATCACTAGAAGAACCTCAGCATGAAACTGAATTTTAGTGCATGTTTATTGCACGTTATATCATTATACTCCTAGACAATTTTTTATTGAGCTTTGACCACGAGCTTTGGCTAAACTCTCCATCTTCTTTTCATGCAGCCCTTCCATGCAAATTCTGCTTTAAAGGGACCAGAGTAGCTCAGCAGGTGTGTGTTCTGATATGCTGCTGTTCAATTTCTTTACCAAGGCTGAAATCTCAAATTGTATAGGATTAAATTTATTTCACCAAGTACTAAAGTAAATGTTTAATGTGTGTAGTAATTGGCTGCAGCACGAACAAACCAGAGTTTCTTCAGGCTTGGGCAAGATTTTACAAGTCTCAAATGAATTAAGTACACATTTGAGGAGCCTTTGTTGAACTCAAGTGGTTAGTTGGTAGTCTCCGTATGTGCATAAGAAAAGTTTATTGCTTGTTAAACATTTATGTAAATGCAGTAACATAAAACTTGAGAGTTCAGTTTCCCCTTGTTTGTTCCATTTGTGAATATGCATTGCCTTGAGTAGGACATTCTAAAAATCTTCAATGCTACAGAAAATGACAAAACAATCCAGAAAGACTTTGGATCTTTTCATAACACAGAAAGAGAAGCAATGATGCTGCCTTTGAAAATGGTACATTTGAATGTGTTCAGAAGGAGAACATGCTTGTTAATGGGAAAATTGGCTTGGCTGGGAAATAGAAATAAATGAAGCTTTGTCATATTATATATTGTTTAATGAACTGTTAGCAGTGGATACAGCTTTCTTGAAGAGTGCCTCCACATTCCTGTGCTCCTGTGCTCATTATGCTGTGTTTGCATAATATACCACAAAATGGGAAAATTTATAAGATATTTTAAATCTCACTTTTCCAAACAGTCTTTTTCCTATATTTTTAGGTTCTGTTCATTTCATTGAATGACCTCATGATTTAAACAAACATAAATGGACATCTGGCACATTCAAATGTGACTTTTATGCAAATGTAATTGTTATGAATAACATATTTGGGCTGGAGCATTCACACAACCAAACCAACCCAACTGTTCTGATTCTATAGATGCTGAAAAATGCATCATGTTGGTTCAGATCTGTCAAGAAAGGGCATTTTCCGACACCATACTGTCACTTTTGTCATTACTAGTTAATATTTCCCTTTCACTCTATGAAATCTATTAGTTCAAAGTTCCCAAATTCTTTAGACTATGTCCAGTTGGTGGAACTTTAATTTGCTCAAAGTTTTAATGTTCCACACCTTCATTATTTTAAATTACCCAACAGTATCTTTTAATTCTGTACAGATTTTTTTTTTCCTTAAGAAGCAGGGATTGTCTCTCTAGGCACTTGTATGGATCCTGCTGAGAAACTGGATATACGAGATTTGTAAAAAAACACTTTTCGAATTCCACTCCTTAAATTCCCACTACCCTTCAGACATTTCATTTACCAAAAATGGCCAGTCTTGCAGGACCGTCCAACACCTTCAGTGCTGTTTGTTCCCCTCTCTTTAAAGCCTCAGTGCAGTTCTCAGCTCTAAGTGCATTTCCACACTGTTTCTGGCCAAAAATGCCTGGATGAAACACCCTCAGCTGTGGGGTCTGGGGCCATGCAAGGCATGACCTGAAGGCACAAGCCCCAGAAGAACTCCTGAGTGGATGCCAAAATTGGACTTGGGAAATGGAAAAAAAAAAAGAAAAAAAAAGAAAAAAAAAAAAAAGAAAAAGACGACACTGTATTACCACCAGAAGAATGCTTCTACCCCAGCCTTCTCTATTTGACTTTATGTCAACCCATCACTTTAAGTTCCCCTGCATCACTTCAGCCACCCACAGCTCAAACCACAGTTAACCACCATTCTGCATTTTCCTAGATTTATAATATCTTTCAAATTTCCTGTGAAATGGGAAGAAAGTCTACATGAGTGATGCCTAAAGTACAAATTAGCTTCTTACACAAACAACTGAGCATGCACATCCTTCATACCTTCCCCTTGCAATATCTACTTGCCAATAGATTTGTTTTCATGGCATTCATACTTATCTTCCTCCAATAAATACTCACCAACTTTTTAAATTACTTCAAATTACTAGAGGAGAAACCCAGTCAGAACTCTATAAATAAATTGCTATATGTCAGAATTATACTCTCCCATTCTAGTAACTAATAAAATAGCACATGGAAAAATATAATTTTAGGTTAAGCACTGAAATTTATGAGATGAAATCCTGATCTCACCACATTAAAAGTATATTTTCTCATTAATCTCACTATGGCCTGAAGTTCACACAGAAAAGTGAAGAAAATAAAATTAATGTTAAATATGGCTCTTCAGTTTTCCTGTCTGTATAAATATGACTGTTTAAAAGTGTATTTTTCAAATTTATCTCTCAGATAACACAACTTCCCAATACCAAATGTATTTGCAGCTGTAGGAATAGTAGCTAAATTTATTCAAACACATCTTGAAAAATGTACCTGTACTTCAAATGATAATTAGAAGACTAATGTATTCAGTAGCTGTTCAGCTCACTACACTGGGTCTGTGATACTAACATGAGTAAAAACGGCAATCTTCTTTTTATAATGAAATTCAACATATACAATGACCAGAGATTTTTAAAGAGCAAAGATGTTGAGGAAGAAAGCTTTTAATTGTACTCTTATTACTAGTGTTTTTGTAGTTGATCACACATAAAATAAATAAAAAATAATGCCATTATATTGTAATGAAGCAGAGCAATTTCCCTGAGATCATAAAATCAAAAATTAAGTTTTTGAGTCCTGTTATTTTTCCAGGAAAAATGCAAAGAAGTTCATAAAGAAAATATTCCAGCAGTGATATTCACACTTATGTTCATCCATACAGGAGGAAGGGGCAGAGGGGGAAGACTTAAAATTCTCAAAAGTATCCTTGTTACTCAGAGAAAATCATGTTCATGCAAAGGCAGGAAAATTTCAAATGTGAAATGAATGTTTTGGAGAATTGAAAACACAGAGATAGATGTGTGAAGAGAATGGGTTCTGATGGTGGATTTAAGGGACTGATAATGATTTCCATTTATCTAGTGTTTACAAGTAGCTGCTGGTTGCCTGTTAAATAGGATTCATCACCAAGGCATTTCTTTGAAGTTAAATATTGATTAGCCACAGGTAATTATTCATAGAGATCAGTCTGGCATAATTTCATATTTTCCAAAGGACTTGCAGTATAAGCATTCTTATATATGTCCTGTCCCCTCTCTGATGAATGTTCAATAGAAAGGGGACATTTTGACACTGGAGGTAAAACAATTGAAGCTTTGTTTTTATAATTGGTAAAGTAGTTTACCCTAGTTAGTTTAGTCTTAATTTCTCTATGTATTTTTATTCCTGATAGATATACTAAAGCTTTGTCTGTTTGCTGTTTGCAAACAAATTGATTTCAATTTGCTATTAGTCTGTATGGTTTTGTATTATATAAATTTACTAACTAAAAAAAATTTCTATTAAATAAAGAAAATACAAATTGAAGAATGATGACAGGCATACTTCAGACTACATTTTTTTATAATTTAGTTAAACATCTTTTTGGAAGAAAATGAATATAAGACTAAACTAAAAATTCCTATTTTTACTTGAAAATACTCTGGAATTATTTTGTCTTTTCTTCTATAGTTCTGACTGTTCACTGCTTCATCAACACTTAGACGGATGTTTCCATGGAGAACAGAAGACCAGTCAAAAGTGCTGGTGATAACACACTGCTTTTCTAAATACTTCTATACTTACTTATTACGGACTAGAGAAACAAATTTTAGTCCCTTTGAAATCAGTGGAATTGGGAATAAACATTACTTAAGTGTAAGGCAGAAATTATTGTGATGCTTGATTTGTTCATGTATATAAATAATGCACTAAAAAAATCTGTCAGTGGCACTCCCTCCTCTGTGCAGGACTTGCTTGACAACGACAACATGTTAAAAATATGCTGAGTTGCTCCTGGAGCAGGGAATCCAGATGTAACACAACTTCTGGCTTAGAGTCAACCATTGATGTTGCAATTGAATTTACCTTTAGGTATTTCTGTTTATCATAATTACCTGTACATCTGTACCTAACAATAATTACCTAACAATAGTTAATTCTTTTAAAATAATTTTGGCATCACTCTGAACTATAAATTACAGTTATGGTCTTTCTGAAGAATGGTCTGAATTTCAATTCTATGTGAATAAATGGTTGCATTTTAAATCTGTGATACTTTCTAAATATTTTTAGAGACAAATTATTTTTGAAAAACAATGGTTTTTCATGTATAATCAAAACCTTAAATTTTGCAGGCTCCTGCTGGCCCAATTGATGGTGAAAAGCACTATTGCACCTCAGTGCTAAGATTCCACTGTACTGGATATTGGCCAACAAATGCAGTCCAACTGTTGCAGTGTAATTAAACACTCATCAGTGTCTTTTCACTGCTTGATTAGTCAATGCTCCTCTTGGAGGAAAATTCAAAGACAAGGGCTTTGCTTTGTACAATTTTTATGATATATAGACAGGTTTTGTTTGGGTTTCCTTGTCATCCAGTGAATGAGCCTGAGACAATTCTGAAAGGTTCTGTAGCTGCAGAAACTCAGCCACATGCTAATATTTTCTAGTAAAACTGGGTTCAGAAGTCTTTCTCAGTGCACTAACACTGAGAAATGAACTTCTCCCCACAGATCCAACAGAAGGCTTTAAAAAAAATACCTAGCACATTAAATAGACCATATAGAAAAATTATTACCTCGAGGAACATGCAAATCTGAGAGTTGGATGAGGAAACAATGAACTACTTCCCCTCATTTCTATAATGGATGAGAAGGAAAATAGATCCAAAAGGTACATATGTGCAGCAGAGCTTATTTTAGAGTTAATCCCAGGACAGGACATTTTTGTCTGTCCACCTGTGAATTTCTATTATTGACCACACTTACTAAGTATATAAAACCAAGGTTTTTCATGGCTGTAATTTATACAGTATCTCCTACACATTAGAAAGTCATCAGTGTTCAAGACAACCTCTAGGAAAGAGTGATGTTTAATAAATTATATTGCCATGTGAAAATGTTTGGTTTTTTCCCCCTTTAAATAAATAATGCTGCAACTTCTAATCCTTAAAGATTTTATGATTTGAATTTGATCATTAAAATAATACCATATGTTGGACACATCTTTTAAACAGATTTGCCTAGTTTGCTGAAGGTAGTGGGAAAACAGCCTGTCAAACTGCTCAGAATCTCCACTGTCTGCCAGCTGGACCCAGGAAAGTGAGAAAATACTAGCTTTTCTTCATACACATATAAGAAAGAAACTTGCTTTCAATCAAGGAAATTAGATTGTGTGCAAAAAGAACTAAAAACCGTTGCAGCATCTGCTCTGACTACTGTAAAAGGTGAAAAATAGACATTTTCTAAGCCCACAAAAATAATAATGAATATTTATGTGCATTATCACATGAGAAATCTCTTCAGTGACCTATCTGCTTAATAGGTTACTAACATGGGGTTTCTTCTATAGACTATCGCCATACACTAAAAAAAGGAATGACCATACTTGCTACTATAATTGCTGATTGGTTCAGCAATCTGATTGTTGTGGTTTTAAATCACAGATTCAAGATTCTTAAAACATACAGAAACACATGCAAACCGTGTCTTCAAAATCTCTGACTGACAAATAGTTAATATTTGGCCCTGGCATATGCCTACACATCTTCTGAAACACAACAGATTACAGTCTCCATAAGGCAGGCACAAGCAGAAGACTAAAGACAATGTGGCCAAATTCACCAGATCACTTCCTCTGACATGAAAAAAGAGAATTAGAACTTTACAACAGCACCTAAATAAAGGATTTATAAGTGACTATCCTAGTTTGCAAGGTAATGGGTGTATTCTTTTTCCATCTGCAAGAGGTGTGGCAGTTATCTTCTGTTAATTGGGCAGTTTTCTTTATCTCTTCCACAAACCAATCATCCCCCAAAGGAGACATCTGCTGTTAAAGGGCCAGTGAGTGTCCCTGCACAGCTGATAAAAATTACATCACACCATTGAGAGATAATCTGCCCAGAGGGAGGAGCCAAGCATTCATAACTGGATATAATCTGAGATTTTGGGATACCAGGACAGCCTTTTCCACTGGATTCCCAGAGGAAGACCAGGCCCATCTCCACCACCACAGGACCTTCAGAAGAAAACTCCAACCTTTCTACAGGATCACTGCTCCAAGAGAACCACAGCTGGCACTGCAGGAGTGCTGCAGCCACCATTTCAATTGCACTGCTGCCAACACCCTGACCCACAGAGTGTCAGATTGTATCCTGACTCGTTCAGGTTTTTTGTATTACTGCATTGTTTATTTTATTTTTATTTTCTTCCCTAATAAAGAACTGTTATTCCTGCTCCCATATCTTTGCTGGAGAGCCCCTCTTAATTTCAAAATTATAACAATTAGGAGGGAGGCGGTTTACATTTCCCATTTCAGGGGAGGCTCCTGCTTTCCTTACCAGACACCTGTCTTTCCAAACCAAGACAGTGACTCAGACTGGTTTCTATCCAGACTTGTCAGAGCCTGAATGCTCATAGAACGTAGAAGTCCTTAACAGTTTTCTCCTATTCTCCAACTGTGTTAGGTAACCAAGTCAGTCTTGGACACTATCACATCCTGATTTAATACAGCTACATATGACTTGGTAGAAATTACACAGGGCTTCTGTGGAGCTTCATAAACCCAAATTGCCACCTTTCCAGGAAAATGCCTGAAGACTATCAGACTATGCTTCCTGAAAAGCCCTGAGTGCAGGGCTGGGTGATAGATCTGGTATCAAAGATCTGTTTCATTTGTCAGTATGCAAACATGTTCCAAATTAATCCACAGTAACCATGCTTGGTTTAAAGCAGCAACAATCTTCCTATACATAAAAAATTTTATTGATATTCAGCCAAAGAAAAAAAAAATGTTATCTGATGGGCTCATATTGAGTCATGCTCACAGAATTGCTTTACAGTACCCAGATGATATCTACAGAACTGGATTAATTAAGCCTAACTGAAAAGTAAACAGCAAATACAGGCATTAATCAGAACAATATTTTTTGTTATTGTGAATATGCTTTGCATTATCTGTGAATAAATATGTAAAATAGAAATAATCATTGCATCATAAGTGTTTGCAGTGTGTACAAATTGGAAAAAAAATACCCTAATAATGTGCATGACAAATAATGTGAAACCACAGTTGTATAACTGCTAACTCCATTGCCATGGGTGCTTTCTAAACATCTATATCTAATGTGATCCTTCATGAACAGAAGGCACAGCACAATGAGCACTATTTCCTGGCCTCTAAGAAGGGTAACAGGTAACACACATGACAGAGAATTACTGCTTTAGGCTGGGAGGTGAAAAAAATGTGTTATATGGGAAGATGAAGCTACAAATAACATAATGAGTCAGACTGTAATTAATCTACCTAGATATCAAGGAGACTGCAGTTGCACCATGATTATCTGAAGGTTCCTGTGAAACTTTGACACTATCTGCCATAACCTCTAAAGCAAAGTGTCCCCTAATAACACTGTTTGGTAAACAGAAGCAGCAGGAGAAAGATCCCACCTCTTGCTTTTGAGGAACACTTGATTTAACTGCCAGGTTTTCATTTTAATGAAACTTTAAGATGTGAAAGGATGAAACGGGACATTCTAGAAGTCATGGGCAAAGGTGATATCATATGAAATACAGGTATCTTTCTAAAATTAAAAAGTGTAGGTTACAGTTGATGGATTCACATGAAGAAATTAATAAGGAAAAACAGCCTGCAGCAAACCTGTGATAAATTTAGCACTAAATCTGTGGCAATATATATGCATTAGGATAAGTAATTATACATCAAGGTTCAGGAAATACAAAATTAATGTCCTACTATTCGGACAGAAATTTTTGAGCCCACATTTACTACTGGACTTCTTCAGTATTGAGAAAATTGAATACAATGTTTTTTACTGACAGTAACATTATACTGGAAAACTCAGTTTGGAGTTTGAAGCCAAGCTACTGCAGCAAAATTCAGGGCAGCTGCTGGCAAAATAGTTCATAAAGCTGCAGCTGCAACAATATCATCAAAGGCAAGACCTCTTTGTTTCAAAACACACAGAGATTGAGTACCCACGGCTCTCAGCATGTCATCACTTACAACACCACAGGCAGGAAGATTCTAAAGGAGGAGGGAGAAATAACCAGCAGGACACAATAATCGGCAGGTTTTCTGCTCCACACTACTTCAAATCCTTCCTGCAACTGCCAGCCAGTGGAGACTCCTCAACAGCAGGGATAGAGTGTATTCCCCAAAGCAGTTTCCTTTGTGTACCTGCCTGGCTATTCTGCTCCTTTTCCAGCTGCAAAATGACACCCAGAACATACAATTGTTGTAGTTGAGATGGCCACAATACAGAGCAACACGCCATTTTCAGAAGGCTTCAAACCCCATTTTATTATAGCATGCATGCTTTTTATACACTCCTACAAACCTCCTAACTTTACAGTTTACTCATTGGTCAGGAAAAACGAAGTGCTCATTGGAATAGGCAGCTGCAGGTCTCTCTTATTTATCCTTCTTTCTTTCTTGGTTTCTATGTCAATGACCTTGGTAGAAAATTCTTTCAGTGGTAAATATGGATCCTCTTATCAAACTTCTCTCCGGCTCCCAGAAGTTGCTGTAAAACCTCTTCCACATACAACCACAAAGTAAGCAGCAGTTTCTCACATCAGCAATACTTCGTATCACATTACTAAAAAAAAAAAATAAAAATCAAATCAGAAGAAACTGTTGCTTAGCTGGGTGGGGTGGAGAGAAAGGGCAAGGGAGGGAGAAATATACTTGACCAAATTATATGAGCCAGTAGCCTTCAGCCAAAGCAGAAAAATAACATATATACTTATTAACTATAAGTCATTGAAACATGTTGCTGAATTTCTAACACATGGGTAAATATTTGAATGCAAAAAGTAAACAGGAAACCACATCCCTTTGCTTCATCTATCTAATCTTGCTGTAGGTAAGAAAATTTATTTCTTTACACGTTTCTCTAGCTTCATAGACAACTCGATAAAGTCTCAAATTTTGATCCTACTGGCTTTGCTGCAGGAATCCAATTGCAGGAAATAATTATAGGAAAGATTAATCAAAACACATATGGTACGGCCAACTTTCCCATTTACTTTTTAAAAATCAGAGTACAGTAGAAAGGTAAAAACAGCAAAAGACATGCCTGGAAAAAAGGAGCAAAGAAACTGCAGATTTAGATAAAAATACTTCGAATTTTTCTGCATATAATCAACTACGAAAAGTCTCGAATAATTCCCCAGCTAAAAGAGCAAGCAGATAAAACTATTAAGGTTCAAGTATCTCCACATAAAAGGACTTGGGTGTAAATGAGAAGCAGCACAAAAACCCCAAATAAATCCTGAACTATGAATATTCTTCAGCTGTAGGAAAACACAGCTCAGAACAGAATAAACCATCCTTATACACAATGTTATCTATTCATTTTACTTGTGCAGTGAACAAGAGAAAAAAATAATGTGCCCTCAAAACTCTACAGCCAAGACAATATGCCAAGTAATATGACTTTGTGGGGGTTCTGCAAGGCCTCTAGGCTTATCTTATGGATCAGAGGAATTCTTATCTCTGTCCATTTCATGGACAAAGAAATTCTACAGAGCACCTCATTAAAATGACTGTAATTTCTGGATCTTTGCAACACAAACACAGAGACCACAAACTGCCCCTGAATGGCATGGAAACAATGGAGAAAAGGGGTTTCTGTGTTCTGTCTTTGTCTCTTTGGGCCTCAATTCCAGTGTAATTAAAATGGTATCACAAAAATCTAGGGATGGAAGAGACAGTGACCCAGCTTCTGATCTCTGCACTGGGAACTCATAATAAAATCAGTGTAGAACAATTGCCTCTTCTCTTTTGCAGTGTGACAGCCTTGCAGGTGCATGCCAAAATGCCTTTGCTGAGCAAAGGCATCATTAACTTTCTAAGACTCTTTAGGATCCCCTTGGTGCTAAAAGAATGGTACAGCAGGGACTTGCAAAAAGCCAAAAAGTTGACCTATGACTAAGAAAATAAAACTGCTGATGATATTCTTAGCTTTAATTAATCCAAGCGATCATATTGAACTGATTAAACTTTCCCTCTAGTACAAAGCAATGTGGATTACACCACGTTAAAGATCAAATTTATAACTGTTGTTATGTTACAAAAATACCTAGCTGTACTTTCTCATAAATTCTGAATGAAGAAATGACAGAAATGCAAATACTGTTACAAGCATATAGATGAATTTGAAAGACAAAGAGAGCAAATAATTAAGGTTTTATCTTAATAGGAATGACAAAAAAAAAAATCCCTGAAGTGCTCCTCCTCAAAACACTCACTTAGTCAGTCTAATAGAATATTAAATGTTTAGGCTTCAAAATTCAGCTGACTTAGCTTTCTCATTAGGATGGCAAGATAAGGGTATTCATGTTGATTTGGATGCATAGATTTTTCTGGGGTTTGTTGTTCTTGTTCTATTTTTTTTTTCCTTAAATTACCTACTTTTGGTTAATCAAAAGGTCTCTTGAAAACGTCCACAGACAAGAGTCACAAGTTGCACTAAAAATGGTTAATCCCACACACCTAATCAAGAATTTTGATTTTTTTTTTTCTACTCAATAGCAAAAGGTATTTTGAGAAAGTCATACAGAACACAAAACAACCAATCTTCAAACAGATGATCTGGTTACAATTCTCACATTTCCAGAACTACACCATGAAATTCTAATACTGAGGGATGAATCAAAAATAACACAGGAGAGCCTCACTTGCAGGGGGCCAGAGGTGTGTAAGGATGCCTCGCTTCCTCCTGTCACAGCCAGCCTTCCTAATGAACAACAGAGACATTTGGGAGCCTCCTCTTCCTTCTTACCAAATACCTGCAGAATAGAAGGACCATGGATGACATATCTTGCCCTTCCCTGGACCTCAGGTGTTGCCTAATCACTTGACGATGAGAAAACCACACTGCTCTCCACTGATAGACAGATCTATCTAGATCTGGGTGATGTTAGTACAGTGCACACTGCAAGTCTTTATTCCTATGAATACTCTGTATCCACAGAGCCAGCTGAATAATTATGTGTTTGCAGAGGAAATCCAAAGTTACTCTTACAGTAATTAAGATGATATACATTGGATCAAAAACACAGTACATCTCAATCACAAGAGTAGCTTTGAAATAGTGGAGAATCCAGTCATCTCACTGCTGAACATTATAATTCATCCTGTTATTTTTTAGTCTTTTTGGCTTTGATAGCACAATATT